>NC_133395.1:6010382-6317751 GCF_047511655.1 Castor canadensis
TGAATAACTTTTCCAACTGTCTTAAAGAGGGCAGTTATTATCATATATTTTCCACTTCTTCCTCAAAAAAAATTGTTTTGGCTGTACCCATTTTTTTCCTTTGAACCCATAGCCCCTTAATTTAGTGACGTAAGTAAGGTACAAACCAGCCTTAATACTTTCACTTGATCCTTGTGGCTCTTCAGAGAAACTGTAGTATAAGAAAGGAATCGAGTGAATCTTGACTCATTTCATCACTAATTCTTCTACTGCACATTCCTTGAAAGTCTTTCCTTTGACAGATCAATCAACAAACCCAAACAACCCTGTTACTTCTGTGTCTGTCATTCTTCGACACTCTGTGTGAGACATGGCTTACACATTCTTCCATCGAGTGTTCGTTGAGCACTCATTCTGTGCCAGGTATTTTGTTAGTGCTAGGCACTCAAAGAAACACTCATCCTGAAAGAACGTGTAGTATATTTATGTCTTAGTGTTTTAGGGCTACTATAACAAAATGCCATACACTAGGTGGCTTATAAATAAGACATTTATTTTCCACAGGACTGTTTTTGTTGTTGGGTCAGAGTCTTTCTATGTAATGCAGGCTGGCCTGGAACTAGCTATGTAGAACAGGCTGCCCTCAAAGTTATGAGCTTCCTGACTCAGAATCCTGAGTGCTAGAATTGCAGGCAAGCACCACTACACCCTACTAAAAAGTCATTCCAAAGACCATCTAATCGTCATAGTTCATGGTATCATTTCTCATATTAGATAATAACTGGAAAAAAACCAAAGGTTCTTTAGCTGGTAAGTGGATAGATACCTGCTGTGTGGGCTCATCCAATCATTTGAAGGCCTCTGGAGAAAAGATCAATATCCCCCAAAACAAAGGAGTTCAACCTCTGAACTTTGGACTTTGGTCTCAACAGTACCTCAAATAATACTGGTCAAACATCATATGCAGGCTGCTGGTATGTTTTGGGGATTTACGCTTGCTGGACCCCGTAATCAAAATGAGCCCATTGTGTAAAGGCGTATTTATGTACTTATATGTGTGTATAATTTTATATGTGTATTTGCACATACAGATATGCACATCTCATGGGCCCCATTTTTCTGGAGAACTGTGAATAATACAGGCTGCATGTCATATAATTCTATTTGTATAAAATTCTAAAAGGATTTATTAAAATAGTGGTGATGGAAGATAAGTTTCCCTCAGTTGAGGGCTTGTGAAATGTTTTAGGACAAGGGAAATGAAATGTCCTATGCATCTGTCATGGTGATGGTTACATGATTGTATCAATTATTAAAATTAATCAAACTGTACATATATACAAGTACTTAAAATGGGTGAACTTTATAGAATTTAAGATTAGTTTGATAAAAATGTAGGAAGAAGTCTTAGTACAAGCCATGTAGTAAACTCTAATGCAATTCTCTTGCATGTCATAGGCAAACTTAATTTAAAATCACTCTGCATATAATTTTACTTTGTCATGAATAGAGACATCCCAGGGTTCACTGAATTGGAATTGTTGAGATTGAAACACACTCAAGGTGAGCAAAACTGACTAATATACCTGTCAGGCATGGCTATGGGTAAATCACATCTTCATTATTATGAACAAGTTAATTAAAAGCATAATACTAATAAATTACATCCACTAAAACTATTACTCTATCCATTTCTGATTTATATACTGTCTCTCTCTTGAGTAAATGGGAATTTTTATGTGACAATAAAAACTTAATAACTAATATATCAATCTATAGTAAACATCATCCAAAGGCAATCGTGACAGAAATTAAGTCCCTAGAATATCAGGGAAGGACAACAATAGCAAAAATAGCAGTGTTTATAACTTCAAATGCAGCACCTGCATTATCAGTTGTGACACGGTCCTTTTATCTCTGGCTCTGAAAGCCTTGTGCAGCAGCCTCTCATTATCTTCAAGAAATCACAGGCACTTGGCAAATGTATGTGAGCAGCAAAGAAAGGGCTAGAAGCTTTTGCTCAGAAGTTTCACCTCTGTTCTCTTAGGTGCCCTTTTGCCTGAACAAGTCCATGATAACAAATTAGTCTACCCTTAGTTTGCCACCAAATTTCCTAGATATGAGTCAACTAGCAGAATCTCTAAGTGCACTCATGAATAATGACCCCTCTGTGTATCTAGACTCCCAGGTCCTTCTCTATGACATAGCTCAGCCCATCTGACACTGTGAAATGGTGTATTGTTACTTTAGAGGTTTATCTGAGCATAAGGAAATAGCAGAAGTACATTGCTCTCTGTCTAAAATTTCCCCATCATGCAGTTTGTAGTATGAAGTCCATCTTCTCATTGGCAATGTGAAACGACTATGGAAAGCCACTTCCTAGGGACACTAGTTCTGGCACTTCTGATCTGTGGAGCCTTAGACAAAGTACTTGACAGTCTGAAACTCAGGTTCTTAATCTGTAAACTATGAATAATTACACCAACTATGCGTGACTGTGTGATGGTTTAGCTAATGTTTGTGAAGGCTCTACTTTTAATACCCAACACCTTGTAAGGCCTCAATAAAAATGAGAGACATCACTGGTATAATTCTCAGTCTTAGTCTATTCCTACTACTGTAACAATTATCTTAGGCTGTATAATTTATAAATAATGGAAATTTGTTTTTCATAGTTCTGGAGACTGGAAAATCCAAGATCAAGGCTACAACAGATTCATTGTATGCTGAGGGCACACTGTCTGCTCCCAGCTCGGGGCCTGTTGCTCTATCTTCCAGTGGAGATGGACACTGAGTCCTCACCTGGCAGAAAGACTGAAAAGGGACAAACTCACTCCCTTGAATCCTTCTATAAGGGTGCTAATTCTGAGTGCTCTGCCTTCCTGGTCTAGTCACCTCCCACAGGAACCACCTCACAATGACACCACTGCAGGGGATTAAGTTCCATTTTATGTCTTTCAGAGGGACATACACTTTCAAACTGAAGCTTCCTAACAAGTGACGCGTGTCTAGGCTGATAAGATTCCCAAGTCAAGATTCCTCTTGAGACAGTGGTTTCAGACATTATAGATCCTAATAGGTTTCAGGTAAGGTCACTGGAATGTCAAACCAATTTTATATGGAGAGTACCAAGTAAAGGCTTCCTCCTGTCAAAGGAGACCAACTCGTGAAATATAGTTCATTTGGATATAGGACCCACAGTCTATATTTAGACCGTGGATCTTAACACTGATCCCCCCCCCACCAATGTACCAATTTACACTTTCATTTGCAAAGACACTAAACTGAAAAATACCTGCTAACCTTGCAGCGAGGCTTACTCCTAATACAAGAAAACTTAAAAGGGTAGACAGGTGTCAATAGGTGCTGATTGACTTTTGGGGATATATTGAAAAATGAGGGAAGCTGATTTATTCTCTCTGCCAGTGTCTGATGACAATTTCAGTGTCCTTAAAATACAGTGGTATCCCTTCCAGACGCCACCTTGATTGTTCAGGTTTTTTGAATATGTCTTTTTTAGCTGTAGTTTTTTTTCTATTTTTCTAATTTTTTCCCATTACTCCCCAATTAGTAACAGTTTTGACTTTATCTCCCACACTGAGACATGCTTTTTAAAGCTTCCTCTCCACTGTAGCACTACATCCATCTCCGCCATAAAATTCATAGACTTACCTGGCAACATCCATAATATGAGGAGCAAAAGCAAATCATAAAAATCAAAGGATGCCTAGGAAGTTCCTTACACCTAAAACAGCATAATAAAGCATAAATGTAATATATATTAGCACATATAAATGTCTGTGGTTTGAATGTTTGTGTAATCCTAAAATTCATATACTGAACTCCTAACCCTCAAAGTAGAGATACTAAGAATTAAAGCCTTGGGGAGCACTCAGTGTCTGGAATCTGTAATTCCAACCTGTTGGGAGGCAGAAGGAGAAGAATCAGCTTGAGGCCAGCCTGGGCAAAAGGACTAGTCTTTATCTGAGATCCAAATTAAAATCAAAAGGACTGGGTCGTGGCTCAAGAGGTAGAACACTTGCTAGCAAATGCAAGGCCTTGAGTTCAATCCCCAGTCCACAAAACAAAACAAAGCAACAACAAAAAGAAGTGGAACCTCTTGGCAGTGATAGGTCGTAAGGCTGTAGCTGTCTTAAAAGGGACCAACACCCTCGTGGCAGTACCTGAGACATCTCTTCCACCATCAAGAAGGCACCATCCATGGGCCAGGAAGGTGGCCATCACACACCGTATCTGCTCATGCCTCCATCTTTTTCTTCCTAAAAAGTAGCTTTTTGATTAAAAATCTGCTCAGTTGCTAGGTGTGGTAACTCATGCTTGTAATCCCAGCTACTCCAGAGGCAGAGACTGGGAGGATAGTCTGAGACCAGCGTGGAGAAAAAACTTAGCAAAGTCTCACCTAAGCAAATACACCAGGCATGACAGTACACACTTGTAATCCCAGCTATGTGGGAGACACGGGTAGGAAAATCATGATCTGAGGCTGGCCCTAGGCAAAAAGCAAGACACTGAATGAAAAATAACTAAAGCAGAAAGGGCTGGGGACATGGCTCAAATGGTAGAAGGCTTGTCTTGTGAGCTTTCTGAGTTCAAACCCCAGTGCCACCAAAAAAAAAAAAAAGATCAGTTTTACTCTATGAACTGCTACAAAAAAGTAGCTATAATTTATACTGCCCTGAAGTATTTACACAGTATATTTGCAGTTCCTTCTTAATTTAATTTCCATCATTTGAATTATTCTAATCATAATAAACATGCAAAAATACTTTCTAAACACATTATATATATTTATTATATATAATAAATATCTCATTATTATTTATTATAAATAATTTATTATAAACAATAAATGGCTCATTTATTATTTAAATAATTCCATGATTTAAGTAGTTTTGGCTCCATTTTTTGGACTAAATATTTGAAATTTCAGGACATGTAGGCATTTGTCACAGACGGCTGTCACGGGAAGTTATAGGGTGGGGTTCAGAGGAGGCTGCTCTGGTTCTAAGCCCAATTAGCCCTGTTCACTGGTTAAAGGTATGCCCAGAAAATGATGAAATTGAAATAAGATATCAGAAAAAAGCCTGATCAATGCTCATGAAAATGTTCTGAAAAATTCATTTCCCTGATTTAGAAAGCAGTCTTAAACAATCATTGTAAATTCGGTAATTGGAAAAATTCAATGCTATCTCTTTCTGAGAATGAAAATGGAGAGGTGGCTCCCCACGTACAGCTGGCATATTTGAGCTCCTTCAAGAGCAATCCGAGCTTTGTTAAAATGACATAAATAACCTGCGAGATCAGCGTTGTACGGTGGTGATTCTCACAGGGCAGTGACAGCTTTCAGATCCCCTGGGATTGTTCTGAGGTGACCTGCCAGTCCTGGCCCTTGACATTGCTGCAATGATCAGAGAATGGCTTGCTGATACTGAAAGAGTTCTCAACGGTCTCTACGCTCAATTCATGTGTTGGGAAAGGTCAGGATCAGAGGACTTCGAATGATAATTCAATGTTTGAATCACTTGCACGACTCCATCCCATTGCTTAAAATTTTTAGATTATTCATTTACACAAAAATTTTATTGAGCATTTACTACAGAGCAGATTATTGCTAGAAGCATCTCTATACTTCAGTTTTTTTGATGTGTTGAATATTTTACAGAATTTCACTGCACTTTTTTAATATAACACACACAATACAATATTTGTCCCTTTTGGCAGGTGTTATAGAAACTATGTTCTAGCCGTCAATCTCCCTTAAGTAGGTGCTGATATCTTTATTTTACAAATACGGAAAGTGAAGTCCACTGAAAATGAAATTCTTGATTCCAGGTAGCAGAGGTCCTAAGTGATAGATTTGCAAGTAGAACTCATGTCTTTCTGACTCCTCATCTGCTCTAATCTACGGGTCAGTTATCTGTTTCTGTAACGGCCAGCTTTGCAGTCTGTGAGGCAAAATTGAAGTTATTGTATTGGGCTGTGTGTTCCACTGTCTGTCACAGTCACTCAACTCTGTGCTTGTCACCCTAATGGAGCCAAAAGCAAGATGTAAATGAGCGAGGTGATTCAACAAAGCTTCATTTACCAAGGTAGAGGGATTTGACCCACTGATTGACAACTACAGCTCTAATGTTCCTTTCATTTGGGGAAGGGAGGTGTCTTTTAGCATTTTTTGTTATTGGATAAGTGGAAAGCTTTCACACAATAGTTCTTCCAGAAAGTTTGATGAAATGTCACTGAATACAGCTCTACTTTAGTGCCTCCTGTTTATGGGAGTGTGAGAAGATGGGAAAATCACCATCTTAGGAAATGTGGATAGACCTGAGATTTTAGAATATTGAACAGTCACAATAAACATTATAATGAAAAGAAGAGGTAGGTCATGTGAAAACTTTAATTCTCTAAAAAAAAAAACTCAGTATTTTAGTCTCTGTATAAATCTCAAGTTTATATTTTTACTCTGTGAGCCAATTGTTTTAATTTCCTAGTGTTGCTGTAATAAATTGCCACTTAGCAAGTTCAAAACTCCAAATTTATTCTATAAAGTCACAAAGTAGGTAAGTGATTGCAAGTGTATCCAGGGATGGTAAGGAGGTGCAAAGGTGGAGGGGCGGGGCAAATGGGGCGTTTCCTTTTTGGGTGATGAACATGTTCTAAGAATGACTGTGGAAGTGGTTGCATTAGACTTACTCCTCAGTGCGGGAATGGTGTGAAAAGTGACACCAATGCATTGACTTCCAGCTCTGGAAGCCAGAAGTCTCACTGAACTAAAATCGAGGTGCACAGGACCAGGTACCTTCTGGAGGCTGGAGGCTCAAGAGGCTTCACAGGCTGCCTGTGTCCTTTGGCTCACAGCTCCTTCCTCTCATTGTCACATCTCCTCTGACGGCCCTCCTGACTCTCTGTTGTAAGGGCCTTTGTAATTACATTGGATCCAGGGCGATCCAGGGTGCTCATCTCATTTCAAAATCCTTACCTTCATTGCACCTGCTGTGTACGGTGACAGGTTCACAACCTCTGTGCATTACAGCATCTTTGGGGGATCACTGTTCTGTCTGTCACCCCAAGGATGACGAGCAATGGATTAGGGGGGAGGGCATCTTAACCAGGAGTCTCCTACAGAAGCACATAGCACCTCTGGGGTGGGAAAGTCTGTTCCTAAGTAGTCCTGTCAATTTAGACATGTAATTTTTCACAAGAAATAAGTGTAAGCATTCCTGAGGCCACACCACCATCCCCTGCCGAGCACACAGAAGCGACAACTCAGACTCCATTGGAGGTGTGAGTTTACCAGTATGCTGGTTTCCCCTTGTCTTTTCAGCCAAGTAATTTGTACCATTCAAAATGCAGCTATTGTTAAGGAAATGATTTAAACATGATTCACATGTTGATGGTATTTAGCAACGACTGAAAGGATTTGAGAAATTTGCTTCTTTGCAGGGTTGCATGGAAGTAGGCAAAGTCTCCCTTTTAAAAGGATTTATGTAAAACTGCCCTATGTTATTACGGGTATAGAACCAGACTTTACAGATGTTATTTATTCACCCTTACAATCATGAGAAGACTGGATTGTTGGCCTACAGATATTAGCCCTTTCAAATTGGTGAAGAACACCAAATAAGGGTATTCTCACCAAGAAAACAACCACCAGTGGACTTGAAGGCAAATAGACATTCTTTGCATGGGGTCGCTTAGAAGAACCAAGAGCAAAGTAATAACAGGGACTGTGATTTTCAAGGTTCCTGGGGGAAATTTGGTGACATTGTGATAAGCAGGCATTTATGCCAGGACTCTGTTGAGCTCTGATGAGAAGAGGACCCCTGTGAAAGCATCTCTTCCCATGCTGAGGGGCTCCCCAAGTCACGAACACCATATTCTGGGTTACAATACAGAATCCCTCCTCTGAGTCACTCAGGCTGAGCTGAAATCAGGGTGAAGCCTGCAGCTAGATCTCACAGTTGGATCTGGGAGTCAGAAGACTTCCTGAGAAGGTTGCAATAATATCTTGTGACTATGTTTCTGGCTGCCGAATGTGTGAATAGTGGAGTCATACTTCTGAAAGCATCAAGCCTCAGTGCAGTTAATCACCAGCACTAATACCTGGCTGAGAAGTAACTGTAAGATTCCTTCAGAGAAAGATGTTCCCCAGCTTAAGCAGCAGGAAACAGGACTTAAGTTAGACTTCAGAGTTGGCTGATTGTAGGGGTTATTAAATACTGAAACCAGTTATTGAAAGACATGGGGAAGTCTTCTCTGGAGGTCTTTATTAATGGCAAAGCTGTTGTCTTGCCTGAAGGCAAAGGATATTTTTAATATGTTGAATTAGCATATTTTAGAATTTGGAAGATCTTTGAGAAAGTAATTAATACACTCATTGGGGCAAGAGAGATGGATGTGGACTGAGTTATTTTCCTGTTTCTCTGAATTCTTCCTTTGTGAACAGATGGCCATCACCTAGAGGTGAGACACTTCACAGCTCTCTTTTGGTTTGAGGAGCTGTAAGAAAAGAAAGTTACCACTTATTAACTCTGTGGTTGAGGAACAAGAAAGGTAGAAATTTCTCAGGACTCAGACTACAGTATTGTCTTTGTTCTGAGGTCCATCTTCACCTGATGTCAAACTGCTGGAGACCAAAGTGTTGTCAGGTATGCTGAGAACTGAGCTGTGTTCTACTGAAGAAGACCATGACCTCAAGTTTTCTGCAATATTTCAAGGAGTGTGCAAGACTGTGTTGGAAAGTTTGAACCAGCAGCAAAGAAAATGTTGCCGCTGAGTCTTAAAAAAAATTGGCCTCTCAAGTATTATCCCAGAAGAAGGGAGCAGTCTGTCTGGAAGGGAATGGTATTAACTGGATGACTGCATCTCAGGAAGAAGCAGGTTCTCTTGGTTGGGTGGTTCACTGTTTCATTCTTCAGTGCCTACTGATTTTCTAACTTCCTTTTACTTGCCTCTTGTAAAACGGCTAGCTGTTTGTCTCTGAGGCCTCACCTGTGAGTGGAGACTGTGGGTGTGTCCTTTTCTTATTAATGCCTGCACTTGAAGCTGGGTGCTGGTTCACAGTCTCGTGAATGACTTGAATAAAGTCTAAGAAGACAGGCTTAGGGCTTTGGCTATGCAAAGCTGAGAGCAGGTTCTACAGAGGAAGACTGAATCAGGAGGCTAAGAAAGTGCAGAAATACGTACAGTGCTAGATCAAAACTAGAAAGATGAAATTCAACTGTGCTGAGTAATTCAACTTTAAAAAAATTAGCTGCATAATTGAAGGCTGTCATGTCAAGTCCATATTTACTGCAGAATGGAATAGGGAGAGGAGGCCTCCCAAAGGGCCTCAGCAGTAGTTGACAGTTAGTAGGTACTCAATAAATGAGTTCGTAAAGATTAAATGTAAAATCTCATTGGGAGGTTCCTAACACTTTTTTTTCTCATTCTTCCTTTTTCCTGCTCAATAACCTATCTTTGCATACCATAGGAGAGTTTCTGGAAACAGAACCATTTGTTATACCTGTTGTGCTTTTGTGTATTTTCCAACTTTGTAGACAGACAATTCAAAGAAGGAGTGACCATTACCGCTCTTTCTTTTTATTTCTCTGTCCATTAAATAATATAATATGTGGTTCATCTTTGCAGCCTCACTCCACAATCCCACACCATGAGAAAATATTCTTCCCTGAGGAAAATTTTCTAGACATAATTCTATTTTAATTTGATTATTCACAATTTTCTTTCAGCACACACATGATTATATGCTCACTTTAAACATAACTGACATTAGTAATTGCATTTAGTTCCTGTATTGCACCATAATATTTTACACTTGTTGACATGTAGCTATATATTCACTTTATCCATGTGCATGACTTTGTGAGCAATAAAATGTAATACTCCAGTTTTTCTTCAGATCCTATAAATTTTGGGCCTTTTACTCAAATGCTGAATAGTTATTGTTTGAGAAATATAAGACTAACATCATTAATGTTAATTATTTATATTCTTCAAGTGTTATTAATTCATCCATTATTAATAAATTGAATTCAGTGTAGTATTACAATATTGGAAGAAGAGAGAAGAATAATTTCAAACTGAATTGTAGGTTTAACACAATACTCTGAAATATGATAGCAGACCTTATTTCTACAACAGTAGACTTATATGATTACCATCCTGGTAAATAACAAAACTTGCCACAAATACGGTAATTATAATGGTATGAATTGGTTTATACAAAAAATGTATTGGGATCACTATAACTCTTTGTAGACGGCCACTGACATACTCATAAACAAATAAAGCACATTGTACAAGAATCCTGCCCTAAAGGCTTAGGAACTGTATCACTCAGTTAACAAAATTTAGACATAAATAAATATTGACAATATGAAGGTATTGCCAACCTGCTTTCCAGGTTATTGCTAGGAATCCACCGAGAGTATGTGAAGTTAGATTCTTTTAAGATAAATCATTTGAAATATGAGGAGAGAAAACATTACACCTATGCTTATATAACAGGGGAAGAACGAAGTAGAAGAAAATGAGAATTGGTTTAGAAAAGTAGAAAACCAAAGGAAGCTTTGGGTTGATTGCAGTGTACCTCAGAGTCCAATTTAACCAACAATTTCAGACTCTGTCTCTTGGAAGACTTATAGACTGACTGGGTACAATGACTCGTGCTAGTCCACCGGGTATAGTCATAAGTGAGATGATGTTGCTTGCTGGGGAAAATGAAGACCAATGACCTAGAACATGCTCTGTACAGATGCAGTGAGATGGATGGGCACAGACTGCTCAACGGATTCAGAAATGAGACTGCTCACCCTAAACTAGAGAGCACAAGGGAACTTCCCACAGAGGGAAGTGGAGGATGTGGTGATTGAATCCTGGAGTGTATTAGGAACTGTTCAAAGAAAGGGAATGGAATAAGGCCATGTATGAGAGAAAGGATCTCCAGGAAGGGAATGTGAAATAACTCAGAGGTAAGCAAAAGCAGGAATGTTCATGGAAAGTTAGGCATGAATTGTGTAGTTGGTAGAACCATGGCCACACACAAAAAAATCTGTGAAAATGTTAGTTCAAATGGCATTATCATTAAAATCTGAAATGTCCCCCATAGGCTCATGAATTGAATGTTTGGTCCCCAGTTAGTGGTGCTATTTTGGAAAGTAGTGGAAACTTCAGAAGGTGGAGCCTTACTGGAGGAAGTAGGTCACTGAAGGCATGCCTTTGAGAGATCTTCCAGATCCCTGTCCTTTCTGATTGCCCTCTGCCATAAGGTGCTTCTTTTCTCCACCATTCATTCTCTACACCATAGCCCAGAATCGAAGGAACCAGCCAACAATGGGCTGAAATCAAAGGCAAAATAAACCTTCCCTCCTTTTGTTGATTTTCTCAGGTATTTGTCACAGCAGTGAAAAATCTGAGTAACACAAAGAGCAAAGGGGCAAGTTGCTGATGGTCTAAATTGGCTAATGAGCTCACCTGAAATTAGGGAGGTTATCTTGGATTATTCGTGTGGACTCAATGTTGTCACAAAGGTCCTGAAAAGTATAAGAGGGAGGCAGAGGAGGAGGTTGGAGGGATATGATATGAGAGCTTGTTCTGTTGTGACTGGCTTTGTAGATAAAGAGGCAGAGGGCCAAGGAAGGTGGGTACCTTGGGAAAATGGAAAAGGTAAGGAGAGAGAACCTTCCCTGGAGACGCCATAAAGGAATGCAGCCTCCCCAGTACCTCTTCAGACTTGTGTTGGACACTTGACCACTAGAGTTAAAAGATAATAACGTTATGTTGTGGTTTTAAGCCTCTCAGTTGGTGATAATTTGTCACAGCAGCAGTAGAAAACTAATACTGTGTATATTGTATGCAATGAGGAGCTGTGAACTTGGAAAGGCAGACAAAGTCCAAGCCCTGCTTTACCCTCATGGACATGGGAAACTCTTGGCGGGTTTAGCTGGGGGAGTGACAAAATGGAACATGTGTTTCAGAAATGTGACTGGCGTGGCAGGGAGAATTAGGAGACTTTTGAAAATGTGCTGATATGGGAAATTTTAATGAATCACCACAACTTGATATGTGAGTGAGTGTGTGTGTGTGTGTGTGTGTGTGTGTGTGTGTGTGTGTGTGTTTGTATGAAGAAGGTCAGCCACTTTTGGTTGGAGAACACCCACTAAGAGAAGAACACACAGGTATGGGAATGAGTTTGACAATTCACAGAAAGGAAATTGATAGTGTGCTCTCTGATGGCCTTTGAGTTTCTGAGAAGGAAGAGATAAAATCATTGGAAAAGAATGGTAAGAAGTCTGGAATGAAAACTGTAAGGGCAAAAAAAGATGTTCATCACCTGCTATGAACAGGTAGGTATTAGAATTTCTGCTCACAGCGAATCTGAATGAACTAATGGTTGTCTGTGAAGGCCCAGGTGAGTGAGTGCTTGGCATCTTGACCTCTTTGGTTCCTGATCTTCTTCTCTTTTTCCTCCTTCTTCTCCTTTCTTTGAAGGGTCTTACTATGTAACCCAGGATGGGCTTAAGCTGGATCCTGTGGCCCAGCCTCCTGAGAGCTGAGATTATATGCATGTACCATCACACTGGGCTAAGACACTTGAGTTCTTATTCTTGGAATAGAACTTTTTCATCTTGGCCAACCAGCTACTAGCATTCTTAAGATCACAAGTGAGAAGTCATTTTAACCCCTAAAATTTCTTGACAATTTAGGTATATTTCATTTTTACCTACCCAGAACCACTTTCCCCTTTTCCTGATACCTGGTAACCTCTTTTCCTTTGAAGACTTGCTCCCTGTCCTGATGGAGATGTATATCACAAAGCCCCTCTTCCTCCCTATAGGGCTAGATATGTAAGCTGGTCAATCAGAGTGATTCTGTGATGGTAGACATGGATGCTGGGAGGGTGAGATGATGAAGGACCAGATGAACCTGTAGCTGCTGCAGACCGATTTCCTGTAGAGGAAGAGCATGCAGAGGAAGAAGGCAGAGAGCATGTGAGTAAGGAAAGAGCAACTCAACATCATTATTTAAATCCCTGGACATTAGTCTATGCTTTGGACTTGAAAGTCTGGTGAGACAACTTCTTTTTGCCACTAATTCAGTTTGAGTTTGCTTTCTATCATTTGCAAACAAAAGGTTTTTTTTTTTTTTTTGCTAATAAAGTTTTTATCCATTGTTCTTTGTAATTCTCTGTCACAGCACCTGACATGCTCTGCTGTCGGACACCTTGTTACTTGTACTAGTTTCTGAAGACTACTTAACAACAGGCCATAAACTAATAACTTGAAAGGAGAAATGTATTTTCTCACATTTCTGGAAAAATCAAGATATTGGTAGGGACAGTCTCCCTCCAAGGCTGTAGAGTACATTCTGTTCCCCCTCCTTTCTCTCACCGCTGGTCTTGCTGGCCCTTGTCTTTGATTGGCTTGTAGACACCTCACTCCAATCTCTGTCTCCATCTTTACAGGGCATCCTCCCTGTCCCTGTCCACATTTTCCTTCTGTGTGTGTCTCTGTATCTTCACAGAGCATTTTCCTCTTTGTATATTGGTGTTCAGCTTTCCCTCAGCTTATAAGGATGCCAGGATGAGTGTCCACACTAGCACAGTATGACCTCATAGCTGCAAAGATGCTATTTCCAGATAAGGTCACAGTATAGGTAACAGTATTAGACCTTGAACACATCTCTTTTGGGAGACATAGTTTAACCCAGCACAATTTTATATACTCAATGAGAGCAGAAGCCACAACCTCAGTATCTCCACATGCTGGCTTAGTGCCTGGTACACAGAAAGAGCTTGGAAAGTAATGCATTCTCACTGGAGCAAAAAAGGAAGGCAGCATTTCCACAAAGAGGAGGAGGCCAGCAGCATCAAATGCTCTTGGAATTTCCAGAAAAGACAGTTCTGCAAAGCATCCAGAGGGTTAAAGGCTTGAGAGGCTTGGTATATAGTGTGCTTTGGACTAATGTCATATCAGGCACATGCAAGGAAAGTAGGAGATAAGAGACTGTAGGCAAGTCACTCAGTGGTCTCTCCTGTGAAGGATAAGAGAAGGACATCATTGCTTGGGAGGGACATTGGGTTGAAGGAAGATGCTTTAATGTTTCAATGCAAAAAGCATGGTTTCCAAAAGAACTTTAGATATGTGTTCAAACACACAGGAAAATGGATAAAAACCAACTAGACAACCTTACTCTAAAGTGTGGAAAAGCCTGGGTTTTATGTGTCACACCAAAGGCATGATTCTGCTGAGTTGGGTGATGGCCTTTTTTTCCTGGTGATTGCAATGCTGTGAGATGGCTTTGCCCAAAGATTGTCTCCTTTCTTTTCCTGTGGTTGTGATATGGGGTTGGAATGTAGACATCATTCTTTTCTGCTGTATCCTTCCCTTATCCATTGTCTATACAAATAATTAGTATTTAAAATTTTTAGAAATCCTCTGTTGTGACTTGAAACTAATTATTTATTCTTATTTATCTCAAGATTTTTCCCTCTTACAGTCCCTTTTTATCTCTTAGACTTTACTTTAAAAAAAAGATCTATAGAGGAGGATTCCAAGATGGCAGCTAGAGGGAGGAAGCAGAAAGCGAGCCTCCTACAGTGAAATCTTGGAGAGACGCTGGAGACACACTTTGTAGGCATAATCACCAAGAAAAGGCATAACTTTGACCCCTCCACATCTCCAGCCGGTGCAGAGAATCTCCACTTCATGTTAAATGGAGAAACCAGGAGGGCCCCCAGGCTGCCAGTCGCCCACGCCCAGACGGCTTGGGAAGACTCGGACCAGGTGAGCTTCACGGTACCGCGGTACTCCCACAGACAAACCTGGGCCAGAGCAGCATAACCCCTGGACAGACTGACCTCCTCCAGGGGAAAAAAGAGAAACTGAGTAATAAGCAATAAGAACAATAAAGACACACGGGAAAGAGGGTGGGACGCCCAGTACGCTGAAGATTGGGAGAAGGGAATCCTTCCCGGGACTGTAAATAAACAAGCCGGGTGGGCCGGAGAGGATCTGGCGGGAGCGGGGGCGTGCACCCAGCAACCAGGAGCGGGAAAACTTGTGAGAGTGGCGGAGGTAGGAAAACTCCACAGGAGAGGAGGGAAGACCCACTTCCTATGTGAACTGTAAACAAACATGGCGGCCGGCAGGAGCAGCAGAACCACCCAGTAATCAGGAGCAAGAAAGCTTGTGAAAGTGGCGGTGGGAGGAAAACTCCACAGGAGAGGGGGGAAGACCCACCTCCCACATGAACTGTAAATAAACACGCACGCCTGACAACGTGGGGGCAGTGTCACCTTTCCCAGTGCTTGGAAAGGGGAAAGCTTCTAGCAGAGGCTCCCGCACAGGAGAACTCTGAGCAAACAAAGCCTGCAGGGCCAGGTGAGTGCTAAGCTCACCACAGAGATCTGCATAAATAACGCCTCCAGCAACAGCAGGCTGACAGCAGCGGGCAGGCAAGCCACAGCCACAGATACCATTCTCAGAACTGCCTCCAGACTCTTTTTTTTCTTTTTCTCCCTATCTTTGATGAGAGAACAACCGAATTACACCTGCAAGCCGAAAAACTTACTGAAACTGTATGGCATTTGAACTTGGGACACTTGGTGGGTTTTGTGTGTGTGTGTGTGTGTGTGTGTGTGTAGATTTGTTCTACTTTATGCATCCCCTTTGATGAGACAACTACAGAACAACATCTGAGGCACCATCTCCAGGATTGGAGACTGAGACAGACACCAAAATTATTAAGACTGAAACTTCATTGCATTTAAACTTGGAGGTTTTTTGGTTTTTTGGTTTTTTGTTTTTTTTGTTTTTTTTTAATTTTCTATTTTCCATTTTATTTTAATTCATTTTTATATATAGATATTTCTTTCATTAACTTATTTTTTATTTTTATTCTTATCTTTATTTTTTTATTTTTGATTTTCAATCCTCTCTCTGTCTCTCTAATGTCTGTTCAGTTTACTGTCAATTAGTACACTAACACTCCCTGTTTATACCTTTGAAACTTTCTTGTCTGAAACCTTGTTCTGTTTTCTCCCTCTTGTCTGTGTATTTGTTTTCCCCTTTTCTTTAACTTCTTGCTTTCCATCTCAGCTTACCCTTCCATTCTAAATATTACCATTGCTATTATTACAAGCTAGAAAATACTTAATTGCACACAGTACAGGGACAGTAACAACACCAAAGACAATGATGGGAAGACAGAAAAAACAGGGAAACCAGTTTCCCCACAGCAAAAAATTAGTACAGAAACCAGAAGAGAATGAAGAAAACAGGTACTCAGATCCAGACTCCAACAAAATGAAGATAAACTATGCCAAAGGACCCAATGAAGCCCACAAGAATAATTTAAAAGAAGACATACTACAGGTACTCAATGAGAATTTTATAGAGATGATACTGGATAGGGTCAACCAAAATATATAGGAGACACTCAAGAAATTCCAAGACAACAAAAATAGAGAATTTGAAAAAGCAAAAGAAGAAATAAAGGAAACCATAGAACCACTGTATAAACACCAAAGTGAAACAGAGAACACAATGAATAAATGGATAAATGAACTCAGGACAAAAACAGACAACATTAAAGAGGAAAACTGCCAGGATATGGAAAACCTCAGAAAAAAGAACGAAACAGAACTGCAAAACAAAACGGAAGGCCAATCCAGCAGAACAGAGCAAACAGAAGACAGAATCTCAGAACTTGAAGATGAAATGGTAATTAAAGGAAAAACCGAAGAACTATTAATTAAACAACTCAAGACCTGTGAAAAGAAAATGCAAGAACTCACTGACTCCATCAAAAGACCAAAGTTGAGAATCATGGGCATCGAAGAAGGAGAAGAGGTGCAAGCGAAGGGAATGCTTAATCTATTCAACAAAATGATAACAGAAAATTTCCCAAATCTAGAGAAAGATATTCCCATACAGATGCAAGAGGCCTCCAGGACACCAAACAGACCAGATCAAAATAGAACTACTCCATGATATATCATCATTAAAAAAACAAGTTCAGAAACTAGGGAAAGAATATTGAAGGCTGTAAGAGAGTAAAAACAAGTAACATACAAAGGTAAACCCATCAAAATCACAGCAGACTTCTCAACAGAAACATTAAAAGCAAGAAGAGCATGGGGTGAGATCTTCGGGGCACTGAAGGAAAATAACTGAAACCATTCCCTCTAAAATCGAGAACCAGACAAGGATGCCCACCATCTCCACTCCTATTCAACATAGTACTGGAATTCCTAGCCAGAGCAATTAGGCAAGAAGAAGGAATAAAAGGAATATAAATAGGTAAAGAAACTGTCAAAATATCCCTATTTGCAGACGACATGATCCTATACCTTAAAGACCCAAAAAACTCTACTCAGAAGCTTCTATACTTCATCAATAGCATCAATAGCTATAGCAAGGTAGCAGGATATAAAATCAACATAGAAAAATCATTAACATTTCTATACACTAACAATGAGCAAACTGAAAAAGAATATATGAAAACAATTCCATTTACAATAGCCTCTGGAAAAAAATTTGGAGGCTACTTAAAAAGCTAAACATTGATCTACCATTTGATCCAGCAATACCATTCTTGGGGATATACCCAAAAGACTGTGACACAGGTTACTCCAGAGGCACCTGCACACCCATGTTTATTGCAGCACTATTCACAATAGCCATGTTATGGAAACAGCCAAGATGCCCCACTACTGACGAATGGATTAAGAAAATGTGGTATCTATACACAATGGAATTTTATGCAGCCATGAAGAAGAATGAAATGTTATCATTCGCTAGTAAATGGATGGAATTGGAGAATATCATTCTGAGTGAGGTTAGCCTGGCCCAAAAGACCAAAAATCGTATGTTCTCCCTCATATGTGGACATTAGATCAAGGGCAAACACAACAATGGTATTGGACTTTGAGCACATGATAAAAGTGAGAGCACACAAGGGAGGGGTGAGGATAGGTAAGACACCTAAAAAATTAGCTAACATTTGTTGCCCTTAACACAGAGAAACTAAAGCAGATACCTTAAAAGCAACTGAGGCCAATAGGAGAAGGGGACCAAGAACTAGAGAAAAGGCGAGATCAAAAAGAATTAACCTAGAAGGTAACACCCACGCACAGGAAATCAATGTGAGTCAACTCCCTGTATAGCTATCCTTATCTCATCCAGTAAAAACCCTTATACTCTCTCTACAACAAAATTAGAAATAAGGGCAAAATAGTTTCTGCTGGGTATTGAGGGGGTGGGGAGGAGAGGGAGGGAGCGGAGTGGGTGGTAAGGGTGGGGGTGGGGGCAGGGGGAAGAAATGATCCTAGCCTTGTATGCACATATGAATAATAAAAGAAAAAAAATAAATAAAAAGAAAAAAAAATTTTTAAAAATCTATAAATCTTCCAAATCATGGGTAACACGTTGGTAAGTCACTTCCACATTTGGATCATTTCTTCCCCTCTGTGTCTTTTTTGTACAACTGCATTAGCTTAGAGTTGGAAGATTACAGTGGCTGTCTGGAGATGATCATAACCTTAGCCCCAAATCCTTCCAAGCTTTTCCTGGATGTTCAGGTGAGGCTGCCGAGCCTCACTTTGAGCACTTTTGATATGATGATTAATCTTGATTGTCAACTTTATTGACTCGAAAGTGCCTCAAGGAATAGTAACACACATGTTTGGGTGTGTCTGTGAGGCCATTACCAGCGAAGATTAACTAAGGGGGGAAGACCCACCCTAAATCTGGGTAGCACTATCACATAGGCTGGTAGCCTGGATGGGATAAAAATAGAGAAGGGGAGAAATTCTGCCAGTGCAGGCATTCTCATTCTTTCTCTCTCTCTCTCTCTCTCTCTCTCTGCTTCCTGACCACCATGATGTGAGCTGAGCTGCTCTGCTCAGCCATGAAGGACTAAAACCTTTGAAACTGTGAGCTAAAATAAATCCTTCTTCCTTTAAGTTGTTTTTTCCAGGTATTTGGCTACAGCTACAAAATGTAGCTAACACAGGAAATTGGTACCAGGAGGGGGTCATTGTTGTGACTAAACCTGACTATGTGGTTCTTAAGCCTTTGGAACTCATTTGTGGGAAGAATTTGAAAAAGTTTGGATAAAAGAGATAGAGAAAGCCTAAAATGCTTTAAGGAGTGCTTAATGGGTAGTTCTTGTGGGAGTTTAGAAGACCAGAATGCTATTAGAAATGTGGACAAGAAAGGCTGAGCTTATGAGGTTTCAGATGAGAACAAGGACACCAGTGAAAATTGGACTAGAGACCATTCATGTTATATTCTGGAAAATACATTTGTCCATGACTCAAGACTGTGGGAGACTGAGTAAAGTGATGGACAATTTAAATTGCTTGAAGTTAGTTTGAGGGAGTCTAGCATTCAGGTTGTGGCATGGTTATTGCTAACTGCTTCCAGTGAAATTTATATTGAGAATGAGGAACAAAGAGAACAGATACCTCCCCCCACCAAGGAAACAACAATATGATAATAATAAATAATAACAATAAGGAAAACAGAAAGATTTGAAAAACTTGCAGCCTTGTCAGAGCATCATTATAAAGCTGGGGCTAAGAAAGGCATGGTTTCTGAAGAGTTTATCACCATTTAAAAGAAGCCAACTACTGTAGGAAAGATGTCATGAGGAGATCTCAGAAACCGACCATACCCCACGCACCATGGGCTCAAGGGGAAGAAAGAGTAGATTCATTTGAAGGACTGTGCCTTGAGAATAGAGCACCTCCATGGACCCTGCTTGGAAAGGGCAGCCCAGGTCATTGTTTCCCCAGGAATCATTTCACCATATTCAGCTGCCCAGGCAATCAGAGACCACCATAGCCACGTTCGGGATTTTGCTCAACTTGGTGGGAAATCTTGGTGTTTTCTGCATGATGCTAGTGTCACAGGGATGCAAAATGCAAGTTATGGGGCTATGGAGCTTCTACCTAGGCTTCCAAGGAAGATCCACAAGGCTAAGCAATGTGTGGCAGACAATCTTTGAGAGGATGATGTGTGAAGCTACGAGAGTGAAGCTGAAGAAACAATGGAGAGCCCAGAAAATTAGAGATTCTAGGAATATGGACTATCTGCTGAGGAAAGCTTCAGGCAGAGGTAGCACAAGAGAAAGCCCATGCAGGCTACAACTGGAAAAGCAATAGGGTTGGTGTCATGTCACAACACCACATGCTCCAAACGCTGAACATGAAGCACAGGATTTAATGTTTGCCCTGTTGGGTTCTAATGGACTAGATGCATTGTGCAATATGAGATGGCCCTAAGTCTTTAGGGTCCATGAATGGAATCCGAAATGTCCCCCACAGGCTTGTGTGGTGAACCCTTGGTCCTCATATGGTGACACTACTTTGGGAGGTGGTGGAAACATTAGATGGTGGGAGCTAGATGGAGGAGTTGGGGTGTGCTTTTGAAGGTTATACCTGGTTCCTAATCCCTTTACCTCTCTCTGCTTCCTGTCTGGCACCAGGTGATGCCTTCCACCATGATGCTCTGTCTCACCCTCAGCTCTGAATCAGTGGAGCCAAGATCTATGGCCTGAAAGTTCTGAAAGCATGTGCCAAAATAAGTTTTTCCTTTCTTAAGTTGTTTCTATCAGGTGCTTTGTCACAGTGATGCAAAAGTAACTAATGCACTTGGTATTGGTAAATGATTACCAATAACAGCTTCTGGTGGTAGCTTGTTTTGTTTTCAGATGGCTTTAATCTCTAGAGATTTCTTTCTTATATTAAACTAAAGCCTATCTCTCCATAGTTTTCACAAAGTGGTTTGATTTATGGAGCAACATAGAAAATATAATCTTTCTTAACCCCAACAACATTAATGTTTGAAGGCAGCTAGCATGTACTTTGCTAAATCTCCTCTTCCCAGCTCTATACAGTCTCCATTTTTCAACATTACCATTTTTTCAACTGTTCTTCACATGTCAGGTTT
The DNA here is from genome assembly GCF_047511655.1 of Castor canadensis. NCBI lineage: Eukaryota > Metazoa > Chordata > Mammalia > Rodentia > Castoridae > Castor > Castor canadensis. Next base: position 6,031,337 of record NC_133395.1, read on the forward strand.
TCTTCCTTTTGCTGTCTTGGCTGTATTTCTCTAAAAGCACCATATGTTGTCACAATTTTTTTTTTCAGAAAGTAGGGGGATCAGAGTTGGAATAAAATCCTGCAGGTATTGTTTGGCAAAAAGTAGAACAGAATATCATCTCCATTTTGTATAATCAGAGAAAATTGCTAGCAATTACACTCCTAGGACACACTTTTTCCAATAAACTCCTCTTACCTTCCTCAGCTTAGTCTTCTCCTTTTTTTTTTTTTTTAACCTCAGTGCTGTGGTCTGAATCGATTCTTTCATCCAATACAAATCCACTGGGCACGCTCTGACTCTTAGGCACTCTGATGCATATTGGACACAAAGAATAGAATATGTCCACTTCTGCAACAAAGGTGAGAAGAGTCTAATAAGAGTAAAATACAAGCAAACAATAGTGAGAGGATAGATTGATTATAAGGAGTATTTATTGGAAAATGGAAATACGTGATAGCTAGTACAAATAGAGGGTATTACATTGATTAATTTATTCATCCAATGAATGTTGCATTTATTGCCAGTGACTCTTTGAACACTGAAGATACAGTAGTTAACTAAAGAAAGAGCCTTTCTGTATTGGAAATTTCAGCTCAATGATGGGAGATGGAAGTACAAAACCAAAAGCCAACCAAGACAAGAAAACATGTAATAAACTTTATCTAGAACAGGGGTCTGCAAACGATGGATTATTGGCCAAATTGTATTGTTGAAGCCAACACTTGGATAAGAGGTTTGGAAATGTCTCACATCTAAGATGGGTCTCAAAAATAACCATAATATGCATTTGATCAGGATGGTGGAATAGCTCAAGAGGCAGAGTGCTGGCCTAGCAAGTGTGAGGCCCTGAGTTCAAAACGCATTACTGCCAAAAAAATTTCCAATATGCAGTTGACTTTGAGGTTTTCTTGGATCCTGCTTCTTGGATATCTGTTACTGCAGAGATGCATTTAAAGCCTGAGAGTGCTGATATCACTCAAGTGGTAAGCTGGATGAAGAAGGGACAGGACCAAATGCTAGTGCACCTCCTATTTAGATGTCGGGGAGGCAAGAATGAATAAGAAGGGGACACTAAAGAGGAGGGTGCTGTGCAAATGAGCACAGAAAGGATGCAGGAGCTTCAGGGAGGGTAGGAGTATGGGAGTTTCACTTTGTGTCAAGATTGGTATCACCACAGTGCATTCTTCTGTTGATTGAAAACAAACAGAGAAGTGAAGAGGGAGGAGAGAGAAAAAGCTTTCCGGAGGATATTCTCAAGTGGGAGAGAGGGGATGGGCTTTGGGACCCACAAGGAAACCTTTGTGTTGCTAGGAACTTGATCCATTGTTACAGAAAGGAAGGCAAGCCTTGGGCACAGATACTGATAGTTGTAAATTTGGTTGAGAGTGAAAAGAAGTTCTTTTCTGGTTGCTTTTATTCCTTCATAGAAATAGAAGCTGAGGACTACTAGAAGCAAAGCTGGAGGAGGTAAGATGTTACATGGTTGAGGAGAAGGAAGGTCAGACATGGTGGGACAGGGACAGTGCTAGGAAAATGGTGGGGTTCATGGATAGCACAAGGCCCCTGGAGCTCAGTGGCCATGAATGAAAACAGAGACAGGGATCAGCTGTGTTTTCTCCACTCACTTCACCATCCTGGCAAAGAATGCCAACTTGAGTAGAACCAGGGTTGGGGTTTTGCCAACAAGCATGAATAAGGAAGGCAGGGAGTCCTGGATGTATGTGATGGAGTGCCCATTTTGAAGGAGATGGGATCTCAGTTGAGGCAGGAGAGAGGGGACTTCAGGGGATGAGGGAAAGTGAAAGGTGGTGAATCCTGAATCCTGGGAGGCTTGGAGGAAGGGATTTGAAGGCATGCTAGTGGACACAGGAGGGAAGGAAGGGGTTCCTGCTTAGAGAGTGGGGGCATCACATTGAGCTGCATTCAGAGAATCATGTCAGGTCATAAGTTAACAGTAGCAGTGCGATGAGTGGCATTAAAGAGCAAATGGTGTCAGGGACACCTGTGGTGACAGGTATCACACACAAGTATGGGAGGTAAGGGAGCATTGTCAGAGAAAGCTTCTTCATGGGTCTCACATCTAAACTGGGTCTCAGTGGTAAATTTGTAGTGTGCATTTGACCTTGAGGCTTTCTTGGATCCTGCTGTTTCCTCTGAAATATGTAGAGTTGTGTTTTTGTTTCATTTTATTCCTTTCATCAGTAAGGTATTTTGTTATTTTGTTTACTTAAACAATTTGTTTTATATTTTTTTCAAATCCTTTCTCCAATTTGCAATGCGTCCTAAATTTCGGGTCACTGCTTTTCATGATACATGTATCTCTAGATCCCAAGCACTCTACAGTTTTTTTAATGCCATGTGTTTATCGTGGAGTAGTTATCCCAACCCAAGGGAGCCTGTGTTATTTTTCTATAAGATTCCTACTTACGGGCCTGGTACGATAGACACCTCTGTAACCCCAGCCATGTAGGAGATGGGAGTAGGAGGTCTAACGCTATGTGGGCAAAAGTCTTGAGACTGTGAAAAAACAAACTGAAGAAGCAAAAAGGGGCTGGGACATGGCTCAAGTGGTGGAGTGCTTGCCTGGCAAGCTCAAGGGCCTGACTGAGTTCAATTCCCAGCACTGCCTCCTTATCTGAATAAAACTTAACATGTCAGTTGAAGCACTTTTCAAGTTGACATTGTGACTCCACATGGTAAAAGTAATTATTCTTTAATAGACAAATGTATGATTTTTAAACAGCAGAGAAGTATATCTCTCTCAAACTTGAAACTCCTAATGACATTTAATGAATAAGCCCACTCTGCAAGTGTCAAATTCTTATAATGACCACTTCAATCCCCTCTAAATAGTGCTTAACTAATGTCAAAATTAGAGAGCCTTAGGCTATATGGTCCATACATCATGTAGAATGTTCTTCCATAAGACTTTCAGTTGAGTACCTGGGGAAAAAATGTGTGTGGGTGGGGAGTGCAGGCTTGGTTTAGTAAAATAATCTAGTTTAGGGAACACAAAAGAATGTAATCATTGATTATAGTGGACAAAGACCAGAAGTAAGATTCAACAAATACCCATTTATAACCAATTACTTGTGGGTTTTAATTTAATTTGGTTCTTTGCTTTAAGCCAAACTTTGTCCTAAACTAATGGATAGATCCTCGTGAAACTTTTAATTACTTAGTAGTTCTCTTAAAGAGAATCGAGCTCATGTTCTTTTTGCCTCTCATCATAATCCTTGGATGAAGCCAAGCAGGATCCTTTTGAGAAATGAGGCTTTTGAAGGAAAATGCAGATGTAATTGGTTGTGTGGTTTGGATGAGGAGGAAAGAGATTGAAAAATGGTGGGCTTCATTTAAGGTTTAAGATGCACTTTTTAATCAATCGCAGATCTTACAAATCCTGAGAGTCATGGCCAATGACTGGCCGTAATACAGCTCAGAGAAAGTATTTCAAGGGTGATATGTTATTTGAAGTTCCTTACTTGAGCCAGATTTAATGTAACTTAATGCAGGGAAAACATCAATTGAAACACGATCCATTTAGTGAAGGTGTTCTTTCCTTTGCATAAAAATGGAAACAATACACTGAAATATCCTGATTCTAATTGCCTATTTTGCCACTGAAATAAGGAACATAGTTTCATATGGCAATGTTCTTCAGTATTATTAGTTTATATAATGAGTTCTTGTCTGCTTTAGAGCAGAAACTCTGAGTCATCTTTTGCAAACCAACTAAGATAGCACCATTATTTTATTTCCTCTCATGAATCTACAATACCATACATAAAGAATGACCTGTTTAAGGCTATTTCAAAGGGCCATTTCAAGATTTATGTTTTCAAGTAACTGCTTCTTAAGGCAGAGGACCTCATCTCCTCATGTGTTCAATTAGTGTCACTCAATAAACATGCACCAAGTCCTGGCTTTCCCAAGTCATGGTTTGGATACTGGGATGAGGAGGAAGGGATTTGCAAAAAGAAATCTACAGTCTATAGCACTGAATCCCAATGTGGGTGATTGTCTCAGGAGCATCTAACAATGGTGGCAGATGGTTTTGATTATCCCCATGGGGTCGAGGGCAATACTTTTGGAGTTACTTGGGTAGATGACAAAGATGCCATGAAACACCTTACAATTCACAGGTCAGCCTCACCTCCACCACAGCAAAGAGTTACCCAGTTTGAATGCCAATAGTGCCAAGAATGAGAAACAAAAGTCTAAAGGGAGCATGTTGTTAACATGTATAATTCAGATGAACAAGTTCTAAGACACAGCTATCATGTGTCATTCGTCCTTAACTCAGAGGAGGAAGCTTCAGATCTAGACGGTGGTACATGGACTGGGGTTGTCTGAGAGAAACTTGTGGAACAAATTGTCCTCTTACTTGAAGCTTGAATGCTGAACAGGAATTTTCTTGATAGATGAAGAGAGGTAGGTTTTCTATGGACAGAACCTCACGTACAAACTTATGGACACCAGAGGTATTCTGAATGACTGGAGTGTGGCACAGTGAGAATCACTGGAGCTTAGAGTCTTACACAGAGAATGGCTTAATCATAGTTTAAAGGGCCATTTCAAGATTTATGCAGTGCAAGAAAGCTTTGAATGTCTGTGGGAATCAAATGCTAAAGACTTTGGAGTTTCTCATGGGAGACTGGATTATCTACTTGATTGGGAAAAAAACCCGTGAGGTGGACAGGCCGTCAGCAACACGACCCGACCATGCTATGTCCTTGGGCCTTGACTTGACAGTATGGTGTGGAGTATGGTTTGAACCACAGCTGTAGAACCAATGCATGTGTTGGACAAGTGACAGATGATGAGTGGGATGAGGAATCTTTGTCAAGAATTAGAAGGCAGAAATGACAGACCTGGTAACAACCTCATGGGCATGAGAGAGGAACTGAGGAGTCAGAACCAACATTCAAGTGTTTGACCTAAGTTACTGAGTGGGTGCCAGTGCCCTTGTGTGAAATAAATTTGTTCTGAAGAAAAATAATGAACTCAAGAGTGGACTTGGTGGCGCTTCTGTGGGTTGCATGGCTAGGAGTAAAAGAAGTTCTGGAAGGGACATGGTAGTTGTCCTTTGGAGTATTGTGGCTTGCTGTATATATTCAAAAGGAAAAAGATCCAGTAGCAGGCATCCAAGAGACACAGAGGCTCAAAAGGCAAGGCAGGCATGGATGGTCCATGCAGAAAAGTAAGAGCTGACCAGGAAAGGAGTGGAAGAGAGAAAACATTGAGTCGGGAAGCCCAGTGAGGTCAGTTTTGTGAAGTGGAGTCCATCAGGGCAAAGAAACACAGAAGGCAACCTGCTTGGAGCCCACTGTGGGAGGACAACAGAGAAGACACTGGAAATTTCAGAGAGACGAGGCGGGTAATCCATGTCAGATTGCAGCAGGAACAGAGGGCCTAGGAAAGCTGGGGACAGATATGCAGAATCGGGTAGTCCTTGAGGAGATGTGACTGAAATGGAGAGAGAGCTGAACTAGCCAGCTCACAGGGATTGGAGCGGGTATGCCTTTCTGCAGAGCATACACGAACAGCAGAGTTTTATGACCTCGTTTGATTTTTTTATGGTTGTTGATAATGTTATTTTTGAGATTATAATTGCTACTAAGACTAGGTTGAACCATCAACCTCTGCTAGACAAAATACCAAGAGCATGAAAGGATGTAGACTGGATTGAAAACATTCAACATTTCAGTTTCTTTACAACAAAAGGGACATTCCTTTTCGATTAGATGAACTTTGGGTGGGAAAGTCGTTCATGGTCACAGACAAGCAGCTGTGCGAGCTGTGGGGACAGTTTGTTTTGCGTGGGGGGACCCAGAGGAACAAAGAAGTGAGCTCTGAATTGCACAGCAGGTGGCAGATGGAAGAGACCTTGTTTTAAGACCAGCAAAGGAACAGAATGAAAAGCAGGAGCATGGTGGGACAGGAACTTCCTGTCTTGGCATGCAGCAGACTTTTAATTGTGACCTTTTGCTTGCCTGTGGGAATGTAGGCAGATAGACGCTTCTGCTGCCGTCCTCAACCTAAAATGGGAGAGCACTGGAGACACAGTGAGTTTTGCAATCCTGTGGCCTCTCCACAGAATTGGGTGTGATCCACAGTACTGGTCTTCGCTGCCCTCCAAAATCCTAGGCTGCTTATAATGCACTTTAAGTCTTTGTTGATGTTCTTCTGTTGACTTTCTGGATTCTAGTTAGCTAACATAATCCTCTATACTCTAGTAATCTTTCAGACTTAGCAGTAGCCTTCGAGGGGCTTGATACAAAATAGGCATCCAAAAATGTGTGTTGATGTGAAATTGATATAAATTCACTAGACTATGAAGAGGGGAACAGAGACACAATGAAACGAATGTACACAGCGACATTTTTACTTATGTCATTTAATTAAAAACCTGTAATAAGTAGAGTTGGTGTCTACACATGATTCAGATCTATTGGCTTTAAAAACTTCCAGAGAATCAGTATTCAGTTCTGAATTCAGTCCCAGATTTAAGGAATAATTCTTACCTTGTTATTTATACATTCAGACGAGGGCTGTTTATTTTGTAAGTATTATTACAGAAAGCAGTATTTCAAGACTTTTGTTGCTGTTGTTTTGGTGGTAGTACTGGGGTTTTGGGATCAGAGCCTTGTGCTTGCTAGGGAGGCACTCTACCACTTAAATCCATACCCCTAGTCCTTTTTTGCTTTAGTTATTTTTTGATAAGTTCTACTTATTTTTCCCAGAGCTGGCCTCAGATTGTGATCTTCTTACCTATCCCTGCCATATAACTGGGATCACAGGTACATGCCAACATTCTTGGCTTATTGATTGAGATGGGGTCTGGCCTCAAGCTGTAACACTCCTGATCTCCACCTCCCCAGTAGCTGGGAATACAGGTATGTGTCACCATGCCTGGCCCTCAGAGACAGTTTTTACATACTGAGAGAGTGGGGGAGCATTACTGATGATTCTTCATCCTCTTTAGTTGGAAGATAATTATCTTTAAAGTCACCCATAGGCTTACATATTCTTTATATATATATACTAAATATGCTAATTTCTTTAGAATTAGATTGAGCCATCTGAAATGTCATGTTTGTATGTCAAAAATAGTTAAATATTGGTAATTTCAGATATTTTATTCTGCTATGGAAACTACATTCATCTTAGAAACAAATTGTGTTTCAAAGCCAAACATGCAGACAGAAATGCGGGCTGGTGTGTGCATTCTGCTGGAAGCAATGGCCAAGCTAGCACGCTATTAACATGGAGGTAATTATTTTTTCTGTTGCATTAAAGTACTCGATAGAAGTCATGTTAGGTGGTTATTAACCCATTCATACGTGAGGAAGCGAAGGGACCATCCTTTGAGGTAAAACTAGAGGTAGATAAACTTAGCATATTTTAGAATACACCAGCAAAGTCCCAGGCATTGTTTAGCTGAGTTCACTGAAAGCCCTGGTGGCATTTATTTGGAAATGACTCTTAGCGTGATGCCCATTTTAAAAAGTTTGAAAAAAGCCTTATCTTAGTAGACACTGTCTCCTTTGAGAAATACTATTATCTTTTATTCATTCAATAGAACAAATCAAGTTCCAACTCCCATACTGAAATTGCTGTGCTTTTGTTATTTTTTATTACAAGAATAAAAGGGTCTAGTCTTTCTTTCTCTTTGCCTTTGCGTGTTGTTTTATAGAGGAAGTCAGGCATTATTTTGTTTATAATTAAAGACTATGTACTAAAGCACAATTTGAATAAGCAACTTTAATTAATCAAGGAAAAAACCCTAACAACCTTCTATGCCCGTATTTCAGTTTCTAAGAATGAGTAAAGAGGATTTTCTTTTTTCCTCTTTGAGGTTAGAAGCAGGTCAGGTTAGTAATTGGAGCTGGCTAGTCATCAGCTGGTTTGACCTGCTAGGCTAGAATTTTCTTTACTACGGGAAAGTGTAATCAGAAAACCAGATGTATCCCCGTCCTGAGATGGAGCGTAATGGAAAGCAGGCAGCTCATTTATTTTCTCCAGGCCTTTCGATCTTCATTCAGCCATTAGGGGCTTGACTTTGCACTGGGCCGAGGAACTACAGCGGCAGGCATTATTTAACTGGACCACAGTCCAGAGATGTAGAGGTTGAGATTCAACCACTTGCCTTTTCTTGAATCTTCTGTTTCCTTCAAAAGTTGATAGCTATTAAGTTTTCTCCTGAAAACAAGATGACAAAGCAGAGATTCCTAATGAATAAAGCTAGGCTGTGCTCATGGTAGGCTTATTCTGTTATAAGAGCATTGTCCTGAGGACCTAGGACTGGGTATCGGGATTGGGGTGTGGGCGAGAGCACACACCCTGCGGGGACAGGGGGTCACATACAGTGGGAACAAGCCTATACACGGTGACTCATTTCATAACACCTTATTTGGCATTCCTGTGTACAGTTGGCCTACTTTCACGCTAACGTTCCCACATGCTTCTCAGCTTTATTTCACTATTAAAATTCATCTGCATATCCTAGTTTTCAAAAAGAAAGAGGTCACCTAAAATTACTGTATTCTTTTCCTTAAGGTTTGTAGACAAAATCATGTACATCCTGATACTGTTGGAATGTTTCTGGAACAGGTTTGAACTCATTTCAGACATTAAGCATTCAAAAGACCTCTAACTAAAATAATGAGAACTGTATTTATTGGACACATAGATGGCTTAAAGAAAAGAATTCAATTTGCAATGCCATCTGTCTGGAGAAAGACAGTTTAAAGAGCATGGTTAAGGAGGACTCCTCACTACAGACTGCAGAAGAAGCTCTCACTTCTGAAGGGCTCTGTCCTATAAGGTGAAGGTCAGTATTGCTCTCTTACCTCCTCCAGGCAAGTGTCAAGGAAGTTAGGACACACGATGAACCACAAGAATCAAGATGCTTAAGCACCTCAGATGTGTGAGTCAAAACTGGAATTAGGCCTAGGGTCCAGAAAAGAAGTCTTGAGGTCTTTGGCTTCCAGTTCTAATTCAGTGAAGCTGTTGAAGGAAATGAAACCCTCCTGGAATATGTTCTTTTATGTGGCTTGGATGTGGTTTAAAGAATCAGGAGAGAGAGATGAGATATACAGGTCCAGATTAGGGGTCCATGAAAACAGTTGCTGAAAGCATGTGTACTTTTGGGGTTATCTCACTTGAACATGCAAATATTAGTCATAAGAATATTTTTCACCCAGAAGATGACCTTATTATTTGTGTCTACAGTAGGCATCTTGTCATGAAAATGTTGGGAGGATTTATCTCAGCCTTTCAAACATCTTGTCCCATAAATTGTTCTTGGCCTTGGTCTGGTGGTTCATGCCTATAACCTATAATCCCAGCTATGCAGGAGGCAGAGGTAGGAAGATCAAAGTCCAATGCTGGCCTGGGCAAAAGTGAATGATCCTATCTCAAAAAAAAAAAACCTAAAAAGCAAAAGAGCTAGGGGTGTGGCTCTAGTAGTAGAGCTCTTGCCTAGTGAGCACAAGGCCCTGAAAAATCAAACTCCAGAATGGCAAAACAAAACAAAGAAAACCCCCAACAACAGCTAAAACCCTTACCCATTTTCTTGAACCAAAAGGGTGGTGCTTCTCCCCAAATCCAGATCCAAATGGCAGATGAAAGCTGTCCTTGTCTATGGCTGAACAGCCCCCGTCTCAGGCCTGTTTTGGACTTCATTCACAAAGTGAAAAAGTTGGTCATTCTTGTTCTCTCTTTCTGCTTTCAGTCTATTGAAGGAGTGCTCTTTTCCTAATAAACTTTGTTATCACTTTCACTAAACAAAACAGAGTAACATGTTTGTACTAGGACATATTCTCACAGAATTTTATCCTATGACATTATTTAACTCTAAGGGAAAAAAATGCAAGTGCTTTGATTCATGTTCTTTCCCCATGTAGAGTTTGGGATGAAGGGAAAGACAGAAGAAGGAACATAAAGGAGCCTTCCAGAAGGATTTCTGGGGATGTCATTTCTTCTGCCTTCTGTCAACAGACACCTGCTTTTTCCACCTTACTTTCCCCATCTCAGTTTCCCTTCATCTTTTCCTCTCTTTGATATCTCAGTAAATATCCCTTCCTTGGAGTCTTCCCAAGACTCAACCACATACACAGGTGAAAGGAACAGGTGAGAACTCAATAGCTGTGGTTAAGAAGGATGTATTGACTGAAGGACCTGGACAGGTATAGGTGTTGACTTGCATGGTGACACTGGATTTTTCCAGAGACACATTTAATTTAATATGCTCAGGCCTGTTTGGGTGTTTTTTGCACACATTAAAGTTTTTGAAGTTGTTTTGGAAAATCTAATAAAAAAGAATAAGCAAAAAAAAAAAAAAAACCCAAACAAAGGTTGAGCCTATCTAAGTAATTTATAAAGGAAGTCAACTATTTCCCAGAATTAAATTCTGTAGCCTTTCTTACTTGAAACAATGATTTGAATGCTGGACAGATGTTTAGGTGTGTCAAAGTGTGTGAAAGGAGGGAAATGAGGGGCAAGCAAATACCCAAAAAATAGCCCTGAAAAATGCTAAGACACAAGAACAGATAAATGGATTTGTAGATTCTCAGGTTCACTCTTCCTGATGAATAATGCCTTTTCTTGGATTGGTCTCAAGAAAGATGGTCATTAGATGACATTTGCCTCCAACTTTCTTTCTCTTCTCTGGACACAAACTCCAAACATTTCCTATTTCTTTGTTTTCTTCTTATTCCCATCAATAAGATGTTGTCCTGGTTATCATTGTCTCAAGACCATGTTTTCTGTGGTTACAACTGAAACCAGGTGAGTTAATTCAGACTAATGTGGTCACAGAGAGTTAGCTCCCTGACTCATGCTTGCATCCAAAGGAGCCTCATAAGGAAGGACTTGTCCAGCCTTGCCACGCAGGAGGGAAATCCACTGTGTGATGCTCCTCAAATTCTCCCCTGCAGACTGTGAGCTTGTGCTGCCATGACTTCAATTCACTTTGTGTCTTAACTATTTTTATTTGTTCCTTTCTAAGAAAAGAAAAAAACATTCTTGGGTTGAGAGAGTAGCTCAAGTGGTAGAAGGCCTATCTAGCAAGTGTGAGACCCTATGTTCAATCCCCAATGCTACCTCCAAAAACCTTCTTTACTATTTTATTCAACCAAAGTCCATTTTATTGCCAACACCTGAAAAAATGAGACTGAATTACGTAAAAGATTTCTTAATTGTAATTATAAAACCGCATCTTCTACTTAATGTAGAGAGTTGAGGTGTCTAAAATAAAATTTAAAAAGGGTAGATGCATCCATCAGTCATTTAAAGTGAAAATTGCTCTCCACTTCTTGGAGAAAAAAAAAAAATGAACTAATGAATCATGTTGAGAGTTAGCAAATCCAGGCAGATCTTTCAGGTTTGACTGTTTAAAAATGCTTCACCTATCTTAAAACTGAATGTTTTATCTTAGTGGCACATATGTTGTAATTTAAGTCGGTCTGAGAGAGAGGAATAGTCTACTTAAGGATGGATATTTTATTCTTGGGCTTTTCTTTATTTAGTAAATTCTATGTTTAATAAAGCAGTTCTTTAGTTACTTCTGTTGTCAGTGTATAGGTTTAGGACAGAACATTATCTTTGGAAAATAAGTATCATAAAAGTTGACCAAGTAGAAATAAAAATGGGCCAAAAAAGATTCAATATTAGAATAATGTGTAACTAAATTTTGTTAATTTCATGTAAGATTAGCTTTTTTTTCTGTTTATGAAAAAACAGATATTTTAATGGCTCAAACACAGGGGAAAAACTAATCAGCCAGGAAAAGTTCTCTGCTGTAAGATTTATGCATGGTAACTACAGAAATAAAGTTTTAATGAAGGAATATATTTAATTTGAGTGTAAAACTCTGTATTAACACCCTCAGAAGAGTACAGATAAGGAGCAGTCCAGATTCAAGAATATATATATATATATATATATATATATATGTATATATGTATATATGTATACACACACATACATGTATTACTTTGGAGGAGGTAGAGATGGTAGCTTTTTCTAATTGAGCATGTCTAGTTGAGACTTTTCATTTGTCCCATTCATTCTCCTTCCAGAATAGTACCAGGGAGTTCTGTCTTGGCTTCACTTCTGAATCAACATCAATGTCTGCTGAGGATGAGTGCTAAAAAAGAGATTAACACGTGTTAGCATTTCTGAGAGCAACCATGTATTTGTAATCAAAAAAGGTATGTATATAACTTATTGTATATGCCTACATAAAGCTGTAAGCAATTACTCATTATACATATAATTTTAGTTGATAAAGATAGAAGTAGAGAAAGGTATCACATTCCTAAGAAACCAGACATAATAATACCATAAACTAATGACGAATGATTTGGGTATATACAAAAAAGACATGGAAATTCTTCAGTAGAAAGTAAATGTAAACATAAGATGAAAGGAATAAAAAGAAAAAGAATGAGGAAGGCAGGCATTGTTGTGCAGTAAACGACAGGTTTAGTACTTGAAAGGTACTAGAAATTAAGTTCCCATTGAGATTTCTCCACTGCAGATGTTTTTCCCCTGAGAAGGACAATATTAATATTGACTATATTGATTTGATTAGTGTCAGGTATTTAGCCATTTCTATTAACACCACTTATAATTCAGACAATTTTATTACCATTATTAACTACAAGGCAATCCACTTTTGTTTACATCCCTCATTTTCTCCCCATCACCTCCTCAGGGCTCAGTCTGCTCAAAACCCACAGAAGATAAAACACAGTGGAGGATTTGGGAAGAGTTGAGTTGGCTCCATGGCTATTGTCCAGATGCTGATGCAAGGATGGATGCAATGGTGGGTTGGTTTGTGAGCTATCAGAGGACAACAGGCCAGCCACTTCACTCGATTAGCCTCAATAACTTAGCAGACAATTAAAATTAGATTGTAAGTACTACTGACTGGCTGTCACATGAACATGCTTGGAATCATTGAAGTACAGGTTCAGAAAGTGTTACCCAGACTTGTCAGAACCATGAGTTGATAGGACTTAGTACATGTAACATTTCTAATATATTTTTTATTGGCATAGACCCATATATGGTTTAAAATGGAGTACTACTTTAGTGTTTCAAGGTATCACCATTTTGTCTTGCTTGGTAGACACAAGTGTGGACCTTCTCATAAGAGGAAGTGTTTCCTTACTCTTACATAGCTGTGATTAAGATACCACAGAGAACAACTAGAAGGGAGGAATTATTTATTTTGGCTCATTTTTTTTTTTTAGTTCTTGACTCCATTGTCTCTGGGTCCATGGTGAGGCAGAGCATCACTGCAGTGGGAACATGTGGAGGAAACTCTTCTCGTGGTGGACAGAAAGCAGAGGAAGAGAAAGAGACTGGGGACCAGGTATAATCTTGAAAGTCACAACCCCAGTGATCTACTTCCTCCAGGAAGGCCCACCAACTAAAGTTTCCAGAATCTCTCAAAATAGAGCCATCAGCTGGGAACCAAGTATTCAACACATGATCCTACAAGAAACATTTCACACTTAAACCCTAACATGAGGCTAGATATTATGTGTGTTGTGCATTAGCAATGTAAATAGAATCTATGAATTTTCTTTAAAAACTAAAATTTGAATCTATGTAAATACTTTTCTTAAAATACCCTTCTTAGGATTTAAAATTTGTTTTATGATTGATACAACCTAAATATATTTACAACTCTTCTTTTTCAGACTTGCTTTCAGAGTCAGTTTATGAACTAGGAAGCATAACCCATCTATTTCTTTTTAGGTATAGCACTTATTTTGACCAAATAGCATTACATAGCTTGATTACCAAACTTGGTTTCGAATAGCCATAGCATTTTCCCCCTGAAGAAATAAGACCAATGTACAAAGTGTGAAGACTGTCACCGACAATATTCCCCAAAGAAGGGTTTAAGAAATGACTCAGAAGAGGAATTCCAGACATGGGGATGTTTTGAGTAATGGCAGCATTATATAAATGAGGTTGTCATGAAGCTACAAGTGTGTGTGGGCATTCCACACACCAGGCATACCCTCTGGGGAATGCATGTTGATGTGGGTATTTCTCCAAGTTCTCAGAAAGCCTGGGACAGTCAGGGTGTTGGACCCACTGACATCACTCTCCAGCCCAGTGCCCACGCACAGAGCGTGGCCAGATGTCAGACTCTAGCACAGGGATTCTTCAGGAGGGACCCCAGCATTGGACGGCAAAATTTGGATGCCTTAACCCCTCCACTGGTGTTATTAAACCCTGGAGGTTAGGACTATGATGGCAGGAGCTGTGGTTTCAGGTACTAGCTCATACCTGGACACAGTCTTGGATACCTACATACTTCCATGGCGCTCGCCAAAGGCCAACCTGCGAGGAAGCAGCTTTTGACACCTTTCCTCTACACTGGCTTCTTCCTGATTATCTCTTTGAAGGGGACAGCATGGCCCTACCTATAATCCCATTACCTAGCACAATTTGGCAGTAGGTAGAGTGGCACGGTTCTGAATCTAATTAGACCGAGCTTTATGACCTTGGGCAAATCATTTTACTTGTCTGAGTCATTGTAGCTTAATTTGTAAGGCTGCAAAATGATCCTAGAATATTTTTACTTTTGTAATATTATTATACGCTCTTCACATGGTCAAGTACATTAAAGAGTCTTCATACTGATACTTATTATTTTGGAAACTCATATAAAAAGAAAGCAAACTTTAATACAGTCTCATTCAACTTTACTACAGCATTTAAAACACCATTTACTTATGTCTATCTAGAACATTTGAGATCAGCCAATAAAAATTAGGGCTTACTCACTGCTCTTCATTACAGTTAGATGTCCTATGATCTTTCATTCATTTTGCTTTGTTTTTAAGTAAATACCTAAGGATATAGACTAGCTGCGAAATTATGTGATTCATACAGTGAATCTCAGTGACTCACAGACACATCTTACTACTGGTGAGAGTGGTTTTTTTTCCCCAAGTTTCAATTTTAGTAAGTCTTTTGTGGAACTTGCTTTGTATTAGCCACTTTCTCCACACTACGTCATGTACATTGGTATTTCTTTTCTTGAAATATGCCTGGATCGTACACTCTGACATGCTTCCAAACTAAATGCAGAAGAGGCACCGCAGAAATAATTATTTTGTGCACAACATCCGTAACTTATTCCCACTGTTTAACCTCAGCCACATTGTTCTCATTTCCACTCTTCACGAGACATTTGTTCTTTTCACTGTTCTCTGCTTTAAGTGGATGAGGTTCATCTGGTTTGTTGATGTTATGAAATATGGGATTCTCATATTAGTGGTCCTCAAATCATCTGGCAATACTTTACACTGTGTCTTTGCCATGATGCAGCGTTACCTTGTATCATAAAGAATGAGTTAACATGATATTAAATTACTCCTTTTTATGTCATTCACCTTTTTTTATTTTCTGAGGACCTTTGTCTTACTTCCTCTTTATGAAGTGTGTGACATATAACTATGGCGAGGAGGGGCTCTTGTAGCATGTTTTTGGAGTTTGACCTTCATATAACAGTATGTACATTAGAGCAGAATTGGCTTCCTGGTTTAAGAGATTGAAAACTGGTATCTGTGAAGTTATTTTTTGTTTGTTTGATCAATCTAGTCAGATAAAATAGGTCAGGTTAAAGAAACCTGGCAAAAAACAGAGTGAACCATTGCAATAATGTCAGCTGTTTTTTCTAGAATATTACCTTTATAGTCTAAGATGTTGATCGGGAATCTTTTAGCTAAGTGAAAACAAGCAGCTAATATAGTGAAATTCTTATTTTAACCAGCTATAACTGAGTATACATAAAGACGGCCACAACTTCATCTCAGAGCCAAATTCTTTCTGTAGCCTTCATTTTATTTTTCTTCATCCCCACAAAGTCCTAATATTTAGTAAAGTAGGTGAGGCCTGGAACCATAGTCCTCCAGCTTGGGGAACACTGAAGTCCCTGAAAGCTCTGTGGACACAAACTGCTGGTCCCACCCAGAGTCAGGCAGGGTGTCTGGGGCGGGGAGGGACCAGCCTTTCCAACAGTCCTCAGTCAGTCTCTGGAGACTTAGGAAATCACAGGGCAGGAGAATCACAGCTCTGTGTGAGTGCCAGTTCTACTTTCTTAAAATAAGGTGCAAGCTTCAAGGGCTCTGGGAGCTGGGTTTAAATGTAAATCAGAAATTACAGATATGGACTTAAATAATGCAGACTCTGAGGATAGTCTCTCTCTCTCTTTTTTCATCCCCATAACCACTCAGACTCATGGGTCTCGCTCAGTGAGTACTTGGGAGCCACAGAGAGAGGACTCTGAGAGTTGGACAGGACATTGAGCACACATGCAACCCAGTCTTGTCAGAAAGCATATGGCAACCCTAGAGGACAGAAGCAGGGCTGGAGTCCAGCCTACCTGGCTCTGAGCCTTGACTTCTGCTCCTTGTTTTAAGAAATTAAGGGGCACAGGAAGATACTCACCATCTCTTGGATACGAAGGAAATCAGCTTGTCCTTTGCACGTTCAGTTGTAACATTGTCACCTAACGAAGCCTAAAGGCCCATTGGCTGGGCCACTCTGAGCAGACTGCACTCATTTCCAAGCCTGGAGAAAGAAGGCCTTGTTTTAGACAAGCAGGGGACCAAGGGGAGTCCAATGTGTGCATCCGGTGTTCACAGCATCTCTCCAGAGCAGAGGTATTGTGGCTGAGGAACTTTCAAGTGCCCACTTCCTTTGACAAGAGAATTCCACGTGCAGAGACATTGGAGGAGCGCTCCGCCACACAAGCTCTGGTTGTGGTTCTAATTACAAGAGCTGTCTCACCTGTTACATGGACATCACAGTGCATTTTTGCCCACTGCCATTAAAACACCTGAATCTTCTAACTTCTTGGGGATTAGCCTATACTGACAAAGAAAGTTCTGACCACAATCTGGCTTGCTCTGGCTAGGCTTGACAACTTAAAGTGTTTTTGTTCCTGCAACAGTACACTCTTGTAGTTACTGAGTAAGTTGGCTTATTATACAGAGAAAGAGCTGGACACATGGTTCTGACTATCAGGTCTTCCACAATCATTCTTCTTGTATCCCAATAAAGAGGCTCCTGAAAAAGTTTGGGTTTTCCTACTGTTTAACCTTAAAGACAGAATGTGTGGGTTATGCTAAGTCTCTCTCTGTCACAGCTTTATTTCTCTGAAATGATTAAGCTGGCATACTTGCTTTATACTCGAATCTAATGAGCTTGGAAAATGTACTTTTGCCTGTGAGTAGCAGCTTGTAAAGTGGAGCTCCAGGCCTTGGACTGAAGTAGATCCTCAGCCTCCTAATGCCAGTGCTTAGGCTGCTGGTGGCTGGGCTGCTAACGTAGGGTTCTTCGCGGGAGTGACCAGTTAATCATGGATGAGACCCAGCATTTTGTTTCCTACTTAGACGAGCTATTGTTAGAGGACAAATTACTTAACTTCCCTGGGAGGCTCAGACAATAGGTCTTATGTCTGTTCTGACTTGGAATTTAATAATCGTCATAATGTAATACAGGTTTTGGTTAAAAATAATTTCAAGGGGGAAAAATGCCCATATTTAACACCTTAAAGTTTTCTGCCAAATATGAGACTTATACATATTGACCTTTCCTGCTTGAGGGATCACTGCCATGGTTTCTTCACCCATCCGAGCACTGTCTCTGTCATTAGTGTATCTTAGAGCTATGTTCTTGGTCTCCATCTCCTCTTCCCACCAAGGCAAGCTTTCAGAAAGTTATTAAGGTTCAATGAAATCACAAGGGCAGGGACCTGATGTGATAAGATTAGTCTTCTTCCCCTCCCCTTCCTCCTCTTCCTTCTTTTTTTCTTTGAGGCAGAGCCTCAATATGTAGCCAACAGTAGCCAAGACTGGCCTTAAACCTCGAACCCACTATGTAGACTAGGCTGGCCTCAAACTGGTGATCCTATTCTGGGGGTATCGAGATTACAGGTTTGTACTACCATGCCCGGCTAGGAGTCATGTTCTTCTAAGAAGAGAGTCCATGGTGTCCTCTATCTCTCTCTTTTTCTCTGCCTTAGCCTTTCTTCATTCTTTCCCTCCCTTTCTTGCTCTTTCTGCCAGGCACCCTTCTACCTGCCAGGAAGAAAGCTTTTACTAGGAGATGATCAAGGTTGGCCAGGACCTTAATCTTAGACTTTCTAGACTCCATAACTGTGAGAAATACATTTCTGTCATTTAGGACCTCTAGTCCATAACGTCTTGTTATAACAGGGGTGATTAGGGCAGAGTGGTTCATGAATGTCTGCCATTATGGTGGGAGCTGCATATACAGTAAGTGAGTCGAATGCATGCAGAATCATCTTAGATTAGGTACAATGCATTCTGCCTCAGTCTTCTATGAAAGGGGTGCAATAACAAAGCCTACATCAAGGGGTTTTGTGAGAATTAAATGAAAACAGTACAGGTAAAATGCTTAGAACAATGACTGATAAGCTTGCCACAATATCAGCTATCATTAGAATTCAATCACTGAATTTTGTAAGTATCTGTGGGAAAATAGCATTTTTTAGGTATTGTAGTTCTAGATGAAATATAAAATTTTACACACTTTTCTTATTCTCACTTCTTCATAAGGAAAATAGCATTTTGCAAAGGGACTGTTTGAGAGTGCCTCACATTTAATCAGTCTTTCCCTCCCTTATTCAACAAATGTCTCTGACACACACTGTGTGCTAGCCACTGGTTTAAGAAGATGGCTGTAGAGCAGAGAGCAAGGCCACTGGGGCATGAGCTGTGGACAAAAGCTTATATCTTAGTGAGTGATGAGTTATAGTAGAAGGTAAGTACAATAAGAATAAGGGTGAAAAGATTTGCTGGAGGGTTCACAATCCTTCTTGTCCCCAAGGGACAGGTCTACTACAAACAAGGAACCCTGAGTATTTGAAGTTCCACAAAAGAGCAATGAGCTTGCATTTTCCTACCTACTGAGTCCTCTGTGCCTTGAACTGTGAACTTGATAGCTATTGAATTAAACTTTGCAAACTGAGTAAACAGAAGAAGAACCTTTGAAAGTTTCCTTTGAGCATTTTGCACCATCTTAGAAAGACAGGGCAGAATGGAGCCTTAATTAGTCTACCTCCTAGGAGGAGTGAAGAATAAACTCACCAGGGTCAGGAAGACCCAGGATATGGAAGTTGTTATGTTAATTTTAGTAGGAAGAGTTAGGACTTAGATTGTGGTGAACAGGAGAGAGATGGAGAAAGGGTGGGGAGGAGACATGGTTTGAAAGCCCAAATGCCTGTGGTCTGGTTACACAGGCTGACCAAGAAAACCAAGATGGAAATGGCAGCAAGGCTGAAGACAGACAAAATCAACATGTGGGCAGAGGGTAAGACCAAGGCAGATCCCTGCCGCCGATAGCACCCACGCTCCTTGGGTGTGCTTTTGGAGGTGCTGATCTGAGGCGATGACAGGTAGCTGGCTGGATCCTGGGAAAGCACACACTGGTGAGTCTGTACTGGTGACTTTAAGCAGGGCCATGCCTTCCTTTATGGTTGTTGAGATTGGAGGGTGCTTGTGTCTCATGGGGGAGTATATGCTTTTAATGTTATTCCTGACTATACCCACATCTCCTAACTTTGTCTCAGCCACTTGCTCTAGGTACACAGGTTTTCTCCAGTCTAACAGGTATTAATTATGGTTTATAGAGAGAAGAAAGCAACAAACCACACCTGCACTAATATGTACTAGAGAGATATATCTCTCTAGTACAGGGGGAAAACAAGAGGTTGGGTAGAGAGACACTTCTCTAAAGCCATTGGGACACAGGATGGTGGGAGAGAACACAAACAGGCAATCAACACACGGAAAGCATGGAATTAGTACTTACTTCTTTGGGAGAAGATCATGGTCTGCCTACAACAGAGAACAGACATGAATATGAGTGGGCATTTCATCCACCCATATCCTCAGTCCAAGAATCATTAAGAGTCATCCATTCTGGGGGGTGGAGCAGAGATGGCCCATATAATGTGTACACATGTAAGTAAATGTAAAAGTGACAAAAAAGAACCCCCCCATGAAACAAAATAAAATCATATGGCAAAAAAAGTCATACATGCTAATGACCCTAATTTGCCAAAGAAAACCATGCTTTTAAAGTGAGTGGTAGTTGTTTAGTGCCTAGTATGTACACATATTTCCTATTATCAGAGGGCATCTGAAAACTTTCTGTTGAGTAGTCTCAAAATGGTAGAGGAGTTCGTGCATTAATCAAGTCAGCCCACTGGTATTAGTGTCTTCTCTGAGGGAGGTGACGTGTTAGTTTTGGGGATATACCATGGACAACATGAAGTTTCTATCCTCATTAAACTTACAGTTTACTTGGGCAGAAGTCACAGCCCTAAAGAGTGTGATGTTCTGCAATATGAATTTTCTTCATTAATTCATGCAAACGTAGCATGCAGTTTGATCTAAAATGCATTGCTTTAAAATAAGGTTTACTTGATGTGACTCGCAGTTTACAAACTCGAGTTATGCCAGATGCAAGATACTTGATTTCCTACAAATTAATTCAGAGGGTATTTTAGGGGAGTTTCCTGCAGGGCTGGCAGGACAAGTGGACCTCAGTGCTTCTACACTTCTCCTCCACTTTCCTGTGGCTGTGTCCAGGAGGATGGAAGGGTCAAGATGTTGGAAGTGGAGGCCTTATTTGAGCTGACTTCTTCTAGTACATCTCTCCTGAGGGTTACCATGTCAATGGGACAGACCCAGCTGAATTTGGGGTTTTCAGATTATGTTTGGTGCACGGAGTCTAACTTGGATAATTCCCATGTCTTGTAACTAGATCAGTTTCCACCTCAGCTCTCACCTGCCCTCCTCCAGCCAGTCTGGAGAATTTCTGTCTAAGCATGAGGAACCTTTATCTCTCCACCAGTTGTTGCAAGCGCATTTTGCTTGCAGAGTATCAGATATTTTTGGCCTTTGCTAGAATTAGAGTTTATGCAGCCCTTGCAGAAACAGTTCACTGCACACTACCTGCTTCCACGGAGAGAAGAAAAAAGATCTGATATGCAGGAAAAAAGCAAAATACAAGTTAATATCTTATTTCTCAAAAAAATCTCAGTATAAATGATTCCTCAAATCTTACAGTTCATCTTGGGGCTTCAACCTTCTGGTATACAAGTAACTCAACAAATGTCTACTTAGCACTCTTCTGTGCCTGGGACACTGAGATGGCATTGGGTGAAACTCCTAGTTCCCTAGAGTTGACTTTCTGAGTTATGCAAGGGCAGAAGGAGGGTGGGGTGAGGTGATTTCTGCTCCAATGTCATTCCTGCTCCACTCAAAGAACTCTGAGGCTGAGCAGACACCAAATGTGGTCTACTTCATTGGCTGGTTCCTTAGCCAGTTAATGAGATTTTGAGTAGTATAGTAATTACTTGGTCACCCAACATTGGTAAAAAAGCCAAGTATAAAGAGGGGTCAGAACACAAACCACTTTTTAAAAGACTCACTCTTTGTGCTTTTTTACTTTTGTGGTTTCTCATTAGAAAACTCTTGTGAAATAACAGCTAGAGAAATATTTCTTTGTGGAGTCCCAGAGAATTATCTTTCTGTTCTTTCTTCCTTTTTTCTACCCCAGGAGGATGGGGGGAGGTATCTCCTTCAGTTTCCCTTTGGCAGTGTTTGTTAAACAGTTATTGTTATGCATTGCTAGTGTACCAAACACAGCCTTAAATAAAACAACAAGGGAAAACGGAAAAGGCACTGAATACCAAAATAAGATCTTCTCCATGTACCCTTCATGTAGATGAGCTCAGTCGGGGGAAATGGACTTTAAAATTAGAGCATTAGCTTAGAAACCTGAAGAAACACAGTTGTCTGTCTCCTGAAATGGAGAAATCCAGGCCATTTAAACACAGTGTGGGGAAGGCAGGAGGAAAGGACAGGACTTGTAACTTAGTATGACAGGCAGTCATGGCAACAGCCAAGGAATCCCCACCCCAGGGTGTGTGTGGCTGGCAAACAAAAGTGCTGCCCAGAGACTTCAGGGGAAAAGTCTGGCCTTTCATCTTCTGTAGATTCCCTAGGCGCTAGGAAGGCAGAACAAAGCCCCAGCCCTTCTCTGTGCTTATCCAGTCTCACTAGAAGGGACACTTTCTTCAAAACTTCATTCCCTTCCTGCCCTTACCATTCCACCAGGCATACTATGTTGGGGACACTTTGGCTTCTTGGTGACCGTCCTCTCCTGGGGTGTCATTTAGCTGTGAGTTAAAGGGGAATTTCCTAGTGCTTGGCTAGCAGGCCCCCTCCCTCCATGTCCTGCTCTTCCTATCAGGGACACAGGCTCACTTGCTCTGGGACAGGTTCCTAGTCTTACTTTTTCATGAAAGGGAACAAGTCGTTTAGAAAGATCAACAGTGAAACCGGGTTAAGCAAGTGCACACCACACAAAAAATACGATCATTACGCTTACAGTTGAAACTATGTCTAACTTTGGTCCCAAGACCCATGGGGATTCTTGGTGTTAGTTGTCACCACTGCTGAGTTCTCAAGTACCCAGTTTGCATTTGGTAAACTTCAAGTGCATTGTCCTGTTAGAAAGACATTCATCAACTTTGGTTGGAGGAAAAAAAAAAAATCTAACTTTTATTCCTTAATCAGAGGCCTGATTTTATCTCAGGGCAGGGCTCAGACGAACAATGCTACTGAACTCTCACCTCCGCACAGGGGTCCACCCCTCCTCCTCAGGGCTGGCTGCATTCCACATGCAGAGCTTGCTTCCTTGTCATGGACTGAGCAGGACGATGGAAATTAATGCTATTATTAAAGGATTTTTCAATTAAATGTGCAGTTTAGGGCCAGATGCTGCTTTCTTAAAGGGAGAGAGGTTTAAGTAAAAAAATCTGACAGATATTCGTTCCGTCTAGCGTGGCAGAATTTATAGTAGATTACAGTCTTTGATTTTTGTGGACCAGGGTTGTCAGGTCCACTTGCAAATGGGCTATGGGAAAGAGTTGCACTTTTGTAATTTGAAAACATCTGGGGCATATGGTAGATATTACACCATAACTGCTTCCTTTGAGGCCCTTTCTTTGCCTGTACCTTCCAGTGGATTATTTGCAAGAACCCCATTACTTTCCACATCTTATTCCCCCAAAGAACAATTTGCTTTATTCTGATTCTTTAGAGACTTAGTGACAAATCTAGAATTTTAGTATTTATTTTCTTCCAATCTTCCATTTTCTCTTGAGCTAATGTTTATCCTGATTGCATCTCTGTGTTCAAAGATATAGGCTCTTTAAAAGTGAGTTTGTGTGCCATGTTTGCTTCTGAGGCCACCCTCCTTTTTCTATCAATATTTGACAAATGCTTCTGCTAAGTGTGACACATTCACACACAAGTCTCAGGACTTAAGAAATTATATTATAATCTTAAAGGTGATAAAGGTTATTGTAGAGCACAAAATGCTATGGCAGCTTGGACTGAGCTCTCTTGTTCAATTAGAATGATCAAGAAAAACTTTATTGTGGAAGACACGTTTGGAGTAAAATTATTAAGGAGACTGGGAGAGGCAAACATAGATGACTCATGCCTGGTTCCCATTGGAAATGGCTAGGTGAATTTGTCTGTGGTCTGCTATCTGATGTTTACACTGTGAATGGCTTGCTGTGGAATCACAAAGTTGGGGTGGTCAACAGTGGCTCCATTTGGGCTGGTGACACCCTCAAATATTTATATGCACCAGTACAAGTCACCAGTGCATAATGCAAAGGTATGTTGTTTTTTTCTCCAGAGTCTCTGAGGCAGAAGCTGCGAATGTACATTTCAATCAAGCTTGTGACCAACTGTATTGATCAGGTTTGAGAACCACTGGAACTAAAGTGTTCCATAATTAGGAGACCATCCATGTCTCCTAGTTGTGAGGCTTGGGCTATACACCGGTATGGGAGCTTAGGCCATCACAGTAATTTCTAGCTGAGATTACTTTGGTGGTAGATTAATTTGTCTGCCTGTGTCATTCAATCCCTTATCTACATTGTACCCAGGGGAATTTGTAAAATGCCAAACCAGCCCATGTGACTTCCTGGATTAAAATACTGCAGACTCCCCATTGATCTGAAAAAAATGTGTAATCACTAACATGGTTCACAAGGCTCTGTGTGATCAGATTCTTGCCCAGTTTCCATCTGTTTTTCCTCACTTTTCTTTTTGCCTTCATAATACAACAATGTGGAAATATCCCCTTCTTCTCTTTGTTACTCTTCCCCCAGGGCTGAGCTTTCAGGCTGATCTTCTCGTTCCTGCCCTACTGGTCTTCTTCCAGGTCTCCTTAGATGCATGTTCTGTGCAAACACTTCCTAGTGTCACAGTCTACCCAGAAGCTGGCCTTTTGTGGCCTCAGAGTAATTGCTGTGCTTTTCAGAGGATTATTTATTTGTCTGTTGCCTACTAGACAATGAACCTTGTGAAAACAAGAGTTAACATATCTCCCTCAGTCTTATCCTTCTAGGACCAAATACTGTGTCAACATAGTGTGCTGTCTGTAAACGGTGTTGAAAGGAGGATTAAATGAAAGAATGAATCAATAAGGAAATTGAAAACATCCCTCATGACATTCTACAACAAACAAAAACTGAGGAACATACTTTATAAACAATATGAAAAGAGGTTCTGACAAGATTCTTGGCTTTGGCTAGAATATAGCATAATTTTAGGTGGAATTTTTACTTCACGATTTGCTTGTAAGGCTACAACTAAATTATGTCACAGAATATTTTCTTCAAATGAGTTTTATTGCTGATCTGATGACAGCAATGAATACATCTCTTGGATTCAAAAAGCTATCCCTGAGAAAGCTCAAATGCTGTAAGCACCATTCTAAGTTTGAAGATCAGTATTTTTTAGCCTACATTTAGAGAATATTTAGTTACCAGTACTAATAAATAGCTGAGAAAATGTGTTAGAAGCTAAAATAGCATGCTAATTTGAAAACATTGTTATATGTTTTATAATAAAAATGTTTAAAAGAAAATTGCTTCCTGAATTTTCTAGAATTCTAGTAGAATAGTGAGATATGCACTTCCTGATGTTTTAGGAAATCTTTAAGTGGTATGAACTGCTAAAAATTTTAAGTACTTAAAATTTTGTAGTCACATTATCAGTGGTAAGTGGCTTTCGGATTTTTGTTTGCATTTACAGTTGTAGTAAATGTAAAAATTTCCTGAGCTCCAGAATTTTGAAATTGGAATGCACTGATCCTTTATTTGTCTTGTTTCAAGGGAGGGAAAGGTGACTGTGAGCCTTCTGTGGTTGTATGCAAACATTTGTGCAGTTGACTTATGTCGTCTTTGCCTGCAGCTAGGCTCTGTAAGTTCCATGAGATTTCAAAGGGCTCCACCTGAAAGTGTTGGGAGACGTTGCAGACATATGAATAGTTAAGTCATAATTTGCCTAATTTACATAGAACATCTGACCACAAAATAAATATGTGACCAGGAAATCAGTACAGTAAAAGTGACTAAGCCTGAAGACAAAGGTACAGCAGTACATGTTTCATTGCTTCAAATCCATGGGTGTGACAAGGACAAGTACACTTGAACTAGGGCAGTAAAGGTAACAGTGAACCTGCTCCTTGATCGAATTCATAATTGCCTCATTTTGTGAAAATCATTTAGGTGGTTCTGTGAGTGAAGCAAATTTAATTAAGGTGTAGGTCCCTGCTCCCAAGGAGTTTACATACACATATACACACAAGCACACTGTCACGCATCTGTGTCATTTTTTAAAAAGACTAAGCATGATGGGGATTTAATTCAGAATGCCATAGGAGCATTCAGGAAAGGAAGCAACATCTGGAGACTTGAAAGGGCTTCTGGGAAAGCTGTGGCTGGAGCTGGGTCATCAATAGCTAGACTGAAAGAGGAGAAAGAAAGAAGGGAAGCACCATAGGCAAAGAAAGCAGCAGATGAAAGTGAAAGGCAAAAAGCACAGCCGTTTGGGGGCAGGTGTAGAACATCATGGCTGACACGGGAGGTCTGGGGAGTAAAATACAACAGGACAATACTGGAAAGGTAGTAGTGGCCACATCAATATTTGTGCATGGATTAACATGACCAGTCTTAAGCTTGGCTTTGACAGCAATATGTGGTGTAGACTGGAGGCAGTAACCTGGAGCTGTCTATAACATGGATGACTACAGCATGGAAGACCATGTAGAAATTGTCAGGTTGGGATGTGGTGAAGAGTGGAGGTAGAAGGGTATAGTCCAATAGTGGGATTTGACAAGACTCCCATATGATTAGTGGTGGGTATAAATAAATGGATGCATCAAAGATAATTGCCAAATTTTATCTTTAATTTCCTGAGAAGCTGATGATGCCATTAGTGAAAGGGAGGGGATTAAGCTTAAAAGAATTAGAGAGGGAGGCAGCCCTGTTCCATTCTGACCATGTTTTTAACATTCATATATAAAAGAGTAATCCATAGCTGGAAATGTGAGTGTGCGAGACACAGATAAGAACGTCATTTCAAACTGGTGGTAGTTTAGTCATACAATGTATAAAATTTGAAGGAAGACTGAGAAACGAAGAAGAGCCAGGCCAGAGGGTATCAAATGATGCAGAGATAATGTGAACAAGAAAGGAGTATGAGCAGGATGTAGGGAAGGCACTGGCTGCTTGATTGGAAAATGCCGTAGAAATAAAGCTCAGAGCACTGTTTTCATGGAGGTTAAGGATAACAAGGGAGTGAGAAAGTACAGGCAAGAGTATGGATAAGTCTTTTAAAGACTGGTGGTGAGAGGAAGAATTTCAATCATGTAGAAGAATGCGATAATGTGTGTTGTGCAAGGTTCAGATAAAGGAAGTGACAGAATTGTTTTCGGCAGGTGGAAGGAAGTGCACAGAAGAGAATCCAGGGATGGGGAAGAGCTGGAATTGTTGATGACACACAGAGGTAGAGTCATGTACTGGGGATTCTGAAAGAATGACACAAATAGACTTAGAGGGGAAAAGAAAGCAAGGAAGGGTTGCTACCTCGGAAAAGTAGAATCACTTTCAGAGGCAAGCACCAAGCCTCTTTGCATGGCTTTGTGCTTGTTGTGGAAGAGCCTTCTAGCTGAATTTGACAACAAGCAACTTATTGCAAAACAATGGCTTGTTCAAATTCTATAAGTGTCCGCAGATCAGATTTTATTGCGTGCAAAGAAATATCATGTCAAGTTGGTTCTGATTGACACAGGCGGCTACTTTATAAAATTATCCTTTTTTAGCATTTGTGTTTTGTTGATTGGTTGCAAAGCATCCTACAGCTTTTTTTAAAAAGGTATTTTGTATATAAAATATTTACACTGTCTAAAGGTAAAAACTCTGGCATGACTTTTATTAGTAAACCATGAATCAAGTCTACACTCCAAACACCACCTGTTAGAAAAATGAAACACTGGGAACACAGTGTTGGTTTCTATAAACAAATGTCACTGAGTTTAATACAAAGTCTTCCAGATTTGACTTGTGTGTCCCACTGTGGACATGGATAATTTATTCAAAGACAAAAAAAAGGGCAACCCCCTACCCCGGTGACATATATTTTCTAGCTAACATCCCTAAAACCTCACACTAGGAGATGTCCGGGGACAAAATAAAGCTTGTAATTTATGGGACTTAATTTATCCTACCAATTTATATTTGATCTTTATGTAAGCAAAATATCACTAGTGCTGAGTGGTGGGCTCTACAAAAACGGAATTAATACTGAAAGGAGAACTGCCATTTTTGAGATCTAATTATCTGTGAGTCATGTTCTCGAATGCTTTATCCTGTCAGTAACCTAATAATGTATAGCTATACTTCAGATGAGAAACTTCAAACTTAGGCTGTAAAATACCTTCCTCACGGTCATGCAAGGTGGCACAAAGATAGAAAAGAAATGTTATAACCTTACAATTATTTAAATTATATTAAAAAAAATTTTTAAAACTCTCAAAATTCTTCATTTTATAGGTATTTTACAATGTGGCATTATTACCTGTGCTTTTGAACTTTTGTGTGTTGTCTAACTGTGCACTCCTGTTCCTCTCTCTCCATTCTGAGGTGTCATCAAGTCAGCTGCTTGGAATCAGACGCCATGGGACTATTTATACCTCAGAAATTGGCAGACACTGAAAACCAGGGCTTTTTTCCTTCTGAAGTCAGTTGTTAAGCATTTCTCAGCACATCACTGGATTCACACATGTATTTACTGACGACAAAGTCTGTGCCTGTCTAGAAGGTCCCCTGATGACCACACTGTCTTGGTCTTAGGCATGTCGGTACAGAAAGTGCTATGTAAAGTTTTATGAAACATCAGAACAGGCAGCTCTGGACAGTAATGACAGATTCTGGAACAGTTTGATGGAGGAGGTAGCATCTGCACTTGACCTTCAAAGAGAAGTTAGAGTCAGATACGTGAAGCTCTTTGGGAGGAATGAGGTAGAGAGAAGAAGAGGAATGGAAGAAAGAGGGAGATAAGCACGAGGTGTTCTAGCAGATGGTCAGGAGTTTGGTTTGAGAGAAGTGTGAGCCTCTTGTAAGGGAAGCACTGGGAAAGGGAAGGAAACTCAGGCCATATATCATAAGACCCTGTAATGTCCTAAGGATGTTTCATCAGGCCTTTGAAGGATTTTGATCAGAGAAAGATGTAGGCAGAGCTTGTGTGACAGCAGTATAGAAAGACTGAAAGTAGAGGTGGACGCCCCTTAGTGGACCATTTTTGGTGTTACAAAAGAAATTGAAGGAGGGTCCAAAATCTTTGGTTGTGGTGGAAGCCTGGAGGCAATAAGAAACTCCCTTCAGAGTGTTGACTGTTGAGATGTGGAGAATCAGAAAATGGAGGATGAAGATGACTCCAAAGTTAGCATCTGGGAAGCTTAAGCCAAAACCTGTCAACCTCATGCAGAAGCATTTGCTCACATACACATCTTGCTGTCTGGTTTTAGAAGTTGGAAGCTATCCCTCACAGAAGTTAGTCTCAAGAAACCAGGCCATTTTAGAGAGCAGCTGCTCAGAATTCCACATGAAAAAAATGTCTATAAGATGCCCTCGGAATCCATGGCTCTGAATTAGATGGTTTCAAAGTACAGTAATTAATCAGTGACAAATATCCTTCTAGTTTGTTGTTTGTTTGTTTTTGCCTGGTTTATGTCTACTAAGGTATGATAACTTCTTTTTACCCTCCTGCCTTACGTTTACTTGTTTGGTCTATCAAGATTTGTAAAAGTAGTATGTACTGAAAAGCAGCATTCTGACCAAATTCCATTCCCTTTGAGTGATGTGGTTGAAAATTAGGCCATATTTTTTGTACTGACTTTTATATACTACATGTCAGATCACATACCAGAAGTATAAGCATTTTACATTTAGTATAGTTCGATATGATGTGTTAATTTATTCCTCCTCTGGAGGTTGGATTTGGAATCATGGAATCTGGATTTACCACAACTCTGCAAATTTCTTGTTTTGATATTTTGAACAAGTAATAGTTTCAGTACCCTGAAACTCAGTGAATTCATCAGAAGAGGGGGATGGTGAAAATTCTGGCTTCCCAGTATTTGTTAAGTGGTAAAATGAACTTTTTTATGAAAAGTTTTCTATGTATTTTAATGTGTTATATAAAAGTGTTAGATTCTGCAAATAATTTTATTGTAAGACAGTGATATTATCAAAATGAATCCTTGAATTATGGTGAGTTATCCATCAGGATGACTTTTCAACATATTCATGAAGCACTTTTCAGACTTGCATTTGGAAATGTCCTGTCTGGGTTTCTCTGAGCTGGATTGGCACTTGCTTTATAGGCAATCCTGGATATGCTGCTTCTCATTTGCTATTTTCACTTTAAACCCCAGCTGGAAAAGCTACAGCATCCCTTCTGCCTCAACCTCGGGGCATTGTTTCCAGCATATTATGAGGAGGAAGCAGAATTCCATGGACATGGGGACAGGCATTAACTCTCTTTAAAGGACTGCAGCTCCCAAGGAGAGCAGGCAAGCTAGATCTCCATGAGCCACGCCCCTCCCTAGAGCTGGAGGAGCACGTGGTGTTTTGACACAAGCTGGGATTAATTTAGGATCAAAGTTGTCCTTCCATCTGTGTCTTTGCAATGACTCAGTACAGCTTGGTGGCACTTTGTTGGTTCCTAGTTATAAATTTGGCTCAACATGTCCCCTTGTTTGAGAGCATTTTGGTTCTTAGGAGAGTGACACTATTGCTTAGGTAATGCTGGTGACATCCTGTTTACCTTCCTGCCTTGTGAGGTCAGATGTGGCTCCATTCCCTCTGTACTCTTCATGAAGACACATTTGGGGAGACGCTATAGGGATCTGAGGGGAGCATCTGCCCCACAGGCTTAATTGATGGCCTTCCTGCCTGCCAGATTAATTCATGCTACTTTACTCACTGTAGTTAAATTATTTTTTCAAAATTGAATGCTTCAACTATTTTAAAATTTGAAATCCCTTTACATGATGGATTTTCTCTTTCCTTTCTGAAATATGCTTTTTGAAATATGGCTGATGTCTTTGTTATTTCTCTTATTGTTAAGCTACATTTTAGCTTCTAATATAGTTTCTTGAGGCAAGCAATTGCCAAGCAACTGAAAGCATAAAGGGAAATTTGTACTATGTAAATGAGGGACTTAATGCATTAATTAGATGGATTGGAACATTGTATTTCCATGTGTTTCATGCCTTAATTCTCAAGCTGCGGGCGGGAGCTGCTAGGAGGGGAGGCTGTGATGGAGTTCCAAGTGGATTTTAACGTTCCAAGTGGAACGTTAGAGTTTTGAAAAGCTGTGTGGTCATGGTAGGAGCCAAATGAAGTAGGAAAGAGTGATGGATTCTTTTTAAACCACGTTGTTTTGTTGCAATGAGACAGTATCACAGAGTTCTGAAGTGCTGTTTGGTAGACGTGCTCTCTAATAAATGAAAACTGTGTTTATTTTCACTTTCCATAGTGGTAGGATGAACCAACATCCCCTTTCCCCTTCTCTGTCAGAATGAAGCCCAGAATCAAAAGAATTTAATCAGAGCTGGCACCCCAAAGCTGGCACAGATCCCTCTGGATAGCAAAGACAGCAACCAATGACAGCTCCCCCAAGTGTCTCTTGTCCCACAGCCAAGCCTCCTCAGGGCAAGAAAGAGCCATAAAGAGCCATAAAGAGCCATGCTCCCTACTATATTACTAGTTTAGGAAGCTGGGCCGGGGGAAGAGTTTTTCCTAAATGGAAAAGCCAAAGTCGTGTTACTAGGAGACATATCTTCCTTGATGGTCACTTTTTCCCTTCACTCATCCCCTCACTATTTACTAAAAAAGTTTATTAAGCATTTATTATGGTTATGTGCTCTGTATAAATAGGGAAAATAGACACAGCCTTGTTCCTGTGAGATTTAGAGTCTAATGACAAATTATATCACTGTTGGAGGTACAGTTACAAAATGTGAAAATTGCTTCCCAAGGGAACATGGTTTGATGAAGATAGACTACGAAGTTACCTGGCAGGAGTCAAGGGAGAATTCCCTAAGACTGTGAGCAGAAGCAGAGCTAAAGCATCAGGTGATGTTCACAGGTAACAAAGTGGCATGTTTTTGTTTGAGGAACCAGCAAAGTATTTGGAAAAATTTAGAAGGAAATCAATGATGTTGAAGTTGAGAACTTGAATTAGGAGGAGGGGACAGAATTGACAGTTTCCCGGAGACGTTGCCAAGGATGTAGGTCCCGATCCAAAGAATGAGGGAAGATGTGGTACTGTTTTGTAGGAGGTGACACTGTAAATTAGGGGCATAATCTCTTGTCTGTAAGGAAAAGTACTATTTTATTTGAGGGTATGCTTGTTTATTTAGATCTATGCTGTCCATATGTAAATTTGGTTAAGCTGGTTCTTTGGAATTGTTTTCCACCAAATAAATACCTATGGATACTGCTTAGTACCTGGTCGCCCAAGCTGGGAACCTCAAACTCACCTTGGACTCCTCATTCCCCTCCACATTCAACATTGTCACTAAATTTACCAATGTCACTTTGAAAGTATATAAAAAAATTCATACCTTCCTCTTTATTACTACACTCCTTTCCGGTCTGATGTTTTCGTCTTTAGAGAACCTTTATTTCAACATGTCCTATACTTTTAGGCAAGGTTTGTTTTTTAAAATATGTACATATTAATTTAATAAAGTCATCACAATGCTGGTAATATAAGAAAACTCATTTGATGCAGTTATTTTGGCATGGGGACAGGAACAGTTTGAAACCAAACACCAAAGTCCTTTCTCTGTCCCTTCCCACTCCTTTTTTCTTCCTCTTTCTTCATGTCTTTTTTCTTCCTCTTTCTTTCTCTTTTCTCTTTCTCCCTCCCTCCTTCCTTCCCTCTCTCCCTTCCTTCCTTCCTTTTTCTTTCTTCTCTCCTTTCTCTCTCTCTCTCTCTCTCTCTCTCTCTCTCTCTCTCTCTCTCTCTCTCTCTGTCTCTCTCCCTCTTCCCTCCCTTCTTTCCTTCCTTCCTGCATCTCAGGAAATAGATCCTATTCTCTCCAGTTCCTGCACAAAACTCATCATTGTCCCACAGTTTACGAAATAAATTCAAATTTCGAAATGCAAACCCCATGGATCTCTAGTGCCTGTGTCCTTTACTGGCTTCTTGGTTCCCTCTCCTCATCATTTTCCTCCTGTCATCTGAACTTAGCCAAATCAGAACACCTCCATGAGCCTCTCTGTTTCCTCTCACTTGCAAGTCCTTCATCAGCACCTCCTTTCTTTCTCATGAGCCATTCAGATCCCATGTTCCACTGGCTTCGAATGACACCCTATCCATGGTTGGCCTGTGGCAGTCGGTCACGTGTCTGTCCCTTCTACTAGACATTACAAGCCTGGGAGGCATGACCATGGATCTCTGTTGCATCTCTGTGGTGCATTATAATTGTGCAGTTTGTCTTTCCAAGTTCATGTTTTGTTTTTTTTTTAAACAACAAAAGAAGATCACCAATAAATGTTTTAGCAAAAATAATAAATAGTTTATGTCAAGAAAAAAGATGTCCTGGATCATGGTCAAGTTAATTCTGTACAGATTGCTGTTATAAAATGTCTCTGAGAAAATGATATGCATTCCCCAAACTTGGGCAAATACCAAATGAGCCTTCTATACTCTGCTAGGAAAATGCTCCCAGCTTTTATTAATACAAAGCTTGGTGGACTACCTGCTCTTAGTTTGTTAATTGTTCTTTTTCTGTTTCACTGTTTGTACAGTTTTCTCCAGGCTAATGGATATGGTAAAGTAGAACAATAATGTATGCAATATCATTGAAACAACATCTTCTTATGATGCAAAGATCTTATGTTGGCATAGCCTGGAATTTGTATCTATGTGCATTTACTCAAAGCACAGCATGAATTAAAGGGGTTGTCTGTGAGAGCTCAATCCTTGCTTTGTTTTTGCTATAGAAAGAAACTTTGCCTAGGGTGGTATCAGATTACTGCTTGTATTGTTACCTAATGTAAACTTATATTGCATGGAAAGTACAATATTAAATCAATATAATATTTGGCAAGTCTATCACATTGAGTAGCCCAGTGCTAGCTGTTTGCAAAGCCAATAGCATCTAAAAAGAAGCAGAAGGGGGCTAGGTGTTGGTGGCTCACGCCTGTAATCCTAGCTACTCAGGAGGCAGAGATCAGGAGGATTGTAGGTTCGAAGCCAGCCCAGGCAAATAGTTCATGAGACCATATCTCGATAAAACCCTTCACACACACACACACACAAAAATAGGGGTTGTGGACTAGCTCAAGGTGAAGGCCCTGAATTCAAGCATGAGGCGATGCTTCCATTCTTCTAATGTTTCTAAAGCACAGTACAAGCCTGCTGCGTCTGGCCATCACAGGGACAATTGGACAAGCACTGTGCACCGAACAACAGTTTCTTGTCCCCCACGGTTCCACAAACACACACACAGTCACAGACTTGGTACCAGTGACTGTCTGTATTAATACATTGCATCTGATTTGTACTTTTAACTTCCAACTATAATCTATCAGAAAATATTTAATCTTTAGATGATTAACTCTATTTGAGTTACTTATAATTTTGTCCAGGAAGTAGCGTCACCATTGATACTTCTGTTTCAAGAGTGTGGTATCAGCAATCATAAAATGAGCAGATTAATTAGTTACAACTATTTCAGTATAAACATTTCAAATGTTAGCCATCTTTGAATTTTCATTTTTTTAAGTTAGCTACAAAGCATAAGTCTAGTGAATTATGAAATATAGTTTTGGCACTGGGATGCAAGCAGGATGAGTTTTGAAGTTATAGCTATGAGCAACTTAAAGTGTCACCTTATCCATGGCCTTGGTGACTGTTATAAAGGTCTTTATCTTACTGCCTCTTCAGTTGCACCAGGCCCTACTGCTTTTGGAGGCTGCTCTTCCTTTTCACTGTCTTCCTTTTACCTAATTGTCAATTTGTTCAAAAATGTGGCTTGTCTATACACTTAGGTAAATGAAAACTTCACCTACTAGAAATAAGTGAAGTTGAGAATAAAAAGGAATATTATGCTTTCCTTGGAAATAACTAGGTGTAGGGAATGAAGAAGCAGGATTGAGAATAAGACCTCTGTAATCTGACATGAGGAATTTTTATGTCACTTTTTTTGGCATAAGATCTATATACTTTACTTTGGCATTGGTGTATTACATTTTGCATTGCAAGTTCAATAATGAAGACAATGCTTTGCTACTCCAAATCTGTCATTATTGTTTTGAAACAATGCCAGCGCTGATCTATTCAGTGAGTGAATGAATGAATGACTAGATAAATAAACTATTGTTTTGCTCTAGGGTAAGAAGAAATAAGACATTGACATTCTTCATTGGATTATGCTGCTGTCATATGAGAGAATGTGAAGGTCAGGTTTGTGGGTTTTCCATGAAAGGAAGGAATGCAGCCTAGGAGAATATGTCTACATCATTTTTGTCACATTTTGCTCTACCTGAATTAGTGCACACTTCAAAACCGTGAAGGATTTAGATCAGTCTATTCATTATTAACTAATCTGGCTGCAGTGGATTTTCTGGTTTACTGATTACAAGTGGAAATAATTTGTAATATGTTGTTAATTGAATGTGTGATATTTCTCTTAGCAATGTTTTAAACTCTTTTAAGATCTAATTTAGTCAATGTTGAAAGAGATTCATCAGGTAGATTCTTAAGAACTATTTGAGAAGAATTATCCTGTGAAGGTGAATTTCTTCAAGAATAGAAACATTTTTTTTCCTTCAGAATTAAAAGCAAAGTAATGTTTGCAACTATCGATACAACAGGGTGTTTGTTAAAAATACAGCTTCCCAGACACCACCCACCCCTAAACTTGGAGTCAGGGCTTGAGAGTCTAAGTTTTAATGAAGTTCCCCAACAGAAAATGTTAGACGTTAAAGTTTGGGAATGCCAGTTTAATAAGAACAGAACCTGGGCTAGATATCAAAACTGTTCTGGCAAGCAATGTTCCAAGTTGAAAGGTAACCCAAATGTCCAATGAATCTCAGTGTGCACCCAATATAGTTTTTACTTAAAGTAACTCTTGACTATTTCTGGAAACTTCAAAAACTACCTTCAAGCAGATGCTTAAGGACAGCCTGGTAGACTGGATGCCTAGAGAGCCTGCCTGGCTGGTTTCCTTTCCTGCCCCCTGGCTCACTTGACATTGTTACTGCCTAGCCCACCCTTGGAAGGGGTCTTTTTGACAATCCCAACCATTGTATTCCAAAAGGTCAAGGTAAGGCAGCAGGTATGTCCAGGGGTACCCATTCTTGGGGTGCTGGTTTCTGGACAAAGGTCTGAGAAGAGTTTCTTTCAGGTCTCTAAGCCAAACTTACCACCTCAGTCATATTAGTTTGGCTGCTCTGTCAGCAGGGGTCCTCCTGACCACTGGGGACTTCATCCTGGCCAGGGACTAGAATGCTGGAGAAATCATTCCAGCTTCTCCATTTTATTTTTTCTTGTTTTTAAAAGTTCTACCTTCACCAAGCTCATACTCATCCCATATCTGCATTCCAATGTATGTTCGTGTGTGTGTGTGTGTGTGTGTGTGTGATTTCTTATTAGATGGCAATGGGTGGTTTAGAAATAAAGTGAGCCTCTGGCACTCTTACTTCATCGATACTGATGGTAAGTTTTTCAGTCCTTAAGATCCAGTCAGTGTCTGGAACCTTCTGACAGAAAGTATTGAGAAAGTAAGGGAGAGTGACAAAAGCAATGTCAGTCAACCTTATCTGTGACCAGACACAGAGGTGTCTGAGGTGTGCTAAAAGGGAAAGGTACTTGACCATGCACAGTGGAGACTAAGAGGAAGTTACCAAAGGTCCTTCATAAAAAGATCAGGGTGTGCTGTTAAATATTTACCAACTGGCCCCACCTCCTACAAAATAATTCTTAACACAGAGCATCTGCTAATTTCAGATGTTTAAATATTCTCTCCACGGTTGATGTAAGCTACCAATATGACTTCACTTGGCAGAGTTTCCAAATAGTTAACAATAGGCTCTTGGTAGCTGGCAAGATCATAGCAGTTTTGGAGGGAAGGAAATCCAGAAGCACTGGAGGTGCCTGTCCACTTGGAATGTTCCAGGCACAACTGGCTCATTTCCAAAGACAAGGTAGGGTCAAAGTGGAGGACTTCCCACAAAGTCGGCTGGGAGCCATGGGCTCAATGGGGCAGTACTGCCCCCTGGAGGATTCCTCCTCTAGGGAACTTTGTGGGGGCAGTTTCTTTTTTATTAGGATATATTCATTATACAGGGGTGATACATAGTTACAATTCTGATTAGACTTATATTATACATTACTTACATCGTCCCCATTGTCTCTCCCCCTCACTCCCTTCCCTGCCCTCCTTAAAGCAATTACAAGAGCTCTCTTTGTTCATACAGGTATATGAAGTCCATCAACCATATTCCCTCACCTTAATCTTTTTCACTCCCTTCTCCCCTCCCTCTAGCATCCCCCCCACTGTACCTATTTTATGGTCTCCTGTATTTCGTTATTAATATTTAAATTGGTGTTCAAAGGAATGTCTCAATGTATGCCCTCTTGGGTATACTTTACTTTGGTCCGTTCAACCCCATCCATTACTCTCCCTTGCCCCTTTACCTTCTACCCCCATTTTTAAGTTTTCAATACACATCCTTATATCCTCTACCTTTACAGATCTTATGTTATGTGATATTTGCATTCTGTGCGGGCAATTTTTGACAGTACAGTGAAATGGGGCTCTTAGTAATTATTGGATAAGGATCAAGGATCTTACATGTCCTGCAAAAAATCAGATCTATCTGTACAAAATGGCCTGCGTTTTGCACAGATTTCTTAATGTCTCATCAGATAATGTTCTAGGCTAAAATAAGAAAGAATGCTTAAAATTATCTGAGCACTAGAGCTCAATTCTTTTTATGTATAGTATTTTTTTTGAGTTTAAGGTAGATAATGGATTTTGTAGTCATGGAATTATTGTGCAAATTGAGGAATATTTGAATTTTTAGCTCAAAATCTTACCCAAAGCTGTTGCCCATTCAAGTCAGAGGCAGTGGAGTCTATTACAGTACACGTGTGTCAGATGACATTTTTAAGTGTCGCATTCACCATGTTTCTATGGAGAGTGTAGATATCTGAACATTTTAAGACTTTCAGCCTTGAGAATTTAAATTTGAAATATGTATTACTTTATTATAATTTGTTACTTTATTCCTTTCTTTTATAGGACATTAATTTTTTACGATGTAAATAGGGTCTATTAGAAATTTTATTTCAGGCTGATAAGAGAAGTGTTACATAGTATAGCAGAATTTATATTAGGAATAGTACTGGTCCCTTTCAACCTTTCCCTGAACTTTGGTGCCTGAGCTGGTCGCCTTGAAAATCGACTCAAGTCCACGTGGTCAGGGCAGCTCAGCAAATGTAGCTGAAAATTGTGCTGTTGCAAGCTTGAGTGCAAAAGGTATCCGTAGTTGAGATTATTGTTTAAGCTTAAACTTTTCAAAGGGATGTGTGATGTGACCCAGAAACTTTGTGGAAACATGCATATTGTATCACTAAAAGGAGCCAGGGTCATTACCCACAGAGGGATATGTTAGGAGACATTTCACAAAGTCACTACACACGAAGGCAACATTCAACTTAGTTATGTGAGGTGGTATAACTTTCACACATGTGCACATATATGTATATAAAAGCAGACATGCATGTACTGCTTTTATACACTCACTCGTATACAAGTGTGTGAGGTCTGGAAGATTAGGGCCCAAGAGTATTTAATTTGCACCCTTAGAACTTAAGAGGGTACCTATGCAGAATAGGTGCTCAGAAAATATTTAGTGCATTCATGCATATTTGAATGAATAATGAAAGGATCTCTAAAAACACTACTTGAATTCAATGGAAGAACCAACCAGCTGGCACAGAGCCAGGATAGGTACTGGGGGTTGAGCTCAGGACCTCACACTTGCTAGGCATGCTGTCTACCACTTGAGCCACACTGCCATCTCTTTTGGTGTTGGGTATTTTTGTCAAAATATTTTTGCCCATTCTGACCTCAAACCACAGTCCTCCTGATTGCTGCTTCCTACATAGGTAAGACTACAAGTGTGAGCCATCAGCCCCTGGTAGGATAGGACTTCTTAAATTTTCAGATGCACGTACTTCTTGTGACAATATAGGTTCTGATCCAGCAGATCTGGGCTGGAGGGCAGCAGACATCCCTGCTCAGCAAGTTCCTAGGTTATCCAATGATGCTGGTCCCGGGTTCACATTTTGGTGAATTATAAGTTTGCTTTATTGAAGCTTCCCTCCTTTGCCTTTCAAAGTTGGTGCTAACTTTGCCACCTGTGTTTTCTTTTTTCCCCTAAACATAGCACAGTTGGTTGACTAGTACCTACCTACCTTAGCACAGTCTGCTTCCCTATTCCTGAGAGATTGTTCTGAAATTCTGTCAGATCCTGTCCTGTCTGCTTTGGAATCAAAGTTATACAAACCTAATGGTATGACTTGGAGAGTCTTCTGTTTCTCTGTTTTCTGGAAGAGTTCATATAAAATTAAAATAATATGGAAAAGTCCTATATAAAGACTTGGGCCAGATGTTGCTCTTGTGGAAAGATTTAAAACTGTTTGTGAAAGTTTTTAAAGTAAGTTAGAATTCCTTAGGCTTCCTATTTACCCTTAAATCTGCTTTGAAAAATTCTGTTTTTCTGAGAACTTGTTCATTTGGTCTCTTCTAACATGTCAACATAGAGTTGTTCATAACATTCTCATTTTATACACTTACGCCTCTTGGTGTCTTCCTTTGCATGGTTTGGAGTGTTCGCACCTGTCTCATCCTTACAAGTTTATCTGTTAGCCAATTTTCCTAAAGAGCCAACTTTTGGGTTTGGTGATTTTCTGTATTGTGTATTTGTTTCCATTTTTAATAATTTCTCCATTATCTTCTTTCTTCTTTTTTTTTTTTTTCTAATTTCTCTGGATTGGTTCAGTTGTGCTGTTTCTCACTCGTTAGGGGAGGTGTTTATCCCACCATTTCTGTTGTAAAATTTAAGGATATAATATTTTTGTAATGTTACCTTGTGGAACCCCATAAATGTCAAACATGTGTTTTCACATGGTTAAACTTGTAGTAGTATTTTTATTTCCATTTATTTTCTTTTTCTCAATATTTCTGTTTCTTAGTTTTTCCAAATGTATAAGGAATTTAAATTTTCTTTTTTGGTTACTGTTTGTCATTTTCTTTTTGTTTTTAAGTTAGACATAGTATTTATATTTTTTATTAGTGGACTTTAATTGTACAAAGCATGGCTCAAGTGGTAGAGGTCAAGGCCCTGAGTTCAACCCAGTACCACCAAAAAAAAAAAAAAAAAAGAAAGTGACATTTTATTTTTCTTTATGACGTAAATCCTTTGAAATTGTTTAATTTCTTATTAGTGCAGATGTGACAATTAAAAGATTCCCATGAGTGCTTGGGACAATGCATGTTCTCTGTGCTCAAAGTTCTAAGTCTATTTATTGTTTTTTTTAAAACATGTTTTCCTTGTCTTTGCTCATATTTTTGTTCTCTTGACTTTCCAATAATTGAGATCTCCAGCTACTGTGAATTTGACAGAGTCTCACCAACGTTCTACCAGTTTTCCCTACTATTTCTTATAAACTTGGCTGTGGGCATGACATCTTTACTGGCTTTGGAGGCATGGGCTATCACTTTGTCACTTCTGGGTTTCCCTGGGTGGCAGCAGCTGAATGAACCAATGAATAACTGGGGTGTTCTGGGAATGCTGAACGGATTTATTAATCTGACATTTTGTACAAAATGGAATCGCACCGTCACAGGATAATCTGAAAGACTGTACAGGAATGGATTGTGCCTGACAAAGCTTTCCATTAACTATCACTTCACAATAGGCCAAAGATCTTGTAACTTCAGTGCAGGACCCTCCATCAAACCATGTTTACTGTCACCATGGGATAGGGTTTCAGATGAGAGCAGTGGGAGTTCCAGAATTTGGAGTCATGCCTGTTAGTTAAGTGAAAGGCATTTCACACATTTGCTTTTATCAGTTTATTCATGCTGATAGGTGCTTTTAAAGAGAATTCACAGCTCATGAAAGACTCTGAATGAAAGGAGCCAGTGAACAAAGTCTTCTGTTTATCTGTAGAATGTGCCTTTGGATGGGTATCTCCTGAGTGTTTAAATACATAAATGGAGGCAGAGCAACCCTGAGTATTTTTTGTGTAACTTGAGTTCATTAGATTAAATCAGTGTTTAGTCCCACACATTGCTTCAAGGCACATATTTAATACTTAGACTCATTTTATAGGAAAGCTAATGATTCTTTAAATCATTCAAGTATGTTTAAAATTTTCAAAGACACAGTCTTAACTGATCCAATTTAAAAATCACTGTGATTCTAAACATGTTCTATGTGAGTGACTCAAATCAGTATCCTAACTGTTTATAAAATGAAAAACTGACCCCATATTTTCATTTCATTTTCTTAGCATGAGCATGTAAATAACCCTAGAAAATATTCAATATGATGATTCACCATTGGTGCCTTCTTTCCACACTTCTGGAGGGAAAGTTACTTTAGATACTAAGATAAATGTTCTCGGAATAGGCATTCAATTTATGAAAGTAATTTTTGAATGAGAAGAGGTGAGTAGAAAAACAGAATTCAGAATTATTTTTATTGATTGTCCTCTCTACTCCCAGAAAAAGTAACCACCAGAGTCTTGAGAATTTTCTCCCCCACCTTTTTCCTTTAATTTTCAAATTTTCTGATTCCTTTAGAAGACTATATAACAAATTCATTGCAACTTTATCATTTATGAGGACTTCATAATAAATGATGGTACCTATTGACATGTTCTTGGCTCTAACAGATTTTAAAATTCTTAAATGATTATTTGAAAAACAAAATGGAGTTGCCTTTTTATGGGGAAATCAAAACACTATACAGCTTTATGTGGTTTGGTTTATTCTTGGATAAGTAGCAATAAAATATTTAAAAATAATTCAAGTATTTTAAAATGAGAATACCTACTGTATATAAATATTATACATTACTTAAAAATTGTATGATATCTCAAAATATTGTAAAATTGAAAGAAAATGTTCATGAAACTTTTAAATTAATTTTAATTAATCCCACAATAAATTTATGTAATGATACTACCCTAGTTATTTGTGTTCTTATTTCTTGGAAACATCAAGCACTTTTTTATGTGTCGTCCTTCCTAAGCACAATTTTTAGAAAACTTTGGATTCATTTCACATAATAATTATAAAGCAATGTATCCAAAATAAGCACTATATATATTATTTCATTCAGCTTGCTTTAATCTTTTTAAAGGTTATGCTACTATGACCAGGACATACACAAATTAACAACCAAGGCAAAACTAAATCGATTTGAAGTAATAACAAATTTATCAAGTTTCCTTTATGATCTTTCCCCTCCATTTTTCTTGCTCTTTCCATCTGTGGCAATAGTCATCTTTTTAGTCCTATACCTCCGTTTACCTGAGTTAGCATTATTACTGACTCCTCAGTTTTATTTTATTCTGATCTGTCTGCTATCGCAGCTCAGCTGTGGAGCAGGAGCTCCAGGGCGGTGTCTGACTTTTCCTTCCTATCCCATGTTGACACCT
The DNA here is from genome assembly GCF_047511655.1 of Castor canadensis. Classification (NCBI taxonomy): domain Eukaryota; kingdom Metazoa; phylum Chordata; class Mammalia; order Rodentia; family Castoridae; genus Castor; species Castor canadensis. The sequence continues at coordinate 6,073,552 of NC_133395.1, forward strand.
CACCCCTCTCCACATGGAAGGCCACCTTTATGTCCCCACTAACCACTCCACTTTCCCCTCTTCAATCTTTGATCTTCAGATTTCCTCCCCTAATTGCTTTCAGAAGTCTATTGCCACTGACCATTTTGATTAGGTGTTGTGAGTTTCTTCCCTCACTCTGTGTTAAGTCTCAGAATTATAAGCAGATTTTTAAGCTGTGAGATTTTCAACTTAATCACTTTGTCATAAACATCAGGCTTCATGCTATTTTTCAACTTTCTTAATGCACTTATTTCTTTTATTTTCTGTTGGGTTGTTTTAAAAGTTCATTTTCTGCTGCTTTAAGTCATACTTCCTTTAACATCTAAGCAGGCTTTCATTTAAATATGATACCATGCTCTCACACATTAAAGACCTTGCCCCTACTTCATTTCTTATTTTTGTTGTTAATATTGAGATGTTAAGTCATCTCTGTAGAAAAAGATTCATGCTATTTTTCCTGCTTCTTCATAGATGGTTAGGAGTGGACTGAAAAGGACAACCTGGAAGACTGCATCCCCAAGAGGTGCTCTGACTGAGTCATGCGCAGTTCATGAGGTAGCACCAAGTTTACACCGACGAGTAAATTAATGACCAGAGCGATGATGGTAATATAAAGGCAGCAATCCTTCTCATACACTACAATATGGAACTTATTATTTGACATCGGAGAATAATATAAATTTGAGTAAAAAGTGTTTACTAAGAAAGTTAGGTATAGTAAGTAAAACAAAGAAACAGACAAGCAAAAGGCATTATATCCCATAAGGCAGGGCAGAAATTTCAATTTTCACTTATAGCAAATAGATAAATGAGATGAAGATAATATTAAGGGATCCCCTAGTCAGGATCATAGGAGGATGTGATGTGGGAGATAATTTATTAATAAATTAATTTGCACTTTCTCAAAGTGGTACACTTTCCCCATGCCCTGAAGGTGACTAAACTTCTTTTGAGGACTTCTGTTTTACTCTTGCCTCAGATTTTTACAGGCCTCATAGCAAATGCTGATTAAATACAACTTTTCACTGTCTTTCATAATAGCTAAAACTTTTTAAGGGGAGAATGATAGGGGAAATGCTTTTGAGGACCAATGGAGGAGAAGCGCTCCTCCCAGACTAGGGAGATATGAGAAGGTGAAGTTCCCTAGGTATGGCATGGTGACAGGGTTCCAAATGCCACGAGTGACTGGTGCACCCAGCAAGATGGCTTCTACACACACATATCCTGGACTCTCTAGTCCTCCAGAGCCTCAGCTGCTGCATGAAGAGAGTGAAGTTGCCAGACCCCAGGGGCCAGGCAGAGTGAGTGAGCTGGCAAGTCAGTGATAACAAGAGTGCACTGATAACCCTCTTCCAACGGGGCCTCCAGCTCTCTGCTCATGTACAGAACTCTGGGATATTAGCAAATCCCTGAGAGAGGAATCCAGGGATAACTTAATGCCAGGATTAAGTTTCCTGCCAGTGGGCTCAGATGGGAATTTAGAACAGATTGGAAGTTAAATTTATTTAAGAGAAAAGCAAAGCTAGTCAAATAAGTGGGATTTCTTTTTCCTCTTGGGAGATAATTTATTGATAAGGAAAAAACATAAATTAATTTGCAAATTCCTGTTTATCTTCTCTGTGTTCCATGCTTTCTACATAAGGTGTGGCTCTCTTAGCTACATATCCTGATTCACCAAATGAAAATGTCAGAATGAACTGACATATTTATAAAATCACTCATCTCTAAGACTTCTCATAATAAAGCACTTAGGGTGGGGCTTTGGTGTTCTCTTGCTTGGTGCGTGTACAGAGTGTAGCATAGACTGGAAGAAAACAACATCCTCTAAGAGCACAGCAGTGCTGAGGCCATTCCCAGTTGCTTTTGTTAGGTGTGATTATACCTGTTCGAAATAACCATATATAGTATATAATTTGGGACTTGGGGAAGATAACAAAATGGTTCATAGAAAATGAACCCATTGTATGGATGGAAACACTACACATTTTATGATCTATATCCTTAAACATAAGACAGTCCCTCCAGCACAACTCTTGGGCTCCACAGTCATGTGGCTGAGCCCAGTCCGCTCTCTGGAGGGACTGAGGGACCCTTCTGTAAGCTTTTGCTCAGGAAACTAGCTTTCTCTCTTCTCAGATTATCTTCTTAGTATCAAGACATTTAGGGTTGATTTCTAAATGATCTCTGCCTCTCAGTTGATCAGAGCCCAACACTGTCACAGAGACATCGTGAGCTTTAATGTTACCAAGTAGCCCGTAGGGTGGAGGAAGGAGGTTTACAGAAGATGCTTTTAGGTGCAGTTGTCTACAGACACCATGATTCCATAGAACCAGCCAGCACATGGACTGCTGTGCCCATCAATGGCCTCATTGACAGCTCTCCTGTAGCAGTCACCTCCTCTGTCTCTCAGAGGGAGGTCACTTAGGATTCCACGTTTTGGGCTTTTGTTGTTACTGTTTTGCTTTTTGCCACTTTTAATCTCTACTGTATAAAGTGCTCATAAGTTTATAGCACATTTTAATGGCTACTCACTTCCTGGAAAACCTTGAGAAGTCCATGATTCTCAGGCAGCCCTCATTGCTGCTCACACCTGCCTGATGGCTCTTGTTCCCTGGTTGCCGGCAGCCTGAGACTCAGCGTGGACGGAAGGTTTCTGGGATCCCAGTCTTGGAAGAGGACAGCAGCTATTCCCATTTTTCCCTTCTAGCATGCTCCACCGAACATAAATCAGGAAGCGAATATTTAAATATGCACCCATTTTTTTCTTTGCAGCTGTGTTATGTTGCATTATCTCCTGACATACTTTTTTTTTTTTTCAGAATAGGATGTTTACATCATGATTGAATGTTTATTCAAAACCTTGTGGAAATCTTTTTGAAGAGCAGCCAAATTTGTCAACCTGTGAATGTCTTCAAAAAAATGTACAAAGGCTGGTGCTGCAACTTAGTGGTAGAGCTCCTGCCTAGTATGAGCAAGGCTCCAGGTTAAATCCCCAGCACCATAAGAACAAAACAAAACAACCCCCTCCCAAAATCTGTCCCCCCAAAGAAAAGTCTCACAAACAAAAGTATCAAGAGAGTCTTTAACTAACAAGTGACTAAACCTATCAGGAGAGCTATTTTGAAACATTTTCCTCTGGAACTCACATGTCTTCTTGTTGTGTTCCTGGACGACTCTTTTGATTCTAAGGCCTCGGTGATGTTAGGTGGACCTCCAGTCATCTCTGCTGCAGGTACATCCAAGCTAATAGGTCCAAGGACTCCCCTCCTCTTCCCTTTTCTGAGCTGGCATAGAAAAAGAAAAAGTGTCAACATCAGCAATCACTTGTGTTAGCTTCAAAGCAGGGCACTTCGGCATTCTGGGATTGGGGAGGTGAGTAAGGATAAAAAGGAAGGAGGATAAAGAAGGGAAAAGTCTGGTTTGTGCATCCACAACCCCCCAAAGAAAACTGTCCCCTTCATGGTTTTCTCAGCCAGTGTTTTAATGATCACATTACTGTTTTAACTTTTGCTTTTCTTTTCAGTTTTATAAGGCTCATGTGCCTTAGTTTTGACCTTGACCTATCTGTGCAGTTCCAGGCTGAGTTCCAGTCACACTTTTCAGGGTGTCTCCTCCTCCCTGTCTGTCTCCAGGGCCAGCCATGGTCTCTGTGGAATACCTAACCTTTTGTTTTAACTCATTTCTCTCTTTGCTCTCACCTGGACTCCCTTCATGTACTCACAGTTCTTGCTCAGGTGCTATTTCTCTGTCATTCCTTGGGTAAGAACTGAACAGAGGTCACTGTCCTTGGGTTTTCTGGGTGTCTGTGGATCTTCTGAGAAAAGTGCTGATTGTGTGTTTATAGGTAGCACAGTCTTACAACGTAAAGTTGGGGTCTCCTTCTGGAGCAAAAACCAGCTGAGTACTGTTTATTAACTGTCTTCCCCTGGATGGAATGTGTGGGAACTGGAAAGTGACAGTTTTTAGATGCACAGGACATGGGGTAGAAGGGTGCTTGGAAAATGGCTTAATTAAGGTATTTTTCAAATACATTAGCCTGAGCTTTGTGGTATGCTATTATAACAAAAAATGGGATTTTAAATATGGATTCTTCTTTCTTAAAACTGGTGGTTAACTCTTACCTCTGCATTCAGGACTAGAGCAAGCTTTTGGCCAAAACACATGTTTTAGACCACAGTTGGTTCCAGGGAGTTTCCTCCTGCAGATGGTCTCAGCTTCAGGAGCATGACTGACTTTTCTTCACATATCACAAGATGGTCACTGTCCCCCTTGGCTCTGGAAATCAGAGAAAAGGAGTTCTTTTTGTTTATATCCAAGGAGGAAGCTCTAAACTTTTCCTTTCTTCTTCCTTAGATATAAATATATTTCTTAAGTCTAATATTTGTACAAAGAAAGCAAAGGAAGCTGATTCGGAAACAGACATAATCCAGGTATTTAAAAATATTCAGAATGTTTTTTATTTTCCTCCTCGTTTTAGACAAGAAAATGCCACTGTATTTACTAGGTGCCTAAATTAAGAATAAGATACTTGGGAACATAGTGGCAATGCCACTTACAGAGGCTAAAATGTGCAAGGCTTTGGGGACAAGAGTGGGCTGTTTATTCTGTGTTAAGTGCAGGTAAAGTGATCAGCTTTATTTGCTCCTTTTTCTGCTTTGTTATCAAATTCTCTCGAGTTGTGAGTTTTTTGTCTCTGTGGCGGTCTTGAGTGTGATGATAAATACAACCTCTGTTTAGCTCTGTGGTTTTGCATTAAGGTGGCAGCTCCTGAAGACTCCTGTCACCTCTGTCACAGTGGAATTTTTGTTTCCAATTATAATAAATAATTTGAAAGGACAATAATTAGATCTGAGTTTATTTTTTACTGGCTGTGTGTGGTCTTCTTATCCCGTGGTCTTCTAATTTAATCAAGTTAAGTTATTTCTAAGCTCCTAATTTGTACTTTTTCTCTACTGAAATGCTGACATTGTACTGACCCAATTCTGTAACTTTTGCCATCATAAGCTTATCTACCTTGGACTTTGTTTCTTTTTGTCCTGTCATTTTCTCTGCACAGCTGGTCCTGTCTCCAGACCACCCATCTGGATTTAAGGTTTCAGATTTTTTGTTCCATAACACAGTCTTGGAAACTGGAATGAGCCCTTAATTGATAAGTCACTTGATATGGAGCTTGCTTCATTAATTGGGAAGTTCAAATATACTTAAATGAACCCTAGCATGACCCTCCATGCACTCCAAATATCCTTCAATATTTGATTATTTTATACCCGTCAGTGGGAGTGCCTATGGGAAGAACGTCTGGCTCCATCAGTTGGTCGGCTCCAGTTTGTGAAAAAGTGTCTCTTAAGGCAGAGTGGCATAAAAGCAATGGTAGAACCACCTAAAAAACACATATGAGTGTGGATGGGGTAATCAGTTCTCCTGCAAGAGTTCCAGCATGTCAGTTCAGCTGTCAAAGGTTCTGCGCTGGACTCATTTGCTAGGAAATATGGAAGCTTTGTGTCTGTCAAATAGGAACTCTACAATCCACTTCCTCAATGGGTGACTACTAAATATGTTCAAATAAGGAATAAATATACAAAGTTTCCAAATAGAGTGAGTTTCAATGAATATTTATGAAAGCAGTATTTTAATAGCTTTGTTGAGATTACATTTTGCACAACACACCATTCACCATTTAAAATAAACAATTCAATGGTTTTCAGTACACTTATAGGTATGTAGAGTGCTCATCACCATAACCTAATTTTAGACCATTTTTATCACTCTAAAAAGGAAACCCAATACCTATTAGTAGTTACACTAGTCCTCGTCCCCAACCCTCGGGAGTCACTAATTCTGTGTGAATTTGCCTGTTCTGGACATTTAAAATAAATGGAATCATATAGCATGTGGTCTTTTGTGACAACTTCTTTCACTTAGCATAATGTTTCAAGACACATCTATGTTGTAGCCTGCAGCAGTGTCTTGTCTCGGTTTATTTCTGAAAGATTATTTGTTGAATGGTCATATCAACTTTTACTTATTCATCAGTTGGTGAATATTTGGGTTGTAGCAATATTTTTGACTTCACTATTTTGAAATAACATACTTATATGGTAAAAGTTAAAATAAAATATTTAAAAATATTTAATAATTTTATTTTATTTAAAATAAAAAGTAATTTTTATTTCATTTCATTTAAAATAAAAAGTAATTTTATTTAAAATAAAATAAAAAGTTTTACACTGACAAATCTCACTCCCATTCTTTTCTCCATTCATTCCTCATCAATAGCCATGTTAGCAATTTTTCCTTTTCTTTTAGTTTCTTTATGTGTAGATACAAGTAAATGCATTCCTTTCTTGTGCAAAATGTATCATGCTACATACACTGTTATACTTGAGACTTTACACTCAATACATGTTGGTATGCCCTCCAAATCAGTACGTGTGAATATTCTTCACTCTTTCTTCTTAAAAACAGCATTATTGAGGCATAGCAGGCGTACAATATCAGTTTGAGGCTAGCTGGTCCAAAGTTAGCCAGAGACTCTCTGAAAAATAAACGAAAAGCAAAAGAATTGGGAGCGTGGCTTAAGTGGTACAACACTTATGTGATGCCATGAGTTCAATCCTCACAACTGCCAACAAACAAATGAACGAATGTAACGAACATATCCACCAGCTCCAAAACTTTCTCCTGTTTTTACACAACCACTGATCTGCTTCTTGTCATTATATATTAGTTCACATTTCATATAAATAGAATTGTGCAATGCATGTGTATTTATTTTTGTCTGACTTCATTCACCAAATCTAATTGCTTGTGAGAACATTGATGCTGTAGGATGTATCAATAGTTCATGCATTTTTATTATTGTGTGGAATAGCATTCTGTAGGTCTGCCTCAGCTTGTTGACCTATTCACTTGTGATGTCCATTTGGACTGCATCCAGGTTTCGGTTGTTACAAATAAAGCAGTTATGAAGACAAGTATACACTTCTCATCTGGACAAGGGCATCCAGTTCTCTTAGGTAAGTATGCAGGAGTCAGCTGACTAGACTTTATGGTTGGTGCATATTTACTTTTGTAGAGACTGCTAAACTTTTTTCCATAATTGCTGCATCATTTACCAGGCAGTGAACAAAAGTGCCTGGTCCTCCGCAACTTCACTGATACTTTCATTGTTAGTTTTCCTAACTTTAGGTAATCTAAGTGTGCAGTGCTATCTCACTGCCATGTTAATTTTTATTTTTGTATCAAATAATGCTGTTAAATATATTTTTACTTGCTTATTTAATAATCATATTAAATAATTTAGTGAAGTATCTGTTAAAATCCATTCACATACATGTATTGAGTAGTTTTCTTACTAAATTTTGAACACTCACTGTACATTTTAGATATGAATCTTTTTATCAAATACATCATTCCTACATACTTTTTTTTCCCAGTCTGTAGCTTGTCTTTCCATTCTCTTAACAGTATCTTTTGTGGAGAGAAGTGCTTCTGATGTCATCAAATTTATCAGTTTTTTCCTATAGATTGTGAGTTGAGTGTCACATTAGAGGAAACTTGCAAACAGTAGTGTGTTTTCTGTATGTTTCATAGCTTAGATTGTACATACTGTTCTCCAGTCCATTTGAGTTAGTTTTCATATAAGGAGTAAAGTATGAATTAAGATACTTTATAAAATATATGGCTGTCTGGTTACTATAATCCTATTTGCTAAAAAACCTTACTCACCCTTCTCTGAATTACCTTTGTGTCTTAGTGGAAAATCAGTTATGAATGCACTCATAGAATGACTATGGAACTCTTAACTCTGTCCTCTAATCTACCATCTACCTTTAATCAAAGCTTCATTATCTTGATTGGTATAGCTGTATGATAGGTCTTAAGTCAGACAGCATGAGTCCTCCAAATTTGTTCTTCATTTTTCATGGTTATTTTTTTCCATGTAAGTTTTAAAATCAGTTTGTCAATGTTCATGAAAAAGCCCATAATAATATCATTTATTTAAGTGTTCTTTAATGATTCTCAGCATTGATTTTGGAATTTTAGTCTACAGATCTTTCACATCTTTGCAGATTTATACCAAAGCATTTCATATTGTATGGTCACATTGTAAGGAGTTGTATTTATTCAAATTTAGTTTCAAACTATTGCTATGACATAGAAATGCAACTGAGTTTTATGGTGATCTTTTGTCCTACAATGCTGCTAGTCTCATTTATTAGTGCTAGTATCTTTTTTTCAGGCTATATTAAATTTCCTAGGCATGCAATCATGTTTTCTGTGAGTAAAGACAGTGTTATTTTTTCTTTCTAATCTAGATGTCTTTTCTTTATTTCCCCTACCTTATTGCTCTGGATGGAGCCTTAGGTAAATGGTTTGAGAAGGAATGGTGAGATCAGATGTTTTTTCTTCAAGGGCACTCTCATCATGACCTGAAGACCCCCTACTAGGTCCCACTTTTAAAAGGCTGCACCACATCCCAATAACGTCAAGCAGGGGCCTTTGGGGGACATTCTAGCACAAGATTATGGCAGCCACTCTGAGTTAGTTTCCTTATATACATGCACTGATTGCCAAAAACTAAAGCATTTAAGACTCAGCACATTTGTTTTCTGTCTCTGAGAAGTCACTTTTCTTTCTTAACTGATATCTGTTGTTTTGTTAATTATTTTTTCATTTATTTTATGTTTTTTCTTGTGTCAGATAGAAGGGCAAATCGTGTTCATGTTACTTTACCTTCGCTGGAAGTGGACATCATTACCTTAGAAAAATTTTATCTAATTGTGTGGATTTCCTATAGTTTATGTAGTGAAGCCTCTATTACTAAACCTATGTAATCTCAATTTTATTTTTGTGCAAGTATAACCATAGGACAGTGCCTGTATTTGGAATAGATGAATCAAAAGTGAAGGACACCCATAATTTTGGAGGATATTTCTAGTTTTCCTTCCATTGATAAGTATCACATCATCCTGAATTTCCTCTAGCAATGTTTCATACTGAATACCTTCAACAGACATGAGAGTACATCCCAAAAGGAAGAAAGCGTCAGTGTTTAATGAATATTTCACCAGATTTTTATTTATAACCTACTTTCCTGACAGTTTTGTGATATGGTAACAAAATATCACCAGCCTAAGTCTGTTATAGTCAATGAGTAACTTTTTTTCTAGGCTCAGATCTGATTGGGGTGACTACATGTTTCATTTTCCTATTTTTATGTCAATTCTTCAAGAAGCGTTGAGTGATACCATATTTTCTTATGTGAAAGGTGTAATTCTTTTTGTTGAGAGAGTCAATTTCTGCTTTCTTGGTTTAAAAGTTAAGTTTTTTTGATCACTTTGATATAACTCCACTTCCAAGAATCTAGGTAGAATCTGAAGGTTTTCCATGACAAAAGAAAAGTCCTATGCTAGCACACATCCTAATAAATTCATCATAAGTTGAAAATACCAGAAGTTGGAAATGCACTTGATATACCCAACCTGCAGACATCAATACACTGATATAGATATATCCAATCTACAGCCCAGCACACTGTAGAATATAGGTAGTTTATCCTGGTGACCATCAATCCAAGAGAGTATAACCCTGCATGGTGCTAGCCTGGAAAAGGTCAAAATTCTAAATTTGAGGTAGCATTCTACTGAACTTTCATACCATCATAAGGTCAAAAAATTGAAAGTTGAGCTATCATATGTCTGGGACTACCTGTGTAACTTTATAACTCTCTTTACTACATAGTTTCATCTTCTGGTATTCTCTCATGTTGGATATATATGTATATATACATATATGTATGTATATATATAGTCCACATATATGGAAGCATATTATAGGGTGGTATAGAAGTATATTTTGAAAAAAAATTTTAAAATTGACAAGACAAGCTATACTTTTCTCTAAAAATATACTTCTTATGCAACAGAATTCAAATCTTTATTCATTTATCCCCTATATCTGAAATACCCCTGTCTATTTTCATAATTCTACCCAGTGAATCAGATGCTATTAATGGCAGCGACTGCCCCATATAACAAGTGGCTGTTTGAGCTGTATGCTAAGATGTTCATAAAAAGCTGTGAGGAAGCTGGTTACATCCACTTGTTTCCTGTAGCGCGCATAGCCAGTCTTTCAGTTTCATTCTACTGATATTTTTTTCTTTCTTTTTAAAAATGGTTTTGTTGATCCCATGACCAATATCTTCTATACCACAGACCATCTTTTGGGAAGTTTCCTCACCCAATGATAAAAATATCATTGCAAGAGAAAAAAAGCAAAAGAGTTAAGAACAGTTTGAAAACTATGCTTTACCCATGCCTATGCATCAAGAATGAAAAACCTTCAGAAACAAAATCAGTAACTATTTTTTTTACTTTGTGGAAAAAGGGATTACTTTTTTCTTTATTTTAACTGCTTTTCAAGGTATAATTTCAACCTGAAATATAAACTTAAATTTAAGTAACATGCACAATAATTACTTTTCTGCATAGCACACTAGGGAAATATCTTAGAAGCAAATTACTAAGAAATAAGCAAAGCTTTCTTTTTTATGACAATAAAGATTAGAATCCTTTAAAAATAAGAATCAGGTACAATGATGACATAGAAATAACAGAAACATTATAGGGAATTGTTTGGAGGTGATTATAGAATGCCTTTAGCTCACAGGTGCATTGGATGATTTATTTGTCACTTTTGGAAGAATAAAGGAACTAATCTAAAGCCATTTAAAATTTTATTTATAAAACTGAGATGGATGAATATATTTAGAACAGTCATTTTTGCATACATATAGGCATAATTGATCTAAATCCATTATCCAATCACTACATTGGAAAAATATTTCTCTTAATAAGGTCAAGTACATTTTTCATGTAATCAGTACTGCTTCTGTCAGAGAGAACATATCTGAATTTCTCAGATAAGTGCCTTAGCCTCAAAATATATTTGTATTTTGAGTATGGCTTCAGTGTTCTTCTACTTTAGAAGTTAATGGCATTTACATATCATAATCATATCATAATCAACCACAACAATCAAATATAATAATGAGTTCTAATCTAATGTCATGATCAGTGACCATAACATAGACACTGAAGATTATCAGCTATTTACCATTTTTTGAACAAAGCAATGCATATCATAGATGTGGGAACAGAACTAAAAATAAATCCACTGACTTGTTGGTTCTAATATTAAGCCCAATGGTGGAGAGAAGGAAATAGAAGACACGCCCATGATTTCCCAGGGCTAAAGAGGCAAGACAAAGTTACTTAAGCATGTGTGATGAGTGTAAGTAGAGCATATGGATCTCAAAGCACGATGGGGGCAGCACTACCAGTAAGTGCAGGAGCTCAGAGCCTTTGGGAAGATGGGGGAGCAATGGCAGGGGCTTCATGAAGCAATGACAGGCAAGTGATGAAGGACAGAAAACAATCTGAGAAGGTCCTTCCAGGAATTGAGAGATGAAGTCCTGGTATACAAAGCTCAACTTGTGTTTAAGAAGTTAGCAAAGGTTACATATGCCTGACAGCCGATGAGACGGTGAGAGACAAAGCTAGCAGACAGCATGGGTTGTGGGGTAGCAATCCTGAAAGTCTCAGAGCTTGAGCTGAAATTCTTACCTATGCAGAAACATAAAAGTGTAAGTTACCAACTTTGCAATGATTCAGTCATCTTTATCAAACACTCTTTTCCTTCTATTCATAAAACCAATGGGGCAGGAAAGGGTTAGAGAAATGTTTCCAGATTGAAAGTCAAGATCTTCTGATTCTGGTGCCATCTATATTGTTAATTTATCACGTGAACTTTTACAAATCATTTTGTTTAGAAATGTTTTTACAAATCATTTTGTTTAGAAATGTTTTTACAAATCATTTTGTTTAGAAATGTTTTACATTTCTAAAGTATGATAGGAAAACTGATACAGAGCTGATACAGTGAAACAATTAATGCACAAAATACAGCAGTTAACTCTTAGGAATATCACAGCTACTGTTCTCATCATTGATATTCTGCAAGCTCTCTAGGAAAATCCATATTAGTTCATATAGATGCCAGGTCACTTTCAGTCATCCATTACCCAACTCTGACCCAGATGCTAACAAGGAACAGGACAAATTACCTGCTTTATGGGGCTTATATTCTAGTGAAGGTGTGTGTTTGGTTGCTAGGACATCAGTCATATTGAACTAGGACATAGTCATATGACCTCATTTTTACCTTGATGCATTTTTAAAGCCCCCATCTCCCAATGTAATGATGTGAAGTATTAATTATTAGGGCTTCAACATATGAATTTTACAGGTGAGACAGAAACACTAAATAAGTCAACAGATAAAAACAACAACCAGGATAGCATGATAGAGTCACGTGAGAAGAGTTGTTGTAGAGTGGATGACGAGGATGTCCCCGAGGGTTGGAGGACAAGACACTGTCCATGTGGAATTGTTCAGGGCAGAGAGCTGTAAAGAAACCACTGTGAGATGACAGATGCTCTCTGTGTTAGAGAACCTGAAGGATACTTCTGTAGATCGAAAGGTGTGTCCTTGAAGCATGGCTGCACATGGTGAAGCCATCTGAGCTGCTTCTACAGAAAGCATTGCATGTTTCCCATCCCAACTACGTAGGAGGTGGAGGCAGGAGGAGCTCAAGTTTGAGGCCAGCCTAGGCAAAGTTAGTGAGACCATTATTTCAAGAAAAAAATTAGAAAACAAAATGACTGGGGCGTGGTAGAGTGTCATGCATGTGGGAGGAGTTCAATTCCCAGTACCACCAAAAAAGAGAGAAAGAAAGAGAAAAGAGACTGCACCTGGGAAGCAAAGGGACCATTTAGGCTGCTTGTCTGTTGTGGACACTGTCACAGGTACAGCTCAGAGGTATCTCCAGGGTCTTGCTGGGGGGAAGGGAGCATTGCCCAGTGGGGCTGAAGAAGGAGGAATCAGTCACTGGTTGAGGGCAGTATCTGAGTTAAGGGAACTTAATGGAGAGAGTTCTTGAAATAGGGTGTAGCCTTGAGTGAACCCCTCCAAACTGGAAGATAGAGTTATTGAGCCAGGCACTAGTGGCTCAAACCTGTAATCCTAGCTTCTTGGAAGACTGAGGTTGGGAGGATCATGGCATGAAGCTAGCCAGGGCAAATAGTTCCTGAGAACGCATCTCCAGAACACCAGAGCAAAATGGACAGGAGGTGTGGCTCAAGTGATAGAGCACATGTTTTGCAAAAGCAAAAACCCCGAGTTCAAAACTCAATCACACCAGAACATAGGCCTAAGGAGACTCTGCTTGATTACACTGGGGGTTGTTAGCCAAAGACCTCTCTCACTTTGACTTGTCTTCTCCAACTCCACCTCCTCTAGGAAGGTCAGGGAGGGCTGTGGACCAACTAGTAACTAGGACAAATATGAGGTGACTTGCCTGCCAGTCTACCATGTCCTGACAGAATTTGGGTTTTATCTTTTAAACCACAGTTATCTAAATCATGGGTCTGCAAACTCTTTCTGTAGGGACAAAAGAGGGTCATAGAAGGGGTGGATTTGCTCAAGGTACACTTTATGCATGCACAAAGATGTCAAATGAAACCTCTTTGCATGATAAATGTACACTAATTTTAAAAAAATGAAGGAAATACTTTGGACTTTGGTGAAGGATATTAGTAGCTTCCTATATGACAAGAAAGGAAACCTAGTTGTACTATTTTCTTGTTGATGAAATTCAAAATATAAGAATAATTGAGCACAAATTTTGGTAATCCAAGTTTAGTTATGATAAGAATGAAATCTTTCTTTGAGGCAATATTGTTTTTCTGAACTGGCGTTAAAGTTAGTGTTCTCCATTTCAGATTGACCGCAAATGTTCAGATGTATGAACCATTCTTGGCTAGAGGGCCATACAGAAACAGGAGGCAGGCCTTTTTTGGCTTACAGCTAATAGTTTACCCAGTTTGGCGAACCTGGTCTAAGAAAATAAGTTGCTTTATTACTATGTTCACAAGGATGGAGTAAACAGAATGTGAAGATACTAGAAATCAAATGAGATTTGATAAAGCCAACTTGGGGCAATGGGATAAACCCCACCCTCACAAGACAAAGTACAGGAGAACTCTGTTCCCTCTTTGAGGTGATTTCAGGAAAAGTAAGAATCAGAATAACTTAGAAGGATCCCATGATACTACAACTTTTAGGTCATCTTCACCAGCCATCTAGTAGTTGACCTGCATTTTTTGTGTGCTCCCTGTCATGGTTATTAATTCTAAGAAAGGGCAAATATTGTTAACCAATTCCCGGTACATGGCAGAACATGAAAACGGTGTAAATGCTGCAGTTGTAACCATGACATATACTATAGACGTCTGGGTTATAAATGTGTGTGTGTGCACACGCACAGGCACGAACACACGGAGGCATGTGTGGTAAGCTGGGATGAAGGGTGTTGAGAAGGGAAGAAAGAAGAGGGGGCAAAGATAAAGATTTTGAATAATGGCCATATAGTAAAATGAAATGGGGAATGTTAGGGAATGCTGGGCGGGGGCCCAGATATTTGAACTCACTGCAAGGTACATATTTGGATGAGCACTCATTTGTGTTCATTAAACTGGGGATCCACCCATCCGGAAAAATTTAGCTTTATGTTTGATGATACTTTGTGGCTAAAGCAGATCCAGTGATGTGGCGGTGATATGACAGTCAGGCACTCCAACCTTTACTCACCTCACAATATAACAGCTTTATAAACACACAGAGTGAGAACATTAGCTCACTTATCATGAATAATTGTACAGCAACTTGACCAGCAGTGTGGATTGTTAACAATTCAAATCACTGATTCCTGCAATATAGTCACCATTACAACCATTCATCATTTGTGCTATTGACTGCGGGTGCCTTGCAATTTTGTATTGTATTCGGATCACCTGTTATTCTTTCTTTTCAAACATTAAAAAAAAATCAGTGGTCTCTTTGTTAAGTATAAAGGCTATAAATGAATGAAACCTTTGAAAAAGACAGCAGATACAAATTCCAGGTGAGGGAACACTAGTTATTTCTAAATGGAAATTTCCTGCCCTACAAAATCGGGATCAGAAAAAAAGAGTGTCACTGTTATAGGTAGTCACTTTATTCTGTAAGTGATTAATACTATTATAACCGGTCACCCTATTATAATCCGTAAGTCTTCAGCAAATATTTATTGGACACTTGCTGAGTTTGTAATGACATTATACGTTCTTAGATTTCCATAGCTTCTGGAGAAGAAATTCTCATTCCTACATTTCAGAGGTGACAGCAATTGGTATTGTTTATTATTTGGCAACACGTCAATAGGGTATAGCTATACCAAATTATATTTTCCTAACTATATTGATTACTGAAATAATCATGTACATTTTCTTCTTTTTACTATTAGTTTTTTAGCTAAGTATTTTATTTATGTATTATTGTTGTGCTGGATGGGGGTAATTATGGCATTTACAAAGGTTCTTACAATGTATCAAATATATCATATTTGAATTCAACCCCTACACCTCCCTCCTTTATGCCCCCTCCCCTGATTCCTGTTTTGCATTTACATACATGTTTATAAATTATTTGCATCATATTCATCCTCTTACCCCTTTCCCCTTCACATCCCCCCTCCCACTGGTGCCAACCTACCACCCCCTGGGAAGAACCTGTTCTACCCTCCTGTTCTCTGATTTTGTGGAAGAAAAAAACCATAAAAGATAATTAGAGAAGCATGCTGTTTTGCTAGTTTGAAATAAAGAGAGCTACATTGGGAGATTCCTTGTGTTGTTTCCATGGATATGTATATTACAACCCCAATTGGTTCATCTCTACCAGACCTCTTCACTGCTCACTAGTCCCCTTCTCATAGTGGTCCCAGGCAGTTTAAGATTTCTGTATTCATTCCTGTACAGTGAGCACATCAACCACCTTTAAGTTTTTGGTTTCCTTCCCTTGTCCTACCCCTCCTGTGCATGACCTCCCCTAAGCGTGACCCATGTCCTATAATATTGCTGCATTTATTTTAGGTCTATAATCCACATATGAGAGAGAGCAGGTGGCTTTAGACATTCTGAGCCTGACTCACTTCACTTAAGATGATGTTCTCCAGTTCCATCCATTTGACTGTGAATGACAAAATTTCATTCTTCTTTGTGGCTGAGCAAAATTCTCTTGTGTATAAATACCACATTTTCTTAATCCATTCATTAGTAGTGGGACATCACGGCAGTTTCCATAGCTTAGCTATTGTGAGTAGTGCTGCAATAAACATGGGTGTGCAGGTGCCTTTGCAGTAACCTGACTGCATTCCTTCAGGTAAATCCCTAGGAGTGGTATTTCTGGATCATATGACAGATCTATTTTTAGTTTTTGAAGGAGACTCTATATTATTTTCCATAGTGGTTGGATGAGCTTACATTCCTACCAGTAGTGTATGAGGGTTCCTTTTTCCCTGCATCCTCACCAACGTTTGTTGTGAGGATTGTAGCTATTCTAGCAGGAGTGAGATTGAAACTTAACTTCAGTTTGCATTTCCTTTATGGCCACGAATGGTGAGAATTTTTCGTGTGTTTTTTAGCTATTTGTATTTCTTCCTTTGAAAAAATTCTGTTCAATTCAGTTGCCCATTTCTTTGTTGGGTCATTGATTATTTGGGGGAGTTTAGTTTTTTGAGCTCCCTGTATATTCTTGTTATCAGTCCCTTGTTTGATGTATAGCTAGCAAAAATTTTTCTTCTATTCTGTGGGTGGTCCCTTCAATTTAGAGACCACTTCTTTTGTTGTGCAGAAGCCTTTTAATTTCATGTAGTCCCATTTGTCCATCCTTTCTCTTAGTTGCTGAACCACTTGAGTTCTACTGAGGAGGTCCTTGCCTATGCCTATTACTTCCAGTGTATTTCCTGCTCTTTCCTGTACTAACTTCAAGGTTTCAGGTCTGATATTAAGGTCTTCAATCCACTTTGAGTTGATACTAGTACAGGGTGACAAACACGGATCTAGTTTCAGTTTTCTACAGGCAGATATCCAGTTTTCCCAGCAACATTTGTTGAAGAGGCTGTCTTTTCTCCATCATATGTTTTTGGCACCTTTGTCAAAAATAAGGTGGGCATAGCTGTGTGGTTTCATATTCAGGTCCTCTATTCTGTTCCACTGGTTTTCATATCTTTTTTGTGACAGTACCATGCTGTTTTCATTGCTATGGATCTGTGGTATAGTTTGAAACTGGGTATTGTGATACCTCCAGAGTTTCTCTTTTTGCTCAATATTGCCTTGGCTATTCACTGTCTTTTGTGTTTCCAAATGAACTTTAGGGTTGGTTTTTCAATCTCTGTGATGAATGTCATTGGGATTTTGATGGGAATTGTGTTGAACATGTAGATTGCTTTCGGTAATATAGCCATTTTTACTATGTTGATTCTGCCAATCCTTGAACATGGGAAATCTTTCCACCTTTTGTAGTCTTCTTCAATTTTTCTTCAGTGGTTTGTAATTTTCTTTGTAGAGGTCATTCACATCCTTTGTTAAGTTTATTCCTAGGTATTTGATTTTTTTTTGAGGCTATTGTAAATGGAATTTTTTTTCTATATTCTTTTTCAATCTGTTCATTGTTGGTGTATAGAAATGCTACTGATTTTTGTAAGTTGATTTATATCCTGCTGCTTTGCTGAAACTGTTTATGATGTCTAGGAATTTTTTGGTGGGGTTTTTCAGGTCTTTTAGGTATAAGATCATGTCATCTGAGAATAGGGAGTGTTTGACTACTTCTTTACCTATTCCTTTTATTTCTTCTTCCTGCCTTTTTGCTCTGGCTAGGAATTCCAGGACTATGTGAGGAGAGTAGGCCCCCTTGTCTTGTTCCTGACTTTAGGGTGAATAGTTTCAGTTTTTCACCTTTAAATATGATGTTGGCTATAGGTTTGTCATATGTAACCTTTATTATATTGAGGTACATTCTTTCTATTCCTAGTTTCATAAGAGCTTTTATCATGAAATGGTATTGAATCTTATCAAAGGCTTTGTCTGCATCTGTTGAGATGATCAAGTGGTTGTGTCTTTGCTTCTATTAATGTGCTGTATTACATTTATTGATTTGGATATGTTCAACCATCCCTGCATCCCTGGGATGAAGTTGACTTGGTTGTGGTGAATGATCTTTCTGATATGTTGTTGAATTCAGTTTGCCATTATTTTATTGAGGATTTTTGTATCAATTTCCATTAAGGTAATTGGCCTATAGTTCTCCTTTATGGATGTGTCCATGTCTGGTCTTCGGATACGTGTAATACTGGCTTCATAGAATGAGTTAGGCCATGTTCCTTCCATTTCTATTTCATGAAAAAGTTTAGTGTTGGTATTATTTATTCTTTAAAGGCCTGATAGAATTCAGTGGAGAATCTATCAGGTCCTGGATTTTTTTGGGAGACTCTTTATTGTTGCTTCAATTTCATTGCATGCTATAGATCTGTTTAGGTGATTAATATTCTCTTGGTTTAGTTTTGGATGGTCATATGTATGTAGAAATTTGTCCATTTCTTCAAGGTTTTCCAATTTATTTGAATATAGGTTGTCAAAGCAGTCTCTGATGATTCCCTGGATTTCTTCAAGTGTTTGTTGTTATCTCCCCCTTTTCATTTCTGTTTTTACTAATGTGGGTCTTTTCCCTCCTCATTTTAGTCAGATTTGCCAGACATTTGTCAATTTTGTTTAGTTTTTCAAAGAACCAGCTTTTCTTTGTTGATTTGTTGTGTGGTTTTTTTGGTGGGGGTCTCTCTTTCATTAATTTTGGCCCTTCTTTTTATTATTTCTCTCCTTCTGCTTGTTTTGGGTTTAGCTTGTTCTTGTTTTTCTAGGAGTTTGAGATGTAGCATTAAGTCATTTATTTGTGATCTTTCTGTGCTTTTAATATACGCACTCATGGCTATAAACTTTCATCTTAGGACTGCCTTTGCTGTGCCCCATATGCTCTGATAGGTTGTATTTTCATTTTCATTAAATTCGAGGAAATTTTTGATTTCCTCACTTGTTTCTTCTATGACCCACTGATCATTGAGCAATGTGTTGTTCAACCTCCAATTGTTTGCATATTTTCTGCTGCTGCTTTTGTTGTTGAATTCTAGTTTTATTGCATTGTGATAAGACAGTATGCAGGGGTTATATTTGTTGAGGCTTGATTTGTGGGCTTTGATTTGTGGGCTTGATATGGTCTATTTTGCAGAAAGTTCCATGGTGCTGTGAAGAATGTATATTGGGCTGTTGTAAAGTGGAATATTTTGCAGACATCTGTCAGGTCCATTTGATCTGTGGTTTCATTTAGTTCTAGGATTTCTTTGTTGAGTTTTTGGTCTGGATGACCTATCTATTGGTAATAGAGGGGTTTTAAAGTCTCCCACTACCACTGTGTTGGGGTCTATATGTGATTTTAAGTCCTTTAGTGTATGTTTCACGAAGTTGGGTGCATATAAGTTGATCATTGTTATTTCCTCTTGCTGTATTGCTCCTTTTAATAGCATGAAGTGACCTTCTTTATCGCTTTTGACTAATGTAAGTTTGAAGACCACTTGTATGATAGAAGTATTGCTACTCCTGCCTGTTTTCTGGTGCCATTAGCTTGGTAAATCTTCTTCCAGCCTTTCACCTTAATCCAGTGTTTACTTGTGTCAAGAAGGTGGGTCTCTCATAAACAACAGATTGTCAGATCTTCCTTTTTAATCAAGTCCTTTGATGGGGGAGTTGAGCCCATTAATATTCAATATGAATGGTGAGAAGTATGTGGTGTTTTAGTTGCCTTTGTTGTTTAAGGATTTAAGTTGTGTGCAGCTGATTACATGCTACTCTGTGAGTACTTGCCTTTTCTTCTCCTGAGGTTTAATACTTCCTGTCCTTTTGTGATTTTGTTTGTTTTCATCATCAATGTGTAGAATCCCTTCCAGAATCTTCTGTAGTGGTGGCTTGGTGGTCATATATTATTTTAGTTTCTGTTCATCATCACAGAAGACTTTTATCCCTCCATCAATTTTGGATGATAGAGTATCCTAGGGTTGAAATTGTTTTTCTTTAAGTGCTCAAAATACCTCACTCCATGCTGTTATTGCTTTTAAGGTTTCTGCTGAGAAATCTGCTGTCATTTTGGTGGGTTTACCTTTACATGTTATTTGTTTTTTCTCTCTTACAGCTTTTAACATTCTTTCCCTGTTCTCAGTGTTAGTTGTATTAACGATAATATGCCATGGACGGGTTCTATTTTGGTCAAGTCTGTTTGTGTCCTGGAGCTTTCCTGTACATGAATAAACAACTCTTTCTCAAGATTGGGAAGTTTTCTGCTATTATTTTGTTGAATATATTATGTGTCCCTTTGGCTTGCGCTTCTGCTCCTTCTTTGATGACCATGGTTCTCAGGGTTGATTTTTTGATGGAGTTGCTGAGTTCTTGCATATTCCTTTCTCAGTTCTTGAGTCTTTTATCTAAGAGTGGTTTTGTTTTTTCTTTAGTATCTATTTTATCTTTAAGCCCTGAGATTCTGTCTTCTGGTTGTTCTAGTCTGCTGGAGTGAACTTCCACTGATTTTTAAAATTTATTTTAAGGGAATTTTTATATCCAGGATTTCTGTTTGATTCTTTTTTCTGAAGTTTTTCCATATCTTGTTTAACTCTTCTTTCATATATTGTGTTGTCCTCTTTGTTTCATATATCTTTCTTTTTTTATGGTCTCCTTTGTTTCACTTTGGTTTTTGTTAAAGTCCTCTGAGTTCATTTAGCTGTTTCTCTGTCTTTTCCAGTTTTTTTTTTTTTTGTGGTGTCTTGATGTTGCTTGAATTCATTCTGTACATTCTGTTTAACCATCTCTTGTAGCTTCTCCATGAGTATCTCAATGAGCTCATCCATGATTTCCTCTTTGAGAGATTTTTTGTAGATGTTGGTGAGCTCATTGGTGATATTTATCATTGTTCTGTTGGAGTCAGGAACTAGGTATTCCTTTTCTTCATTCCCCACAAATCCCCTATTGAGTTATTGTTCTTTTTAGGAGTGGAATTTCCTTGCCTTTTTCTTCTCCCCATGCTTCTAATTAGTGCTTTGCACCTATGATATTGATTAGCTAGTTTGTGGTTTTAATCATCTGTTTTCTTTCCCTTGATTTAATTATTGTGTTGTGACTGGCTTAGTCATTAGCTAGGTTGATGTGCTATTTCTGTCACTGGCCTGAAAGTGTAAATTAGCAATAACAAATCCACAGGTTCAATGCCAGACCAGTTGTCTACATATTATATAGAGAACCTCTTGGTGATAATATCTATAAACAGGAGTTGCGGTGGTAGTGGTAGTGGGGGTTCCAAGGTTTTAGGGCCTTGTGTGTGTTAAGGTATAGTTCAGCTGTTGTAGTGGAGGGTGCTTGTGTCATGGTTGCAGAGATATAGGGGTATGTATGGTTGGTACAGTAGGGTAATCAGCGGGTGGTAAGTGTGCAGGATGGAGGGTAGTGAGATGACATAGGGGAAGGCAAGGAGGGGGACATGCACTCAGGGGGAGAAAGTGGATAAGAAGGGCAGAAAGAATAGTTGTGGAGAGAGCAATAGATTGTAGCACAAGAAAAGGAGAGAAAATAAAGGGGTAGGAAGAAATAACAAAATAATAATAGTAAAATTAAAAATAATAAATAAAAAAGGGGAAAAAACAAAGGAAAAAAAATAACAAAAAGTACTGTTTGTTCCACAAAAGTTCTGGACTTACTCCTTTGTTATCCAATCGAGGTATTGGTGCTTATGCCTGGGGATTTCTTGGTGCTCTTATCTCTTCTCAAGGTTGGCATTCTGGGCTGTGTGGGGAAGGGTACTGCCCATTTTGTTGGACAGCTTGGGTGGAGTCAGCTGCAGGGTTTCTTTTTCCCCCCTGCTTTCATTGTTTTGATGGGCTGTCCGTTACAAGTGGGAGCTCTGAAGTGGTTTCACCAGATGGCTGGCTTGTGAGCAGTATTTGGTTTCTTCTGTCCATGGGCAGGTTTCAATTAGGACCTGTGATAGGTCAGTACCAGTTTGTGCAAGGTGGTCAGATCTGTTGTGGTTTTTGCCAGGTGTCAGCTGAGTTGCTCTACAACTGCAACTCTGGCTGGTCAGTTCCTCCCCCAGTGAGATGGGGCAATTCCGTGTTGTGAACTGCTCACAGTCCCATGAGGTTAGCTCAGTGATCTGTCACATCCCTGCTATGGGAGTTTGGCTTGTAGCCCCACCCCTGCTCTCAGCCTTTGTTCTTTGTTCTGCTCCTGCTAGTGGAGTTTGGTTCCTTGCTCCACCCCCATTCTCCAAGGTTAGTTCAGTATTCTATTCCCATCCCGCTATCAGTGATAGATTACAATTCACTGTCTATGTTTTTCAGTTTTGTTGGGGGTAGGTATGCACAATCTGTCCATGAACTGCACTGGATTATGTTCTGGTGGGGGATGGAGAGTATGTCATGCATGGCGCTCACCTAAACCAGGCCTGCAGGAAGAAATGGTGGGTGGCTTTTCTAAGACAGTTGCTTACTGGGACTGGGTTCAACCTGGTGGGGCATAGGTAAGCTTTCCATGGGTTGTGTTCCAGTATGTCACAGGGTTCAGTTCTGTTTGATTCTCTAACTTCTGCTTTTTTGCAAAAATAAATAAATAAATACATAAATAAATAAAAGAAAAAGAGAAGAAAGGGAGAAATAGTCTTTCCTTTTCCAGGGCAGAAACACTCTGATGGCTGTGACATACTGGGATTTCCCTGGCTGTCAGGTGCAATTCAAGTGCTGACCAGTCCTTGAATTTTATATGTACTCTGTGAGCTGGTGATTATTTAGTTGGTTACAAATAATCAGAATTACCCAAGTGTAGCTCCCACATCTCAAAGTGATTTCTGAAATCACAGAGCTCAGGAATTCTGATTCCCTCTCCTAGCCACCATCTTGGATCTTCCCATTTTTCTTCATAAAAGATGAAAATTCTTCTATTTTTATGTATATTTCGTTGAACTCAATGTAGTATGCTTTTGTTGTGTTGCACATTTACACTTTCATTTTTTTCTTTTATTGATGTTAGTGTTTTTTCATTAATGCATTAGTTTTAGTGTCTGGTTTTTTAGTTTTGATTTCTTTACTTTAAACATTAAGGGAAAGATTACATCTATCATAGAACGTGAACAATTCCAGGAACCTAAACTCTCATTTAGATTAACTTACTAAACAAAGGAGAAAATTTTTGCACCAGAACCTTAACTAAACACATCAGAGGACCCAATACCTCTAAGGAAGTATTTTACATTTTTACAAATATCATTTGGCTTGAAGGGCAGAGCAGACATAGAGATTGGTTGACCTGGAGATGAATAAGTTAATTCCTCAAAGTCGGCAATAAGCTTAGAATTTCAAGGCGTTTCCTCTTGACCCATGTATCTAAATATTATTGCAAGTGCACATATTTGTGACAGTACTCATTTGTGTTCTTTAAATTAAGAAGCCACTCAGTGGCTTTAAGGACCCGTTGATCCCCTTCTGAACACCAGTCTATGTCTGCTCACTGAGGTTTCAGAAATGAGCAAGGCGCCACCACTCTCTTCAGGTTCACGCAGTTTAAATCTGGGGCAGAGAAGTAGGGAAGCAATGGTTGTACCATAGGATCAGACGCTGGCTTTACCAAAGATGGGGCTCTACATGCAGGCAACTAGAAGCCGCAGACACTTACAAAGCAAAGCAGGGATGTGATGGGTTTTTTCTCCTTGAGTGTGGTTTGCCCATTGGAAAGATTCTCTACTGACACATGAGGAAGGATTGTAAGCAAATGTGGTGGAAGTGGATAGGTCAGAGCAGAGCTATTGTTTCAGTTAAAAAGAAAACCTAAATGCTGATACATCCCTATGGCACAGGAAGGGAAGGGCTGCATACTGAAAAGGGAAGGGGACAGGATTAAAGGACTTGTTAGACAGTGAAAGTGAGTAAACCAAAGGCCATGTGGGCAGTGATGTCAGCAAACTGTGGCACCATGAGCCCACAGAGGCAGATGTTGCCATGACATTTTGGGCCTTTTCTTTTCTTTTTTTGTTTAAAGCATTGGCTGTGCTCTGCCCTATTTCTGCCACATCTGCTCACAGTTATTTAGGTTTGTTCTGTGCCAGTCCTGTTCTCCTTGAATCAGCTCATTTCATCATTAGCATAGTTGTACCAGCAGGCTTGCATTGCTTCCATCTTAAAGAGAGGAAACTGAGGCACAATGAGTTTCCATAAGTTCCCCTCTGTCAGGTACTGTTTAAACCCAGCTGAGCAGGGCAGAGCCGCTGTGTTGCAGAATGTCTCTTGTCCTGAACCTCAAAAGCCAACCACAGAGATGGTTTGAGCCACGTGCAGCTCTGTCCAGAACTCACACAGCTGCTTACTCTGCCTTCCTTTGCATGTTTCAGGCTGATGTGTTTTATTGTGGATGTAATGAAGCTGAGTACCTGCAGCCCATGCTGGTGGCATGTTATCAGAAAGGCCCTGAGACAAGGGAAAGACTTGTGACTAATGGAATCCCTGTATGACTATGAGTTGAGCAAGACAGATGAAATTATACAGGGAAAGCATATTCTGTAAGAGGAGACAGGTCAGAAAGCAAATCCTGATGATGCTGTGAAATAGTAGCTCTCAATTGTGGGCACTTAGGAGAATCATCTGACTCCTCCAAACTTCTCATGCCCAGGTTCACCCTTGACTAGTTACGTCAGAATGTCTGGGCATGAGACTCAGGCCTGGGCACTTAAGATCGGCCAAGTACTTCTCTAAGGGTCTCTGATTTGAAACTGTGGTTCTCAAACTCTTGTACACAATCAGAACCACCTGAAGGGCTTATTGGAATCTAGACTGCAGGATCTGTGCTTGAGTCAGGTTTTTCAGATATGTCCAGATACCTACAGGCTGGAAGAATTTTAATACCTTTAAACCTAAGAAATCATCTGCCACTATCTTTTGGAACTTTAAAAAATATCCCCCTTCCAAGGGATTAGAAATATGAACAGATCATTCCCCTTGAATAGCCCTCCCATTTGCTGATTTAGTCACTGCTATAAGCTAAGCTTAAAACTGCATTGGTGTATAATATTTGCACCATCAGTATTGCAGAGCTCTGCACAGTTGTTCATTCCTGTGCATATTATTTTGAGCATTCACTGTGCACCAAAGCCTCCCCTGCTGTGAAAGCAGGTAAATGAAAGTGACATAGTCCTGTGCTCTTGGCTGGGGCTTATAAACTACAGGTAGGAATGCAGTGAAAAGATATTGTTAAGTAACTGATACTTTTTTAAAAAAAGTTTTTTTGGCAGTACTGGGGCTTGAAATCAGGACCTGCACATTGAGTCACTCCATGAGTCCATTTTTTTTTTTTTTTGTTTTGTGATGGGATTTTTCAAGATAGGGTCTCACAAACTGTTTGCCCAGGCTGGCTTCACACTGCGATCTTCTTGATCTCTGCCTCCTGAGTAGCTAGGATTACAGGTGTGAGCCACTGGAGCCTGGCTGAGTAAGTGATACTTTTTATTTGTCACATTTTTGTTTCTGTTGACATAAGGATTTTACTCTTGCAAAACTGTGGTCAGCAGTTTGATAAAAAAATATTCCCCATTACACTATATAATTATATATATATATCTAAATATATATAATTAACGTCTATGGATGTGCATGTGTCTAAGGTGAAGTCTGTAATAACAGGACAGGTAAGATGAAGAAAGAAGACATCTCTACACGGCACTTTCAAAAACATTAAAAATGTTGATAAAGTTGACAGATTGTTTAAAACATGTGAATTAGTGTCACAGTTTCAAGTTTATCTACTGATTTTGCCAGTACTTCTGGGACAATATTAAATAAGGTGTTGTTTAGATTTTATATCCCCAAAAGCCAGTTTTGAAAGCAACATCTATCTGAGTGACTTAGAGTTAATCTGGACCAAGGAATATGAGTGTAAATCATAGTAATACAAAGCTGACGAAGCCAAAAATGCTATTTAATTATGTTCGTAACATGTCTAAAAATTGATGACCTGACTTTGGAGCAAATGCCTCTATTCGTGGAGAACTCTTCTCTGGGCACAGAACTACTTTTTCTACTGCTATATTAGATTGACATCTCAGTCTTTACCTTCACTGACAAGTCTTAAAAATTATGAAGAAAAGGGAAGAAATGCATTTACTTGTTTATATTGGTTATTTTTTCTTTAATGTCCTTTAACTCTTCAATCTTCTTTCCAAGGACATGATTTTCAGTTTGCTTTTTATACATTTATGTTTCTTCATATAGCAAATATGTGAGATTTTTTCCCAATCCTTTCCCCTTTTGAATCAGATATATACAGATGAATTGATAGACAGTTAGATTGATAGATTATAAATATAGAGTACTCATTTATAATGCATAATGCATATATTCACATAATGCATATAATTGCACAAAATAGTGGTTTCATTATGATATTTTCATACATGCATATAAGGTACTTTGATCATATTTATCCTCCCTATTATCTACATTTATACCCTCTTCCCTCTCTCGTTGGACATTTTCAATTCCCTTGTAGTCCCCATTCTACCTTCATATATATTAGTATACGTATAAAATATATAAATAAATAAATATATATATGTATATTTAGATTCTACATAGGACAAAAAGCATGTGACATTGTCTTTCTGAATCTGGCTTATTTTGCTTAACATAATGATTTCCAGTTTCACCCATTTCCCTCCAAACAAAATGATTCTGTTCTTCTCAGTGGCTTGATAGTACTCTAATGTGGTATTTAACATTTTCTTTATCTATTGATGCACTGATGGGTACCTCCGTTGATTCTGTAGTCTGACTCTTGTGAATAGTGCTGCAGTAAACATGGGTGTGCAGGTGTCTTTATTATATACTAAGTTGGATTCCTTTGGGTTTATACTTAGGAGTGGAATTGTTGGGCCATATGGTAGCTCTGTTTTTAGCTTGTTGAATACCCTCCATATTGATTTCCATGGTATGCCTCTTAATCTTGCTTGATTGGAATTGATGACTGCATTCTAGGTGTGAACTTTTTTCCTTTATTCCCCTTTTGTTGGCACACTCTATCTCTACTTTGCTTACAGAGGAAAGTTTGAGAACACTTACATTATTCCTGCAATTAAACAAATTTACTCTTGAATACTTTTTTTTCTTTATGATTAGAGAAGACTCCAAAGGAGTTCACAGCTAAAAGTGGACATGGCTTCCTAGTGTGGGCTGAGTACATTTGACATTTGTGAAAAACTTTGATATGTGCACTTTTCTAAAGATAAGATCCACAGATTCAGCGAGAATCTCAAAGTGTCTGTGATCTACAGAATACTAAAAACCATTGACCTACTGTCATTTAGTTCATGAAGGTGACATTTTTCAACCATCACAAATCTTTTCCTCATCCACTTACAATTGTTAATAGTTTTGTCACTTTCCCCCAATCCATCTTTTTTATGTTTTTCAGTAGTAAGGATTGAACTCAAGATCTTATTCATGCTAAGCATGCATTCTACCGCCTGAACTGTGCCCTCAGACTTCTTGTTTATATTTTGTTTTGAGACAGGATCTCACTAACTTTGCCCAGGCTGGCCTTGAACTCAAGATCCTCCTGCCTCCACTCCCTGAGAAGCTGGGATAGCAGGTACACACCACAATGCCTGAATATTTTAATTAGTAGCTTGACATTGTCCTTCCTATCATTTATTATGCTTTGTTTAACAAGGGCTTGGAAAACTCATCATCTACCATGGACAATTGTAGGTCTGTTGAAGAGCTTTTGGCTGGTAATTTAGTTACACTGAAAAGCCTAAAAGCCTTTTAGTTACACTGAAAGTCCTTGTGTTATAGCTAAGGCTATAACAATGATGTTATAACAATGACAATGACAATCATGTTATCCTCATGAGTTTGTTCAGGAATTAAATAGTGGAAAATACTTGGAAGTGATCTTCCCTCAGTGAAATTTCCTTTTTATTTATTTTTTTGGCTTAATAAATCCCTTGTGATTGATACATTTCCAAGTGATTCATAATTTTCAGTGAACTGACAACACTATGGGGTAGGTACCACTATCATCTCCATCCTTAATTTACAAGAACGATAAATGAAGCTCAGGCAGTGGCCAGGCTCAGGTTTACCCACCTGTGTGGAAGAGCTAGTCTTTGCATCCCTTGTTTGTAGCTTGGATTTTTGCTTTTACCATACTGCAATGTTACGCTAACTCTCAAAGGCCTGAAAAAATAATCTGAAAAGCAAGAGAAACCATGCTTTTCTTCATCCTGTTCTCAGGATCTCTGCTCTCTAAGACTCAGCCTTAGCTGGACAGTGGCTTCATTACTCAGATCGTGTGGTTGGTCGGCTATTGGTGATTCTGCTTTCCTAGTCATCTGGAAATGTCAGCAAGCAGCTACTGAGAAAGTGAGGGATTAGCAGCTGGTGAGATAGCAGGGCATGCCTCCCCGTGTGCCACAGGGTGACATAGCATCGGCTGGGGCTGGGTCACACAGACTTCCTGTGTAGCGGCCAGGATGCTGCTGACACAAGACAAGCACCCGTCTATTGGGACTGCTTTCCAGTGGGAAGGTTTGGAGGCAATAACTGATTCCAAAACATGTGCAGGAGTTAAGGCGTCTTGGTGTTTATAAAAATCACACCCAGAAGCACATGTGTTCTCATGTGGGGATTTAGTTCAAAGTTGGTGATTAATGAATATCTTAGAATCTGTATGAGTATAACAGTCTTGTAAACTCTAAATGGGGTGACCAAAACAGTCATTAATTTGAAGATGAATTTTCCTTCTTAGTCAAACTTTCCAATATTCCTTAAACATGTTGTTTATGTAAAATTTATTTATAGCAGATTTTTACCCCCACTTAGTAATCACTGAAGATATATATATATATATATATATATACATACATACATATAAATGAAATGTCTCCTTCTAATTCCAGCTAACACCTTTGTTATTTATACCAGCATGTGTAAGTCTCTTTATGACACAACATCTGTTACTGGAAGAATGGTTTTCTTGGCAGAAATGAGTAATATATTTTGAACCAAGCAAAAGAAGAGACCAATCATGAAAGAGAAAAAATAATCTTGCTCTATACATTGAATATGCCTCAGGCTAAAGTTATACACTTTGTAGACAAATTGACATGAAGATCTGAAGCTCTTCCTAAGTTGTTCAGAGTTGTTAACGTAAGCAGAGAATTTGGACTAAGCAGCTCCTCTTATAGATGAACTTACAAGCTTTTATGGGCTCCATGATTTATCCTATTCTTGATGAAGGCATTCTAATTTGTGTCTCCTAATTACAGATAACACCTTTGTTATTTACATAATCACATATATATACACATATATGATATTTCATATTTGCTATTCATTATATTTCTTAAAATTGTCAGCATTTGCCATAAATTAGAATTTTATCAATTCTTTTCATTAAAATAACATCTCCAAGTTACTTTCCTTTGGAAAATAAACTTAATTTCTTACTAAAATCCATATTTTTTCTTAAATATATTTTTTTTTGCCAAAATGAAGCAAATTGATACAAATACAGTTCTGAATAAAAACTCCATTTTATGCAAAAGTGATTATCCTTTATGAGGATAGGTTTATTTAACAAACTATAAATTTATTATTTGTGCACTGTAGAAAACTTTCAAAATTTGGAAAAGTAGAATTAGAAAATAAAATTCGTGTTTATCCATCTGTTGAGATTTCCTCTGACATCAACAGTCCAGAATGGAGGTTGTCAGTCTTAGAGAAAAGAAAGCTGCAGGCATTGATTGGAAGTAAGTTGCTATTTTAAATATCCTAAAACATTTATCTTACAGCAATGAATTATATAATATGATAATTAGTAATTATGCAATAATGAAGCTTCAGTGTGAATTTCTGGGCAAAGGAAAGCATCCTGGGGCTCTCAGGTCACCACCTGGCAGGTCATTCATGTTGCATGCTTTTTACTGGTGTCCAATTTTTCTTGAGACCTACAAATCCCACAGAGCCTGTAAGAGCATCCATAATTCCCAAAGGTGAGGGAAACCCAAATGGAAAATGTGGTGATACAGAGTGATTTCAGTAGTTCCGACCAAATCTGTGTTAATTATCTACTCGTTCCCTCCAATAGTCCTATTTTGAAAAAGAAAACACAGCAGGCTTTTTAGTGAAGTTGAAAGACATAGGGAGATGACAAGGAAGGGAAAGGGACGAACACACATGACTGGTTTGTTTCCAGACTCCCCAAACTACAGAACAACTAAACGTAATTCTAAAATTTATGAGGAATAATTACACTTGATTCTGTGTCAGTATATTGTAGTGAACATGTTTTACAGGCTAAATGAAAATAATGCTTTAAATCGCCATTTGATTTGAGGATTTTGCATGAGGAACCCTAGAAGACCAAGACGTTGAGGACTCTTCTTTGCCCAATAGATGTGTGATCAGATGCTAGCAGCTTTTGTTGGGATTTCCCTGCTCATGAAGTTCTATCTCTTCTTTGGAGACTACAGAGGTGTTGCTCTTTCCACGTAGAACCCCACAAGTTCAGTTCTGAGATTTTTGCTCACATATTGTACTTCTGCAGTCCCTGCTAATGGAGGGACTTCATTTTATTGATAACAAACTGATGGGACCCAAACTGGCACATTCAACTTTTCTCTCTTCCTTGTGATTCACTCCTTTACTTCCACCTGAGAGCTGAATATCTTGTCCAAGTTGTCCTGAGGTCACCTTGGATGTGTCCTGCATTCAGGGTTCTTTTTCTTCACCAAAGCAAGTGACACAATTTGAATTGCCCACAGAGGTGGAAATCTTGGAAGATGATTACAACTGCTTGTCAGTTCCATCCTGGTAAGTATTTAGCAATACTGAGTTCTCTCAGTACCAACAGTTCCTGAGATGCACCATTTATTGATTGACATGGGGAAATATTTCCACCAGATTGGTTAACCTGCCC
The DNA here is from genome assembly GCF_047511655.1 of Castor canadensis. Classification (NCBI taxonomy): domain Eukaryota; kingdom Metazoa; phylum Chordata; class Mammalia; order Rodentia; family Castoridae; genus Castor; species Castor canadensis. The sequence goes on from NC_133395.1 coordinate 6,104,561, forward strand.
AGTGACAGTCATTGTGGAGTTGGGAAGAGATGTGCTCAGCTGGCTCTGATGAGCTGGCACACACAGCTGGCAACAGGACACTGCAGATAATTCTGAAGGTAGTTTTGGGCAACTGGGAAGAAGTGATACATGCATTTGATAAATGCTAGCTGAAATAAAGGAAAAATAAAAGTTTCAATAAGACAGTGTAGAAATATTCAGTTTAAATTTGTTTGCATCCAGAGGACATCTGCACAGAACACAGACTTAAATATTCATAGTGAGGCAATGAGACAGTGAGTTTTAATTTTGTCAGAGTAGTTCAAAAATATGTCACACGAACTTGTGTAGAAGTTATAGAAAAACAGACTGGATAACCAAACAATCCTGTGGATGAATAGCTCATCAAGTCAATACTTAAGAAGTGTTGATTGATGGAGGTCAGTCAGTAGGGTGGAAGGTTTTCAAAGGCATGCTGTTGGGCTTAGTCTTTTGATTCTCTCAAAATTGTGTGGTATAATTATAATTTCTGCTATTATTAATGCACAGAGTAATAGCTATTATAAAGGATGACAAAGTCAAGATTCAAAGAAAATTTTGACAAATTGAAATAATGAATCACCATAACAACAGAAAGGAAATTTAATAACATTGGGTTCTGCATTTAAGTTAAAAAAATCATTTACAAAAATGCAAGTGTGGTCAAGCTTGACAATATTTGCTGAAACAGAGATGTGCAGGCTTCAGCTGATTGCAAGCTCAACATAAAGTAATAGAGGATATGATTGTTGAACCAGCTGAATCATTCTCAGAAAGAGCTTCAGAGCAAAGCAGTGCGGAGCAAGCTGCAGCAACCCCAATACTGACCAGCCTTCAGGTGACAAGAGGGGTCTGCCCACCAGATAGAACCCAAAGAATACAACAGCTGCTCTGCCCACTACATTGCAGCCCAAGGAGCTCATACCTTCTCCCAAGAGGCCCTGTACCTTCACGTCCTCTGTATGTATTGGCCTGTCTGATTCCATCTGCCCGTGATGTTCTTCTCAGTCTCTTTGGTCAGAAGTCTTACATGTTGCCTGTTAACTTTTCCTCATGGCAAAATCAGAAATGACCACATCTTCCTCCCCATGTCCTTAAAGTTGCTTCTAATTATTATTTAACACTTAACTTTTCACCCTTTCTTTATAATTAGTTGCTTATACTTGTTGTACAAATATTTATTGATGCTAACTTTATGCTAGGTCCCAAACTCTGTCCTACCTGGACTTGATTTCTACCCTATAAATTGGTTCTTTTGGGACAGAGATCATGTCTTGTTATTTGAGTTAGTCATTTAGCGGTGACCAGACTGATTTACAAAGGGAATTGACTTAACTTCAAAGAGCACGAAATAAATTTGATAAAATCTGAATTTAAATAAAGTCCAAGAATCAGGTTTCTCTTAGGCTTTGGGTGCTCGTTCAGTGCTCATGAGGGCTACATGGTATAGATGGTGTTCTTGATCTTGAGTTTTCACAGATGTGCACTTAATCAGTCACAAAGAGGTCAGGCACAGTGCTAGACTGTGATTATTCGAAGTGTTTTATTCACAATATTTCTGTGCTTCGACTTGTCAGACTTTGGCACAATACTTGCTGCCTGTGAGTTCTTTGTAGAGTAAGACAATCATTATAAATTATCTACTGGCTTGCAGTTTGTTTTTAGGGGTCAGAACAACAGAAATAACATAACAGCTCTGTGTTTTTGATGACTCATGGTGAAAAAAATCAATCAGGACTTCTCAGTATGGTCTGGAGTTTTCTTTTTTCTCTCTCTACTTTTATAGTTATGTCAAAAAAAATCACAGCATAGGTAAAGGCAGTGTGGTCTCAAGGATCTTTTAAATCTCCAGGCAACCCTTAAACATTGGAAATTCATTTCTTACACTTCAGGAGGAAGAACCAAGATCAAGGAACCAGCCCATCCCATGTTTGATGAGGGCCCACTTTCTGGTTTACAGATGGCACCATTTTTCTGTGTCCTTTTGTGGTTGAAGGGCTGGCAATGGCAGCTTTAATAAGGGCACTAATTCTCTTCATGAGGACTCTGCCCTTATGATTGAGCCACCTTAAAAGACCAAATATGATCATATTGTTGATTATATTTTGATGTATGGATTTTGAGGGACACAAGCATTCAAACCATAGTGTCCATTCAAGCATGTCTTGAGACCCGTAAATGCATACGATGTGATCAGTGTGTGGATTTTGTGTATTTTCTCATTTCTATTGATATGAGCATATATAGGAAAAAAGAAAAATACGTGAATTTATTTCCTTTTGTTAAGCATTATCTCCATAAAATAAGTTGTTAAAATGACATTTTTAATACAATATTGTTCACAGAGCAATGGCCTGTTTACTTTCAATCTAATGACTATCTGTTTTGAGATTCTTAGATGAAATATTTTAACATGACTTTGTAGACAACTAAATATAAATACTGCAAAACAGAACTTACTAATGCTGCCAAAATTCCCTCCAGCCTGTGATTTCTGCCCATCTAGCCTCCAATAACTTGAGTCACAAAGAGGTTCAATGACTTTTCTAAGGTCCTGACCCAAGTCCGCAGGTGTGACTCCTTCTTCACAGGAAGCTATAATTCCTATCACTTGGTAGTGTGATGTTCACAATAAAATTAGGACTAGGGAGCATTTCCTCTGATTTTCTGTCTCCATTTCTCTTGCTAATGGCAGCTGTAACTCTTGGTGTTTATTTCAGAACAGAATTCGGCTTGCAGTGTTTGAAGATTTGTCTCTGAGAGTGACTCCCATCCCCCACTGCTCATGTAACAGTATTAGTCAAATGGGGAGAGATTATGCTGGGGAAGAATGAGGAAGATTGAGGGACTCTATCATTCTTAGTACACAAAAAAGGCAAGCTGAAAGGAGGAAAAGGAAGAATGGAACTGTGATTGTTAATAGATGCTTAAACTCTAGGATTATTGTTAGATGGCATTCTGGTTGCACGTGCGATATATTCTTTAACATCCATCCAAGGGCTCTGTGTGAGCATGTCAGAGTGTGTATATCAGTCTCTGTGTGCACACAAGATGTATGTGTACATTGGTTTATGTGGCCATTCCCTGTGGCTTTTCTGGGTGTTTGGAATATCTTATTAAATCAAGCTGTTCTGTCATTTTATTATGTAAACGGAACAATAAATGTAAATACACTCAACTTCAATTAGTTTATTTTTTGTATGAAGGTAAAACGTAACAAAAGTTAACCTAAAGTTAATTTGAAGGGCATAATTACAATTTCAGCCAACAAATGGGTGTTTATAAAACCCATGAGCACTCTTGCATAAGAAACAGACAATTAGAACATTTGAAAAAAAATACTTCTCTTTCCTGGAATGAAGAATTGGTGAGCTCCTGCTAAGGACCAGTTTTTCTCCACTTGTAATGGAGAAGAGAGTCTAGCAAGCTATAAATTTAAATTTTGAGAGATCACTGAGAAATATCAGTCTTCAAATCACACACTCACACACAGGCCACATGACTTCAGTTTTAAACAGCGTATTTTATGGAAGTACTGGTGGAATTATTTGTAATCTAGTTTTTAAAAGTATTTTGAAAGAAATCCAACAGACTTAATATTATTAATTAATTAATCAATCTTTATTTCAATACATTAGTGGTATTCTTGATTTTTAATTTTTTTATTATGACAGCTAAAAATTTCTCCATGCTTGCTTTGTGTGTGTGCGTGTATGTTTAACTTGGGTTGAACTCTGGGCCTCTTAGCTTGCTCAGCAGGCACTCTACCACTAAGCCACTCCACTATTAGACCCTTTTGCACTGATTATTTTTGGGATAGAGTTTCAGTTTATGCTTGGCCCGGTCTGGACTGTGACTCTCCTATTTGTACTTTCTCTACTATCTGGGATTATAGGTACATGCCACGAAGTCCAGCCATTTATTGAGATGGATCTCCTGGCCTTTTTTCCCAGGATAGCTTGGAACCATGATCCCTCAGCTCTATCTCCCAAGTAGCTAGGATTACAGGCTTGAGCCAGCATGACTAGCCACACTTGATTTTTTAGTGTAGGAGTTTATCTCATGTTGGAGGTGTGTATGGGTGTGGTATCACAATATTTGTAATTTAAAGGTCAAATTGCTGAGCCATGTACTTTGGTTAGACTTTCCACTGTCACATTGGAGGGGTGTGCACTGCTGGCTCCTTAAATACAATGTTGAGTTTGTTAGTAATTGAACACAGGATGATTTGTTGTAATGGTGACTGTAATAGTGTGATTTTTCATAAATTAAAGTCCTTGTAGAAAGCGTAAGTAGGTTGCAGGGCTCCATAATAAAGTGCTAATTGTAACTTGGCTTTAAATGTTACATTTTGTATGCAAATTGGCCTGCAGGGAGTTATTATTTGGTGTACCATTGGTAAGAGCGCTACCATTAGTTTGTAATTTCTTTCAAATGGCACACCATTATTAGTAGTATGTTCGGTGTAGGTTATAGAAAAATATTGCTTCCTCATGGAAGGGAGATATATTTGGAGTCACAAATGTTGGATATTGGTATTATAATTTAATGGGAAACAAAAAAGCACTCATTAGAATGGGAACCTGAGCATTTCATACAGGTGAAAGAGAAAGCTCATTTATATAATTAAAATCCTCATTCAGCCCTAAAAATGTGTTTCATATACTCTTAGCAAAGGCTGTTTCTACTATAACTGCTTGCAAAATATTTTGATGCTGGTTTTTGTTGATACATTAAATCTTTTATTTTCTTTCTTACATACAATTAATATGAAAAATACAAACAGGTAAAGTGGTCTTACTGACTTAGGTGGGCAGCTCTGCTGTACTTTCATTAACACTGCCCTAGGTCATGGTCTAGGGCTTGATCTAATGTGTGTGCATGAGCTATGAGGGTAAGTGACAACTGAATCTTTACTCTTACTTGATTTAGTAATAAATAATAATAGAGCCACAGGGCAAAGATAGTAGTGTAGAAAAAAGTAGCAATGACTCTCATCTGTCATTATGTCCCACCAGTGTTGAGTTTCTGAGTTTAAATTAAAGAATTACTTTATGACAAGTCAAAATAACAAAATAAAACAAAAATTCTAATGTTGGCTGGAGTAATCTAATATATTTCCTAAAATGTGTTTGAAGGAACAGAACAGTTTCCTCTCCCCAGCCTAGTGCTATAGTGGAGGAGGGTGAATTGGCACCAAAATAGAATGTCAATGCTTGTCTTAGTGGAGCAGAGAGTACTGCCACTCGTAAGATGTCCACTTTCCTTAAACTGAGTTCTGTGGAAATTTTGGATATGTTCACGAATCCCTACGTGAATAGATAATAGCTGCAGATATTAAATTAATCATGAAAATTTCACAATACCAGCCAGAAAGCAATTAACTCATTCAACATTGTTTCATGAGCTTGCTTGTATTTTATTTTCACATAAAACAGTGTTTTTCATTGCTAATTGAGTCATTGATTCATAGAATTTCATACCTATATTTTAATGTTACCATTATTTCTAAAAAGTTACTATCAGATAATTGGAACACAATGAAACAAAACATCCCTTGTTTCCTCTACTACCACCCTTCTGTGCTCTGTAGAACCACATGGCCAGGCAAACACACCTCTTATGGATGTTGAAGCTCACTTAGGGACGGCATGGGGTGTGGGATGCTCTTAGCACACAGTCAGGGGCCTGGGGAGCTCAGGAGGATAATTGATTTGAAGAATAAGTCAGCAAGATCACATTGGAGCTAGAAAACAAAGCCTCCCTCAGCATTTTAACAGATAGACAATCATTAATTTTACCCCAAATTACAAGCACGCTTATAATGTTTCAACAGCTGTTGATTAATTGTTGAACAGCAATAATGGGAGGACGAGAAAACCTTGTTGATAGAAAGTTCATGAGGGTCAGCAAATGTATGTGGAACACAGCTGTTCCTTCTAACCTCCAGTAGAACTGACAGACCCACAGCTCTGCCTTGAACTTGCTCTTACTGGCTACAGGACACATTTTTTTCTTCTCTCTTTTTAACAGATTTGCTGACTTATCATTGCAGTATTGCATGCTTTTATGTGAATACACATTGCAATTTTAATATTTCAAGAGTGCTCAAAATCTGTAGAATAATGGCATCTGCTTATGTTCCTTAAGCAACATATCTGAGCCTATGGAGATCTGCCTATCTGTGGTGGCTGATGGACATCACACTGAAGAGGGTGCATGGGCGTTGACATTCCTGAGATCTCTACCCACTGTGAGCCTTAGTTTCCTATCTCCCAATTGTGAATAGCAATTTTATTTTGTCTTCACATTGTAGTAAGTGAAGAAAAAAAACAGATATGAAGTCTGAGGTGAAAGATTGTAATCTTTCAGAATTTCCTCTCCCTTTTCCTTTCTCTACCATCCCAAATGAATGTAAGATTAGATCAATTTGTTTCAGTTAGAAAGGAAACAAGTTGAACAATAGTTATTTTTATTTTTTGGTTGTATCACTTCCTTATCTGCATACAAGTCTGACCATCTGATAAATTGAACTAAATTTTAAGTACTGCAGAGCAGTCCAGACATATCTCTTTCATAGGTTTCTTTTTTCTTTTACAAGAATATGTGCATTCATATTCATGTGATAAAGTTAGACCCACATCTAATGTTTCTGGACTATTATAAAATAAATATAAGGAAAATCATACCTAGGGAGAATTTAAAACATTATTACCATGGCTATGTCAACAAACGTGTCAGTGGGATTACCTTTGTGGACTATTTTCTGTTGGGCGATGGATCAGCTGAGAAGAAACATGTAGCTCACAGGTACATTTGAACTTGAAGCCACTGCAGCAAAAGATGGCCCTGTATTAATTCACGCTACAACTATCTAGGTGAAGACAGTTGGCTGACTCTAATCAGCCAACATGACTCCTTTAGAACATAGTCACAGAAGACTGAATCTCTACCCATCAGAAGTGACCTCCTTTGTAGGATGGTGGGAAGGAGGTCTGAGCAAGGAGCCATAGGTAATTGCTGCATCCCACAAGAAACATTTCCTGGTGACCTGAAAGGTCAACGCACCATTAATTTTTAAATTCTTAGAGTCAAGTCAGTTGTTAGAAGATTATATAGTCAATAGAACAGCTATACTGAATGTAGAAAAGAAGCAAATGTAGGTCTCAATTCAATTGGAACCTGGTAGCAATGAAGGGAGCTAATTTCCAAATCTCTAATCTTAGAAGACAGGTTATGTTGACATCTACTGAGGCAGACCAGCTGATTTTATAGCATTTGTATTTTTAAGCAAATATTGCTAATTTAAATCTTCAGAGAGAGAGAGAGAGAGAGAGAGAGAGAGAGAGAGAGAGAGGGAGAATGACTAAGTGCTGCGTAGTTTCAATGGCAATGTATTTCTCACTGGAGAAACATTCTCTTCTTTAGGGCTTCACCAGAATCCTGTGAAGTACTTTGGATCCCTCACCTGTTTCTTTTTAACTTTTTATTTTTTAAATTTAAGGGTACGAGAGTTCCTATAAGAATCTTCAATTATGATTTTGCCATTCCAATAGCATGAAATACATTTTTTAATAGCATGAAAGATTACGCACGTGAAATCACTTGATGGACTCTGTAGTACAACTCCAAAGTAGGTGAATTAACTGATATTACTGGTATTTCTGCTTTGTCTCTTAATGGACTTTAAATTCTTTGGGGCAGGAATTATGATTTGTACCTTGAACATCATAGATGCTCAGAAAAGGTCCTTAATAGATGCCCATTATGTATATTAATGGCTACTGCTTTTGGGGAGGGAGACTAGCAAAGGAACCCAGTTGTGCCCCTACTGCTGACACTTAGGATTTTGCTCACGCCCTTTCTCTTCTTTGCCCTCTTTGCAGAATTCTAGGGAATTGCCTTCCGGTCCAGTCCTGCTTGTTGTCAATCCCTTTAGTATCAACCTTTCAGAATGAGTTTGTACTGTTGATATTTTCAGGCACTATTTTGACCAGATTTAGTGAAGTATCAATTTCTCTTTCAATTTTGTTCCCACCATCAGTTCTTACCTGATCTCCTCCAGACAGGGAGAGTCTAGTACATGTGTCTATTCCCTAGTGTGGATTGTGTAATCTTGGATTGGTTTATTAGATCATTTTTATGCTCAACCAAATGAGAACTATTCAGGAGGAAGCTGGACAGGGTCCTGGTCTTTTGGGGGTAAAGAAAAAAGATATGACCTCCACCTTCATGTGATTACTGTGATATCATGGAAAGAAAATGGCAGCATGTGGGTAAGCTATTTTATGTTGGAGGACCAGGGAAGTATCTCTAAAAGGATGTTTACATGGAGGCCTGCAACTTTGGTTGGGATTCACTGAGACACAAGAGGAAGGGGATAGGGTTGACACTCCAGGTTGAGGAATAGTTTTTAGGACCAGGCTGGGATCATATGCTAAAAGTCTGAAAACTCTGCAAAGCATTTTGTTATAATTTGTAATCTTTAAAAAGGAGAAACCATAGGTAGGATCAACAGGTTCCAAAACATCTTTAAAAAATGACTAAATTTAGCAATTCTAAATTACTGAAGAATTAAAAAAATTGATTAAAAGTAGCCAAAAGGAGTAACTGCCATTCCAGTGTAGAGTTACAGTGGTTATAGACAAAAGTGGGATGAGAGAGGAAATAGAAGGAGTGGGACAGTTCTAAGATATATTTTTCAGTTAGAAATAAACAATGCAGTGAGAATGGGTGTAGGTTAGATGAGAAAACAAAGTAGCTAGGTGCCATTTAGGTTCCCAGTGTGGGCAATCAGATGAGGCCCAAGCGTGTAGTCCCAGCACCATCCCTAGCCCATGGATTGCAGGTTAGGCATTGCTACTGGTATTGTCTTGGTGGTACAGTGGGCTGGAAGGAAAGACATCAGAGTTAAGGAGGCACACACAGGGAGCAGGTCACCCATGAGCAGGTGAACATGGCTTAAAGTGAGAGACAGTCTGGGTGGGAAGGAGGATGTTGAGGCAAATGCAGGGGTCCTCTCTGAAATCAGGGTGTCAGAGGACCCAGTTGTGGTCAGGGGCCAGGGAAGGGTAGATCAGTCAGTGTGCGCTTCACAGGGGTTAGGGCTTCTCAGCAAGAGAAGGATGTGACTGCCTGTCTGGGAGGGGGAGATAAAAGGGCGTCAAGCACAAGAGGCAGATTTCAGGGAAGAGTGGGAAGGTAGGAAATCAGGCTGGTTGTAGAGTAAGTGGTCCAGAGGTCACAATCAAGGAAGGAGCACATGGATCCTCAGCCCACTCCTTGGGAGAGTCCCCCAGTGTGAGTGGGAGACACTGGTGCTGGGCAGGTCTTGTCCAGATCCTCTGTTGGAGGATAGTTAATTTGACAGCTGATGCTTTCCACCCTCTACTCTGGGACAGGGACCATGGTGGACTGCATTTCCTTCATCCCCAGTCCCTTCAGTTGTCACATTGACCTTCCAGATCAAAGTCCCTGGGATACAACCTCAACTTTGCCCTTCACCTGTCCTGTGGGCTGCTGCTTGGTCTCTTGACAGGATAGCCCAGAAGCTGGGATGGTCATCTTATAGCTTGTGCTCATCTGTTCTTGTATTTTCTCCATTGTCCTTACTCTGAGGCTCCTGTTTGCCCATGGGTGCCCTTAGTGAGCTATTCCAGTGAAATGGACCTTTGGTGACAGAGATGCAATGTCAATGGCTGCACTTCTTCCCTGTTCAGCCCTGACCACACCAGAACCAGTGACTATCTTTACCATTGTGAAACCACTGAAATCTGAGACAAATCCATGCTGCAAAAACTTGCTTGGGGTGACTTTCCCTCTCTGAGAATTGCTTTCTAGCCACAAAAGGAGCCAGACATTTCTGGAACACATCAGTTCCAGTTCAGGAAGTATAATTTTTGTTTAAAAATAAAGCCAACTACAACTTCATTTATTTTAAAATAGTACATAGACACAGCAATCTGTGAACAATGTAACATTATTTTCTAAATAAACTATATATCATTTGAATTTCTACCTCCCTAAAATAAACACATTTTTTGCCATTCATTAGTCTCTAAATATCTGTCTGGCTGTGTGTAATTAGACATAAATGATAGTATTAAATTCCCAGTTATTTTGTACTAACACTGTCTATTAACAGCTGACACTTTACATTTAAATGAATATATATTAGACAATCAATTTTAATAGGCATAATATATATTTTAACCTATATATAAGTATAATATATACAATTACTCTATATTCATATATGATATACATTACATATATATATATTCAACCAGCCTAATATTGGACCTTCATATTGTCTTCATTTTTTAGTATTTTACACAACACTGATGAATATCTATGTACACATGCCTTTAGAAATTTTCTAATTTTTGAGGTGAAGAGTAACATATTAAAATTTTCCTATAATAAGATTGACTTCCAGGAAGTCTGAACAATTTACCCTCTGACTTATGTTAGTATCTTTTTTCCTCATACTTAATAATGTTGATCAAAATTCTTTTTTCTTTCTTTTTTTTGAATTGTATTTTATTGTTTTTACATTTACTTACACGTGCATACATTTAAGTAGCTTTTCTATCTAGGAGGGAGATAAATGCTATTCCATTTTTTTACTACTGTTTTTTTCTGATGTATTTATTGGTCATTTGTATCTCTATCACTCTCTCTTTTTTTTTTGAAATAGAAGAGTGATTTTTAGAAGATGTTTTCTGAATCTTTTTCTCAGGGTATTTGTTTTCTTACTGGTCTATTAGAAAATTGGAACTATGTTTTCTAGGTTATTTATAAATTATTCTTCATTGTTCTCTTTTTCTTGTAGTACCACATTTAAAATATGTACTTTTAAGTCTATTGATAATTTGTGGATAGCCAGCATTGAATTTGACTTTTTTTCTGCCCTTCCAAGGCCAGTGGTTTACAAATGAGCTGTTACACATTAACAGTCAGGGGAGGAGTCTGTACGTGGAACTTCTTCTCTATCCGACCATCCTGAGTATGACAATAGTTGGGAGAAAGAAAAAAAAGACATTGGACACTTGCCAAGGTCTGCACTGAAAGACTTTCTCTACCAACCTGGGGATGGGTGGGGCAGGAGTTTTTAGATTTCTGGAAGGGTGGTTTCCTGCAGAGCTGACAGTGCCAAATCATCATCGGGGACATTACTGCTGATACATTAACCATGCTCCAATTTTATATGCATTTATTTTGTGATGACATTTAGTTGGGCACTGCTAGAAGTATGTCGTGTTTTTCACAGTACAAGGACATGCTTATTTTACTGTCATGTCTTGAAAGGCCTTTGGAGTTGCTGAGAGACACAGAACACCTATGTTGGGAAACCTGTTTGGTGTAGCCATTGCTCTGTCACTGCTAGCTGATTTGATACATGCATGGCAGAGAACCTGGCCAGATAGCATCACTTATCCTTGCCCCCCACTGCGTGCAAAGTGTGACTTAGAAGAAGTTTAGGGAGTTTGCAGTTGTAGTAGGAAATACTTTGATAGAACATTTTATGGCCATGTGCTACTAGTGTTATGTTTAATAAAAAGCATTTAATGAACCATGCAGTGGCCCAGGCACTTGGCATAAATTATCTCATTTAATCACCATTTCTGAGATAAAGGAAATGGGGAATGGAAACGTGGGTTTCTTATTTCAAATCACCTGACGACGTACATGGCAGAATGAAGATTCGTAATGTATTTTTTCCTGACACCCAAGTCTTCATTCTTCAGCACTTTGGGAAAGAGGTATAAATAAGACATCTTTAAAACCATGACTATCTTTGAAGAAACAGAGAAATGGTCAAAAGAGTTGAGCCGGCTGCATTATCTATATCCACCTGGAATTTGTAGCAGCTGCGGAAAATAAAAGTCTTAGTCTCAGAAAATTCACCAGAAACTTGACACTATTTTCTGAATGCTAAAATTTTTGGCTACAAAGTAGGAAATATTTCTCTAAAGCATAACACTTCAGAAAACGTGACATGCCATGAGAAAACTGCAAAATAGCAGTCACTAGATTGCCCAAGGTGCTGTAAGAATAGCTAATGTTGACATGCAGAGCCTGGGGAAAAGGACTTTACCATAGCTGAACAACTGAACCACTCTGTCCTGACCTGGGGAATTGTATCCAAATTGATATCTTCTGAGGGGGAGTTTCTGTTTTTTTGTGTATGAAAATAATGTTTTTCTCTTCCTCCATAGCAGGATGTCCCCCAAAGAGTAGCAGAAAAAAGATGGGTGTCAACTTCCAATGCTTCTTAGTAAACTCACTTGGATGAGTGTTGAATTGCCCATGTGTTGCTTTGGGGGTTGGGGACTGTCACAAGTTACTGTTTATTTAATTTCCCCACCTCTGTAACAACTACATGGTGGATAATGCCATTGTTCATGTTACCATATGATATTTTAAGAATTCATAGCTATGTCTTTGGTGGTAGAATATACTTTTTTGTTTAATGTACAATTCTGTCTGCTCTAGGTCTGCTCAACGTAGTTTATTAATGGCAAGAAAATCAGCCATTTATAGAGTGACTTATCACTTTCTTAGCTTTGCAATAACATAGAGACATCTGCATATATTTCCAATCCAGAACCATCACCCATTATAGAAGATGGAGAGGTACATTTCAGTGGGAATTATGTGAGATTTCCAGATCTTCTGATCTCCATTATTTTCTTTAAGTAATTCTTGTGATCGAACATTGAGCCTATATTGAACTTTAAAATTTTTCTTTTCACGGTGGAGTTTAAAAGTTGAACAAATGTTAATGCTCAAATTTAGTTTTTTAAAAAATATCAAATAAACACTGATTTCTTTGTATCATTTTGGAGTATGTGTCTATGTATATTTCCATAAAAATTCTAGAAGAGACAAGAAACTCTACAATAAATGAAAAAAATATGAGCTATAGTACTTTGAATTTAAAAAAATGTAAATGTATTAAAATAACTCTCAACATCTTTTAGCAATTACGTTGAAGCCAAAATCAAACATTCAGAAAATGTCAAATTAGAAGGTTTGCATTTGTCAGTTTTTGTTAGAGATTTCCACCTCAAAACTGCCAGTTTAGATAAAGCCTGGCCTTGGATGGGACCAGCTCTGGCCAAAGTGGGAGAAATGTTATTCAACAGGAGTTAAAAAAAATTAGCTTTGTCCCAACCACCAAATCTCCTGCATAGATGAGGCAGTGAATAACAAAAAGACACTGGGTGCTCTCATCCCAGAGATAACCCCTCGAGTGTGAGACTATTTGCTAGGGTCCAATGAGAGGTGACTCCCCTGCCCATGTTCTGATCATAAAAGACTTTGAGCACCCTGGTTGTCAATGACTTCCTTCAACTCTGACTTCTGTCCTTCACTGAATTTTAAGTCCTGGTTCATGTTATGATCTGGATTTGATTAAGAAGATATGGATGGCAGTTTAAAAGATGTCTTTTTGTACTTTCTTTTAACTAAAATTTAAAGTTCTTTAAAGGAAAAGAATTAAATCCGTTTATCTCTGTGATTTAATCTTCTGTTAATTAGTATTTTCCTTTTTAAATATAATAGCACAGTAAGTCTCTACTATTATTCTCTTTTTAAATTTTATTTGTTGAGTCTAGAAATTTGCCCTAAACTTTAAACATTAAAAGACAACTGTGATGATACAGGAAAACAATCCAATAACTTTTTACGAAATTCAAAGTGGGGGGGGGGGAGAATAAAGTAAAAAGGAGTCAATAAATATTTTAATTTATTCTCCATGACTTTCTTTCCTTCCCAGCCATGACTTGCACATTGGTGAGAGAGCTGAGGCAGCTTGCATTACTTCTCACCCCCTCTTCTGCTCATTGTTCAATTTCCAAAGTTAGACAACTGCAGGTGACTGTCTGTGTGAGAACAGCTTTGGGGAATTCTACCACAAACAACAACTGGGAACACCATTAGGGGAGATTCAAAGTGTCCCTTATCCCATGAGGGGAGGCACAACACTGCATTTATTGATTCTTTGATCTGTCTTAGTTTGAAGTTTCAACGGAACAACAAGTACATTTATAAATCAATTCAGCGTGTTGTCTGTAGGAAGCCCAAAGCATTTCATGTCTTGCACACTAGACATACTCATCCAGGAATTTTTTTATCTGTCTTTTTTTATTCCTCCAGAAATATTTCAAATGAAAACTTCCAAGACATTAAAAAGTCATATGAGTAATCAGTGTCATTGCAGCTTTCCAAGAAATCCTCTTTATTTAATGTTTGATCCCCATTTCAGTTCTTTCTCCCCATCTGGCAGTTGTCACTTAAGCAGATGGCCACCAGCTGGGAGGGCAGCCTGCCTGTCTTCCCCCTGGGTACACGGGGCTCCGCAGACCTGATGTAAGTGCACTACGTCACTCCATGAGCCAGTTGGCGAGCTGGGATACTGAGTTGTCACTACCCAAAGGCTTCCTGAGGGCCCTGAGGATGAGCGAATGTGGGATCTGATTATGATGCATTTTTCAGATGTCATGGTATCCCATACTGGCTTCATATATGACAAAGACAAAAACAAATAAATACACCTACTTGGTATACTCACAATTAACAGGACACATATCAAAACAGTAAGACTCACATTGATGAACCCAAGGCGGGGGAGAAACTTTAAAGAAGTGTGTCTCGACTAAAGTTCAGAAAATAGTTTGATGTTTAGGGAATAGTCTTATTTTACTCTTATTACATATCACTATATTTTTTTGACCAATTTTTCCCTACAATTATTTAAGTAGGACTTTGACAACTTAAAATATTTTTAATGATTTATGAGCACCTTGTTTATAACACATACACTATGCTGCTAGACTTCTGAAAGAAGCTCCTGACTTTTTCAAAGACTGTTTTGTCACTCTTGGCTCTTACTTGCCCATTTCACAGATGCGAATAAGTTGTTACTTTCATCACAGCAGCTACTTTAGGCTAAAGCCTGCTACTGCGCTTGGCTCAGGCCTGGGGCTTCTGCATCAGCCCAAGGAGATATGGCCTCAGAAAAGTGCCATCTTTTGCAGACACCTGCCATTGTTTCTCCCTTCTTTCCCCAGTTATTACAGATGAATGCTCATGGGTAAGGGGAGATGGGATGCAACTGAAAGGTACATTTTTAGATGTTTCCATGTTTCTTTGTAGATACCTATATATACCTGCTTCCCGCAGAGGTACACAAATGCACACACACGCACATATGTGGTTTGTGCTTACATTTGCCAAATCCAAATCAAACCATGCATATGAGTGTGTGTACATAAGTAAATGTATACAATTAAGTCTTACATGCTAAACTTGTTATTGTTTCAAGATCCCTATGATTTTAAAAGTTTATTGGTAGACCATATTTATTTAAATTCTAGTTTAGACATTTGTTCCTAATTTTTAAAATTATAAATACCATTTTGAAATAAAACATTTATTGATTTTTTTAAGTATATGTTTGAAAATTTAAATTTTTTTTTGTGGTCCTGGGGTTTGAACTCATGGCCTTGTGCTTGGTAGCCTGTCCTTTTTGTTTTATCTATGTTTCAGATGGGGTCTTGCTTTTTAGGCCTGGACTGACCCGTATTGTATGACAGTCTTTTTTATGCTTCCCACGTAGCTGGACTAACAGGTGTGGGCCACCACACCCAGTGTCTTATTGGGTGTGTCTTGTTATCTTGCTACCTGTTTGCAGCAAGCCTGGAACTATGATTATAGACAGAACATTAAATTCTGAAATGTGAAATTTCTGGGACCCAGGATATGTACAGTTAAATGACTTTAAACTTTTATCTTCTCAATTTCCCAAGCAGGGCACATTCACCACTGATTGACAGGCGTGCTGAGAGTGCTCTGTTTTGGAGTTTCGTGTTAGGCTAGCCTGCCCGCCCCTTTATTTACTCTGGACTCAGCCCTGCCACAGTTTTGGAACTGTGTGGGAGCATCCTCTGACTCTGCTGTTTTCTTTTGGCTCTCCTGGACTGCAGCAGTTAGAGGCCAACTCACCCCATGTGAGCTCCATGGGAGCCTCTGGCTTCTGCTGTCTGCACAGATTCAGGCTGGGATTTGACAACAGTTGCACAGGTGGTAGACTCCTGGGTAAGAGAAATGCAGATTTTTGCTAGTTTTGGTCATGGCTGGTGAGGCTGGTTTAAGGGCTCCTTTGGCCTTTCTGAACCCTAATATTCTTGCCAATGCTCCTGGCTGACTATTTCATAGTGACACATGTCTCCTTCCTTACACGTGGCACAGTGTAACTTTAGATGTGCTCAAGTTAGTATTTGAGTTAGGCCTGTCATGCAAATTGTATGGAGTGACTAAGGAGCAGCTAGTCTGGTTTTCCTGGCCACCCCCAGCTTCTAACTCCGTCTCATGCTCAG
Source organism: Castor canadensis (assembly GCF_047511655.1). NCBI lineage: Eukaryota > Metazoa > Chordata > Mammalia > Rodentia > Castoridae > Castor > Castor canadensis. The sequence continues at coordinate 6,120,964 of NC_133395.1, forward strand.
CCACAGCTGTGTTAAAATAGGAACGGACCCATGGCTCCCCACCTTGTAAGAACTAGATGAAATGAATGTATTTCAAAGTACTTAACAGAAGTGACTATGACCATGATGAAAACATGTACCTTTGCTGTGATGGGATGAAAATGGACCCTTCCCTCTCAGGTCTTCTTTCTTTTCAAAACCTATAACCCTTATCTAATCATGACAAAGACATCAGACTTCCAGTACAGGAGCATCTTACAGTATTTTTGGTTAGCATGTGTAAAAAATATCAAGGTACTCAAAACCAAGAAAAATCTGAGAATGTTTTAAAGCTGTGGTAACCAAGCATAATGGGGTACCATGGGAGGGATTCTAGGAGAGAAAAATGACATTAGGTACAAACTAAGGGGATCAGAGTAAAGGAATTATGTTATTTAGTTAATGACATCAAAACAGCCCATTGACTTTAACAAATATACTAATGTAAGAGGTTAATAATGAGAAATTGAGTGTGGAGTAAATGTGTACTGTGTACTACCCCTTCACATTATTTCTACAGCTTTCAAATTTTTCTAAAAAAATTAATTTAGAACTGAGGTAGAACACCTGATTTATAGGCACTAAGCCCAAGTTCAAATACCTGTCCCACCAAAAAATAAAAATAAAAATGTGAAAAACAAATTGACAAAATTAAAAACAGAATGGCTGGGAATATAGCTCAGTGGTTTAGTGTTTGCCTTGCATTCATGAGGCCCTGAGTTCAATCCCCAATACCACAAAAAAAAAAAAAAAAAAAGAAGAAGTGACTATGAAGCAGGCATTGCTGTCATCTGCTGAGGTGTCATCATCTGAGGTGTGGGCCGTAAGTGACAGGTTTGTGTGCATCCGACTAAGCCAGGAAGCTTGGGAACAGTACAGATGTTTCATCCAGCCCAGGGATTCTGTTGCTGATTGTGCAAGCCTTGACACGAGGTTTTGAAATCTCGTTTTCAGCTGCCACCCAGTCTGCAATCCATGTCTTTGTTCTATTGCTGTGTGTTGTATTTGGTACAACAGTTTTCTGAGATAGATCAGAATATGCAGATTAAACTCTTTGCAATGAGAAAGCTGTGGCTTGAAAAGGTAAGTGATTTTTCTGAGGTTACACAGAAATTAGAACTGGAACCAGAATATCTGTCCCATTGTGACATATTACAAAGTCCATACTTTCCTGACTACAATAGTCTGTTTTGTCCTTTTATTGCTCTGATAGAACTTATGATTTAGAAAATATTTAAAAGCCTAAAAAGTTAGTCATTCAATTACTGGGTAAAGGTATGAAATATAGCTTCTTGACAGACAAGTGACCTCATTCATGAAGTCACTGCACACATATTTCTTGAGTGTCTGTTGGTACCAGGTCTTAAGACATTCCTTGAAGCCTTACTGTTCCACAGGCACAAGTTCCTTTTTTTTTTCGTTTTATAATTTTTTTATTAGGATATATTCATTATACAGGGAGGGATTCTTAGTGACAATTCTAATTAATCTTACATTATACATTATTTACATTGCCCTCATTGTCTCCCCCTCAACCCTCTCCCTGCCCCACTTAAAGCAATTGCAGATGGTTTCTTAGTGCTGTTTCATATAGGTATTTGAAGTCCATCAATCATATACTATCACCTTAATATCTTTCATTCACCCTCTTCCTTCTCACTAGTACCCCCAACACTGTACCTATTTTATAGTCCTGTTTTTTTGTTGTTATTAATATTTAAGTTGAACAAAAAAAGCAGGCACAAGTTCTTATCTTCTGTTTTCTCAGAGCAATTCAAAACAAACTGACTCTTCGATCCCAACCTTACACATTTCCCCTTCTTGTTCTGTTTCTGTATGTTGTCTATTCTTCAAAGTTTCTCATTTTAAAATTCAGTTGTTTCTCTTTCAAAAAGAGAGATTATTATTGATAATCAATAATTTGTCATATCATCATGAGGATTCAAATATGAATGAAAGACCTCCCAGTGCTCTGTGATGTCAAACTCCTTTGTATACTTCTTGTTCGATAAACTAGATAAGAAATACGAGAGTTTAAGTTAGTATGGCAGATAGAGAAAGGGAAGAAAGTTGGTAATAATTGTTTTTTGAACATTCTGGTTGAAGTTCTCATGGGAGTCCAAGTGGGTATGTCCAGCGCCAATCGGATGAGGAGAATTTGGAAATATTTCCTGGCCACAAAGGTTTAAAGAAGACAAGTGTACAAATTGTGACTGAGGCTCTTCCATGGAGCCTTTCTGTGTGTCTTAAGAGAAAGGAAGGAACAAGGACTGAGTTGTAGGGAATAAAGCAGGGAAAGGAGCTGAGGAGGACTGTAAAGAAGGGGTCTATCTGACGGGAGAGACATGAAGCTACAGAGTAATCCTCAGAAACCATAAGAGGAAAGGATTGTCCAAGAAAACAGATGTTGAGAGATGAGTGGAAATTGGGATGGAGGAAGGGAGAGCTCAGACCCTTCTCTCAGGAGACTTGATTGTGAAAACCACTAGTGAGGTGAGCTGGTGCAATCACTGATGCTGACCTCCTGCATGGTTGCCATAGGGTAGGGTAGACTAGTGAGTGAGTTCAGTTCAGAGCCCAAAGGAATATTACGCATCTGAATAAGCGGTCAATTCTTGTACAGGTGGTTGCTTCTGTTACCAGAAATCAGAAATTTTGGATTTCTCTTTCCAGAACTTTTGTTACAAAACTGAGTTTTCCAATCCAAAAACATATTTCCTAGTCTGTTTGTATCTTGTGGTACATCTGCCTAAACACTTGTTTTACTGAGAGAGCAAATTGTTCAAACAAGATATTATTTAATACAGACACCAATGGCAACCACAATGAAGATGATATCTTAGCATGAAGATAAACATGCTAGGGCAAACTTGTTTACTGGCGATTTAGATACAAGGTTTAGATAAAATTGGTATACAAACCATCATTCTTTTTTATGCTCTTTCTATGTGGTTGACAGTATACTTCTTTTGCACCCTGCTATTGGTGAAAATTGCTTTGCAAGTATTTCCATACAATGTTTACAGAACCAGACAGGATTTGGGCCAGTGATCTAAAACTTAAGCTGTGTGACCTTGACACTTGGTAATGGCTCACTCAGAGCTTGGAATGAACATATTGTTGGGAAGGTCTTTCTTATTTATCTATATTCTTTTCAAATTTAGACTGAAATATGTAAATAGGGTGTTAAATACTTATTTGATATTACAAATAAAAGTGGTTCACATATTTAGTGAAATAAAGAAGGACTAAGTAAATAAGCGACAAGTCTTGTGCTCACAGACCTCCTTGCAGAAGTTAACCAATCTACAGATGTTTTTGAATCTGACATGGTGGATAAAGGAGTGACAATCTGGGCCAGGCATGGCGCATGCCTGTAGTCTTAGCTACTCAGGAGGCAGAATCGGGATGATTGTGGGCCAAGGCCAGTCTGGGCAAAAGCACAGAACCCTTTCTGAAAAGAAAATGAAGAAAAAAGGGCTAGAGAGCATGGTTCGAGTGGGAGGGTGCTTGTCTAACAAGCATGAGGCTGTGAGTTCAAAGCCCCATACCTCAATAACAGCAAAGACGTGCAGACCGACCACATAGTTTGAATCTCCTAGAGACATGTTAGAAAGTGTTATTTTATCATTTATTAGAGTTCTCACTTGGCTGTCACTTGATTAGCAGCAGTAGGTTTGGCTGATGTGTGGGTGACCCCACATGCTGGGCTTCAGCACTTCTGGGTCCATCTATGTGCAGTGTGTGGGGGGGACCTGGACACCTCAGTGTCCACTCCATCTGTGGTTGGTGAATAATAAAATACTGGACACTTACTTTACTTACATTGTGCCTGCACAAAGCTCAGAACTGTTGCCATTTTTGGAATATGTCTACAGTTAATTTTGACCACCCTTGGGAACATACTATTTTTTTTGTTGTTATTTACCTATTTGGCTTAGATTTTGATTTTCTTTTTCTTTTTTTAAAAATTTTTTCTTTTATTCATTTGTGCATACAATGTTTGGGTCATTTCTCTCCCCTTCCCCTGCCCCCTCCCTTTCCTACCCCGCCCTAGATTTTAATTTTCATAGCAGATTAATAGTTTTGCTGGTAAGTGTTTGATATGCAGATCAATTTATTATTGCGATTTGTTCAATGAAAGCAGTTGTCTGAATGAGGTGCAGGTTTGCATGGGGGGTAATTTCAGAAATCAGAATCTCACAAAGACAAAAATTCTGTTATTCTATCAGTGATCACAGACATTTTGGCTTATTTAAAATTTTGCTGCGATCCCATCACAGGTGTGCCATCTGTATATAAAAAAGTTCTGAGGATGATCTATTTTTTCAAGATTGATTGTTAATAAGCATTTTCATTAGTGGTTAAATTGTCTGTTCAACATATCCAGAATATTACCCGATTAAGATTATAGCTCAGCAAAATTTATTTAGAAATGCTAATTAATGTATTTGTTATTTCCTCTAGGTATTTTTAGTTCTCTCTGTCTGCATGTACAAAATTGTAGCAAAATTAGACACGATCAAACATTTCAATGGGCTGAACTCTCAAGACTTCAAGTGGAGCAGAGACTTGTGTCTGCCTTGCTCAGAGTTCATCAATGGACAGAATTTCAGTCCTGTTACATTTTGTCTCATTTAGCTATTCCCAGACTTTGCCTCAAGCTACATTTGGTCTAGAATGCTCTTAAAAAGATGTGACAAAAATCCACTCTTTCCACCCAAGTCCTTTCTAGTTCAATTTTATCTACCTCTCAACAACTCATTATATTTCGGGTGTGTTTTGCTGATAGTGAGTGAATGTCTCCTAGTGAGTTTTTTTTTTTCTATTTTGTGTTAGAGTTAATTGTCTAAATATTCATTTTATCTGTTGTTTTTCCCAGCTACTTGAAAATAAACTCATATATACTTCAGTATCTCTGTGCCATTATATTTTCAGAATTGCTTATTTTATCTAACTGAAAAATTAAAATGAGTAGTTATTAATTATAAAATATAAATCCTTATAAAGAAAATGTTAAAAAGTAAGATGATCAGATAAGCCTCATGAATCACTTCCACTTGCTTTTCTTACTTAGCAATGTATCAGAGAGTTCCTTTTAGGTCAGCATATGTAGAACTAACTCATTAATTTTTAATGTGAAATTCTAGATTTTCTGTAGTTATTCCTGCTGTCATTTTGCCACTATAAAAATACCATCCTAAATATTATTACACACACAACTTACCTTGTGATCATCAGTAGGCCAGTTTTCAAACCAGAAACTGCACGGTCAAAGGTTATATGTTTTATTAAATTAAAATGGTATTACTAGAATATTTTCAAAGAAGATACAGTAATTCACTTATCTACCAAAACTATGTGACAGGGTCATTTCCTTTCATCCTTGCCAGAACTGGATGTTATTTCTTTATCTAAATGTTGATCCTCCTGTACTTAGAACAGACTTGTACGTGATACACACTCATATCTTTGTTGACTAAATTGCTTTGGTATTTCCAAGCTGCATTTTCCTTTAGTTTCTTCATAAATATAATTTTTTATTTATATAGAGATCATACTATTTATTTATGATATAAATCCCAACTATGAACGTGAACCAAAATTTTAGCTCAAATGATGTAAGCATGTATTCATTCTTTGACTATAAACCACCTTTGAAGTTTTTCTCTTTCTTGTTTCTATGTCCTTAGTCCCTCTATTAAGTAACTACCGCTTTTATTACTATAACCACTAATAACACTGATTTGTGGGGAGTTTTCCTTGTCATTCACATTTATCAACACAAAGAAGTAAAGTGAGAAGCTTCAAGTGACTAATTTTCTTATGATATTTCTGGATTCTTAACGGTAGGTCTTTTTCCTATTACAATGCTGTTTGCATGTTTCTGCATTTCCCCACACTGTGTGGTGTGCTATTTCTTTGCAAGGCTCCTTCCTGGTGAAAAGCACACAGATCCTTCATCATCCCTTTTGAATGATCTAGTCTTTTATGGCTCATATATATAAGCCAGGAATATTAGTTAATGTACTTAAATGTGTATTATTAATATTCCCAGTGTTTATATATGAGGTGAAGCGTATATTTCTTTTTAAAATGTGACCCTTGCATCTACCCTGTTCTATTGGTGTGGGATGTCATTGCTTTACTGACGGAGAGACAAAGTTCCCAATGAGGACTTAAATAGCTTTTTAAAAGATCTACATCCAGTGACTATGAGAACTGAGATTTGCAGCAGAACTTCTTGGTTCAAAACAAAATGCTCTCTGACACTGTTTTTCAGAATCCTAAGTGCTCACAGGTCCTGTAAATATTTCATTGTAAGCAACATTAAATTGAACAAGTAATTTTTATATCTCTTGGCCATGTGCTGTCTTTAGTGCACTTTTAATTAAATGTGACTTGGATTAATAAAATGGGAAATGGATTAATTTTAAATGTATTCTATTTTTTGGAAGGAAAATAAAAAAAAATCTTTAAAATATGAAGTTCATAGGAGAATAATATCTATAGATCCTAATTGCAAAAATACCAGAAATTGTTACTCAGATTAGAAATTTTACCCAAATTTGACCAAATCTAATTTTGGAAAGAAAATATCACTTTAAGATCAACCATAGAAACTGTTCCTATGGCTGGAGGCATAGCGAGTGGTGGAGCCCTTGCCTAGAAAACACAAGACCCTGAGTTCAAGACCCAGTACTGGGATTTATTTATTTATTTTTATTTCTTTTATCCATATGTGCATATAATGTTTGGGTCATTTCTCACCCTCCCCCCCCGCCCCTCCCCCTCCTCCCCACACCCTCGATACCCGGCAGAAACTATTTTGCCCTTATCTCTAATTTTGTTGTAGAGAGAGCATAAGCAATAATAGGAAGGAACAGGGTTTTTGCTAGTTGAGGTAAGGATAGCTATACAGGGAGTTGACTCACATTGATTTCCTGTGCGTGTGTGTTACCTTCTAGGTTAATTCTTTTTTATCTAAACTTTTCTCTAGTTCCTGGTCCCCTTCTCCTATTGGCCTCTGTCGCTTTAAAGTATCTGCATTTAGTTTCTCTGCATTGAGTGCAACAAATGCTATCTAGTTTTTTGGGTGTTTTACCTATCCTCATACCTTCCTCATGTGTTCTCGCTTTATCATGTGATCAAAGTCCCAGTACTGGAATTTTAAAAAGCCATCTCTTTCTCTCTTTGTGCACGTGTGTGCCTGCATCCATGCGCACATTTGAGTTCTATTCCAATTTCCTACTTGTTTTCTTGGTTGTATTTGTGCACAATGATAAATTCTGGATTTTTAGTGAGGTACAGATCTAGACTCAGTTATCACTACAACAATGCATGGTTAGAGTGAAAGGCACACTCACTGTCCAGTCTTCTGATATGTCATCAATTCCTGAGACTAAGCGTAGTATTAAGATACATTTTTCTTTTTTTAAATTTAATTTAATTTTTGTGACTGGGGTTTAAACTCAAGGCCTCGTGCTTGCTAGGCAGGTGTTCTACCACTTGAGTCACTCCACTATCCCTTAAGATGCATTTTTAAATAGATTATCAACTTACTACATCAGGCAGTTGGTTAGCCTTCTTGTTCTGTTAAGAAATATATCCTAAATACGGAAGACATTCTTCAATCTTGAGGTTTCTCTGGAGAAGCTTACTGTGCAGTTTCCATGAACCCATTTGATGAGATTTTGGGTAAAGGCTATCCTTTAGGAAAGAAAGGGAAGTATCTATTATTTTATAACTTACCTCAGTTATGTCATGCCTCCACAAAACTACCCCATATGTGATTTTTTGACACTGTTAAATTAGCATTTGATTATTTTTCCTATTTAAACAACAAGAACAAGAACAAACCCTGAGTTTTCGTTGTTTGTATTGCTTTTGAGTCTATTTTGTCTCATTTGCAGTTTGGCTTTGGTTTTGAATAGGCGTTCTCTCCATTTTTTGCTGTTGATACTAACACCAATTTATTGAAGGGTAAGATACCATATGTTCATTTTGAAAATATCAGTTCCATTTTGTTCATTTTACATTCTAGTATTTGTAAATCAGTTTATTATTTACTTTTCACTTGCAATAATTTGTATCCTTGCCATTTTTTTCATTTTGACTAATTTTTTTTCATATTCAAAGAACTTTGTTCTGTTCCTTATGATTTTGTTAAGGAAGATAAACTTTTATTAGCTTCATAAAGAAAGAATAGAGAAGATGAGCAGCAGGGATTTTTGTATTTATGCATAGGTGGCATAGGTGAAGAAACTTGGTGTTAGTTCTCAAGATCTAACCCACTTGTGGGTTAAGAATTGCTGCATAATGAGATAAAATAAAAGATAATCAAAGGTAAAAGGAAGGAGTCATAAGCTAAAGAACAGCTAGATGTTCACTAAAAAGAAGAGGTGCAAAATACGCCCCAATATGGAGATCAAATAAGAAATATGAAGTGGTCATTCTTGGGATTTGGTCTACATGATGTGAAGTATATGGATAAGTCATTTGAAAACTGTGGATTGCTAGTTGCGGTGAAAAAGTGAGTGAAATCATAGCTCATGTGGCTTTTTCACGCACACTCATTTATGAAGATGGCTGTATCACTGTGGAGATAATCCTTGAAGTTGGGTGTGAAGAGTGGACGTGATTAATGACCATTCATTACTGTAACTTCTTGTCTTCACAGTTTTGTTTGACTTTTTACTACTCTGCATTTCAGACCCAGAAGAGACTCATGTGCAGACATTATTTTCAAACGAAATTTGTTGTAGGAAGAGCACATTGAGTTGATCCCATTCACGTTTTAGTATCGATGTGTAAATGTATGCATAATGCCATTGAAATGTAAGTAACGGGTAGTAATGAGGCTGGTAACTTTGTTGCTCCTACTACTCAAGACTATTTTATAATACACAGAGTGGGAGCAGTGGGCCTCCATACCCTAAAAATTGCTCATTGGGACCATCACTTATAGTCTTTCCAGATCAATTCAATCTGCAGACAATATTTTCACTATAGAAATCTTTGGAACAGCAAATAATTTAAAATATCAATATGCTTTAAAAAAATCTATCTCTTTATTTCATATTTTCTCCCTATGATTCCTCAGATTTAAGTCTTTAAAGGAGAGGTAAATGTCTTTTTCTGCTCTGCTTCTAAAATGCAATTTGTGACAAGAAGAATTGGTGGATATAATTGGAGGCCAAGTCAGATGTTCACAGTGTTCTGTAAAGCTAATCCAACTGTAGGAGGAAACAGGAAATAAATGTTCATTATATCTGAAGATTAGCTTGGAAGATAGATAAGTCCTTGAGGGATATGAATTTGTCATACTGATGACAATCAAAATATTTCAAATCTAACCATTGATTCTGTTTTACTTCCTATTAGTACCAAAATCCTGATCCTTTATAAAATTGTGTTATTATCAATGAAAACTAAATTTGGAAATCAGAAAAGCGATACAGCTAGATGGTTAAAAATGGAAATCATGATCTATGCAGAATTTCTTTATCTTTTTAGAATCTACAGTATTGTCTAATCCTTAAGCTACTCAACTAGAATGAGGACTTTTTGCAAAGATTGTACAATTGAAGCGTATTTGTCCCCTATGATTAACAAGCATCCTGTCAACATGCACCTTTAAGAAATATATTTCAAGAAAACAAAACATATGGCTCATAAGAGGTGCTGGGATCAGATTTTGTTATGAGGACATAGCCTGGGATGGGTGGGATAAGAGAGGCAGGATTTCCACCATTGATATTATTAATTGTTATAATGCAAGGGTATATATCAAAGAGTCTAAGCATAGACGACATTCAGAATGTGTTTTTAAAAGAACTATAGTAATTACGGGTAGGGGACATCAGCATTAAAGGCTGAACACTACTTATGAATTCTACTGAGACTGGGTAGAAATACGAACACTGGATCTTCCTTAATCCTTTATTTCCTTAGAAATACAAAAGTATCAGGGGGAGGTGATGAATGCAGTCCTAAGTGGATAATTAGAGATGACATTCTATACTGAGCAGTACAGATGACCAGAAGGGAGAATCCAACAGTTTCAGTTCAAATCACTTAGTGATTAGAATCTAACAGAAAAGACATTCTGAATTAGTCACTGTAATTTACAGTCCATGGTTTTATTGCAGCAAACCAAGGCAAATGTCCCTTTTCCACATAGCATGCAATATTTCTAGAACTATACTAGACTACCCTTTTTTGAGAATCATTTTTACTTTTACCAAATGATGTTATTTAGTCCCTGCTGGGCATCGGCTGTCATAATAGAAGTGCTTAGGATTTTTTTTAAAAGCACTTTCATGACCATCCTGCCACTCTCCTAGTCATTGCCTGGACCTTGCTTCAGTTGTTTTTTGTTTTTGTCCTTTCTAGACAAAGAGTATAATAGTTCTTACGTTGAAACTCTTTGCTTTGAGCATTTGAAACAAAGCGTCGATTAGTTGAGCAGGATGAATTCATGGAGCAACAAGCAGAAAGGAACACAGAGAGGAAACTATATTATGTGATGTTATTATTTTTTATTTTATTTTATTTATTTATTTATTTCAAAATTTTTATTACTTTTATTATTCATATGTGCATACAAGGCTTGGGTCATTTCTCCCCCTGCCCCCACCCCCTCCCTACCACCCACTCCGCCCCCTCCCCCTTCTCCCCTCCCCCTCAATATCCAGCAGAAACTATTTTGCCCTTATTTCTAATTTTGTTGTAGAGAGAGTATAAGCAATAATAGGAAGGAACAAGGGTTTTTGCTGGTTGAGATAAGGATAGCTATACAGGGAGTTGACTCACACTGATTTCCTGTGCATGGGTGTTACCTTCTAGGTTAATTCTTTTTGATCTAACTTTTTCTCTAGTTCCTGGTCCCCTTCTCCTATTGGCCTCAGTTGCTTTTAAGGTATCTGCTTTAGTTTCTCTGCGTTGAGGGTAACAAATGCTAGCTAATTCTTTAGGTGTCTTACCTATCCTCATATCTCCCTTGTGTGTTCTCGCTTTTATCTTGTGATCAAAGTCCAATCCCCTTGTTGTGTTTTCCCTTGACCTAATGTCTGCATATGAGGGAGAACATATGATTTTTGGTCTTTTGGGCCAGGCTAACCTCAGAATGATGTTCTCCAACACCATCCATTTACCAGCAAATGATAACATTTGTTCTTCATGGCTGCATAAAATTCCATTGTGTATAGATACCACATTTTCTTAATCCATTCGTCAGTGGTGGGGCATCTTGGCTGTTTCCATAACTTGGCTATTGTGAATAATGCCGCAATAAACATGGATGTGCAGGTGCCTCTGGAGTAACCTGTGTCACAGTCTTTTGGGTATATCCCCAGGAGTGGTATTGTTGGATCAAATGGTAGATCAATGTTTAGATTTTTAAGTAGCCTCCAAATTTTTTTCCAGAGTGGTTGTACTAGTCTACATTCCCACCAACAGTGTAAGAGGGTTCCTTTCCCCCCGCATCCTCGCCAACACCTGTTGTTGGTGGTGTTGCTGATGATGGCTATTCTAACAGGGGTGAGGTGGAATCTTAGTGTGGTTTTGATTTGGATTTCCTTTATGGATAGAGATGGTGAGCATTTTTTCATGTGTCTTTTGGCCATTTGAATTTATTTTTTTGAGAAAGTTCTGTTTAGTTCACTTGCCCATTTCTTTATTGGTTCATTAGTTTTGGGGGAATTTAGTTTTTTAAGTTCCCTATATATTCTGGTTATCAGTCCTTTGTCTGATGTGTAGCTGGCAAATATTTTCTCCCACTCTGTGGGTGTTCTCTTCAGTTTAGAGACCATTTCTTTTGATGAACAGAAGCTTTTTAGCTTTATGAGGTCCCATTTATCTATGCTATCTCTTAGTTGCTGTGCTGCTGGGGTTCCGTTGAGAAAGTTCTTACCTATACCTAACTCCAGAGTATTTCCTACTCTTTCCTGTATCAACTTTATAGTTTGGGGTCTGATATTAAGATCCTTGATCCATTTTGAATTAATATTGGTATAGGGTGATATACATGGATGTAGTTTCAGTTTTTTGCAGACTGCTAACCAGTTTTCCCAGCAGTTTTTGTTGAAGAGGCTGCTTTTTCTCCATCGTATATTTTTAGCTCCTTTGTCAAAGACAAGTTGGTTATAGTTGTGTGGCTTCATATCTGGGTCCTCTATTCTGTTCCACTGGTCTTCATGTCTGTTTTTGTGCCAGTACCATGCTGTTTTTACTGTTATTGCTTTGTAATATAGTTTGAAGTCAGGTATTGTGATACCTCCAGCATTGTTCTTTTGACTGAGTATTGCCTTGGCTATTTGTGGCCTCTTGTGTTTCCATATAAATTTAACAGTAGATTTTTCCATCTCTTTAATGAATGTCATTGGAATTTTGATGGGAATTGCATTAAACATGTAGATTACTTTTGGAAGTATAGACATTTTTACTATGTTGATTCTATCAATCCATGAGCATGGGAGATCTCTCCACTTTCTATAGTCTTCCTCAATCTCTTTCTTCAGAAGTGTATAGTTTTCCTTGTAGAGGTCGTTCACATCTTTTGTTAGGTTTACACCTAGGTATTTGATTTTTTTTTGAGGCTATTGTAAATGGAATTGTTTTCATGTATTCTTTTTTAGTTTGTTCATTATTAGTGCATAGAAATGCTAATGATTTTTCTATGTTGATTTTATATCCTGCTACCTTGCTATAGCTATTGATGATGTCTAGAAGCTTCTGAGTAGAGTTTTTTGGGTCTTTAAGGTATAGGATCATGTCATCTGCAAATAGGGATATTTTGACAGTTTCTTTACCTATTTGTATTCCTTTTATTCATTCTTCTTGCCTAATTGCTCTGGCTAGGAATTCCAGTACTATGTTGAATAGGAGTGGAGATAGTGGGCATCCTTGTCTGGTTCCTGATTTTAGAGGGAATGGTTTCAGTTTTTCTCCGTTAAGTATAATGCTGGCTGTAGGTTTGTCATATATAGCTTTTATAATGTTGAGGTACTTTCCTTCTATTCCTAGTTTTCTTAGAGCTTTTATCATGAAATGGTGTTGGATCTTATCAAAGGCTTTTTCTGCATCTATTGAGATGATCAGGTGATTTTTGTCTTTGCTTCTGTTAATGTGGTTTATTACGTTTATTGATTTTCGTTTGTTGAACCACCCCTGCATTCCTGGGATGAAGCCTACTTGGTCGTGGTGAATAATCTTTTTGATGTGTTGTTGAATTTGGTTAGCCATTATTTTGTTGAGGATTTTTGCATCGATGTTCATTAAGGAGATTGGCTTATAGTTCTCCTTTTTGGAGGTGTCTTTGCCTGGTTTTGGGATAAGTGTAATACTGGCTGCATAAAATGTGTTTGGCAGTTTTCCTTGCCTTTCTATTTCGTGGAACAGTTTAAGGAGGGTTGGTATCAGTTCTTCTTTAAATGTCTGACAGAATTCTGCAGAGAATCCATCAGGTCCTGGACTTTTCTTTTTGGGGAGACTCTTGATTGCTGCTTCAATTTCATTTTGTGTTATAGGTCTATTCAGGTGATTAATTTCCTCTTGGTTCAGTTTTGGATGATCATATGTATCTAGAAATCTGTTCATTTCTTTAAGATTTTCAAATTTATTTGAATATAGGTTCTCAAAGTAGTCTCTGATGATTTCCTGGACTTCCATGGTGTTTGTTGTTATCTCCTCTTTTGCATTCCTGATTCTACTAATTTGGGTTTTTTCTCTCCTCATTTTAGTCAGGTTTGCCAGGGGTCTGCTGATCTTGTTTATCTTTTCAAAGAACCAACTTTTTGTTTTATTAATTCTTTGTATGGTTTTTTTGCTTTCTATTTCTTTGATTTCAGCTCTTATTTTTATTATTTCTCTCCTTCTATTTGTTTTGGGATTTGCTTGTTCTTGTTTTTCTAGGAGTTTGAGATGTATCATTAGGTCATTGATTTGGGATCTTTCAATCTTTTTAATATATGCACTCATGGCTATAAACTTTCCTCTCAGGACTGCCTTAGCTGTGTCCCACAGGTTCCAGTAAGTTGTGTTTTCATTTTCATTGAGTTCCAGGAACTTTTAAATTTCCTCTTTTATTTCATCAATGATCCATTGTTCATTAAGTAATGAGTTATTCAGTTTCCAGCTGTTTGCATGTTATTTGTCTTTACTTTTGTTGTTGAGTTGTAGTTTTATTGCATTGTGATCAGATACATGAACAGTATAATTTCTATTTTCTTATATTTGCTGAGGCTTGCTTTGTGCCTAGGATATGATCTATTTTGGAGAAGGTTCCATGGGCTGCTGAGAAGAATGTATATTGTGTAGAGGTTGGATGAAATGTTCTGTAGACATCTACTAGGTCCATTTGATCTATTGCATATTTTAGATCTTGGATTTCTTTATTGAGTTTTTGTTTGGATGACCTATCTATTGATGATAATGGGGTGTTAAAGTCTCCCACAACCACTGTGTTGGCGTTTATATATGCTTTTAGGTCTTTCAGGGTATGTTTGATGAAATTGGGTGCATTGACATTGGGTACATACAGATTGATGATTATTATTTCCTTTTGGTCTATTTCCCCTTTTATTAGTATGGATTGTCCTTCTTTATCTCGTTTGATCAATGTAGGTTTGAAGTCTACTTTGTCAGAGATAAGTATTGCTACTCCTGCTTGTTTTCTGGGGCCATTGGCTTGGTAAATCTTATTCCAGCCTTTCATCCTAAGCATATGCTTATTTCTGTCGGTGAGATGAGTCTCCTGTAAGCAACAAATTGTTGGATCTTCTTTTTTAATCTATTTTGTCAAACGGTGTCTTTTGATGGGTGAATTAAGGCTGTTAACTTTAAGCGTTAGTACTGATAGGTATGTGGTGATTCCTGCCATTTAGTTGTCTTAGTTGTTTGAAGGTTTGATTGTGTGTACCTAACTTGATGTTACTCTCTACTGTCTTGCTTTTTCTTATCCTGTGGTTTGGTGCTGCCTGCCTTTTCATGGTTAAGTTGGGTGTCACTTTCTGTGTGCAGGATCCCTTGCAGAATCTTTTGTAATGGTGGCTTTGTGGTCACATATTGTTTTAGTTTCTGCTTATCATGGAAGACTTTTATTGCTCCATCTATTTTGAATGATAGCTTTGCTGGGTAGAGTATCCTGGGGTTGAAGTTATTTTCATTCAGTGCCCGGAAGATCTCACCCCACACTCTTCTTGCTTTTAATGTTTCTTTTGAGAAGTCTGCTGTGATTTTGATGGGTTTACCTTTGTATGTTACTTGTTTTTTCTCTCTTACAGCCTTCAATATTCTTTCCTTAGTTTCTGAACTTGTTTTAATGATGATATGTCGTGAGGTAGTTCTATTTTGAGCTGGTCTGATTGGTGTTCTGGAAGCCTCTTGCATCTGTATGGGAATATCTTTCTCTAGATTTGGGAAATTTTCTGTTATTATTTTGTTAAATAGATTGTGCATTCCCTTAGCGTGCACCTCTTCTCCTTCTTCGATGCCCATGATTCTCAAGCTTGGTCTTTTGATGGAGTCGGTGAGTTCTTGCATTATCCTTTCACAGGTCTTGAGTTAGTTAATTAATAGTTCTTCGGTTTTTCCTTTAATTACCATTTCATCTTTGAGTTCTGATATTCTGTCTTCTGTTTGTTCTATTCTGCTGGATTGGCCTTCCGTTTTGTTTTGCAATTCTGTTTCGTTCTTTTTTCTGAGGTTTTCTATATCCTGAGTCGTTTCCTCTTTAATGTCTATTTTTGTTCTGAGTTCATTTATCTCTATTTCACTTTGGTGTTTATACAATGCTTGTATTGTTTCCTTTATTTCATTTTTGCTTTTTCAAATTCTCTATTTTTGTTGTCTTGGAATTTCTTGAGTGTCTCCTGTACATTTTGGTTGACCATATCCAGTATCATCTCTATAAAATTCTCATTGAGTACCTGTAGTATGTCTTCTTTTACATTATTCTTGTGGGCTTCATTGGGTTTTTTGGCATAGTTTATCTTCATTTTTTTGGAGTCTGGATCTGCGTATCTATTTTCTTCATTTCCTTCTGGTTCCTGTACTAATTTTTTGCTGTAGGGAAACTGTTTTCCCTGTTTTTTCTGTCTTCCCATCATTGTCTTTGGTGTTGTTATTGTCCCTGTACTGTGTGCAATTAAGTGTTTTCTAGCTTGTAACAACAGCACTAGTGATATTTAGAATGGAAGGGTGAGAGGAGATGGAAAGCAGAGAAGTTAAAGGAAAAGGGAAAAACAAATGATTAAGTAGAAAAAAACAAAACAAAGAAACAAACAAAAATTTTTCAAAGATATAAACAGGGAGAGACAATGTACTAATCAACTGTAAGCTGAAAAGGCATTAGAGAGACAGAGAGAGGATTGAAAATAAAAAACAAAAAGATTAAAGGTAAGAATAAAAACAAAAAATAAGTAAATGAAAGAAAAAATATATATAAAATAAAAATAAAATAAAACAAACAAACAAAAGAAAACAAAATAAAAAAACCTTCCAAGTTCAATTGCTTGAAGTTTCAGTCTTAATAATTTTGGTGTTTGTCCCTCAGCCTCCAGTCCTGGAGATGGTGCCTCAGATGTCATTCTGTAGTTGTCTCATCAAAGGGGAAACAGAACAAAACCACACACACACACACAAAACCCCCACAAAGTTTCCCAAGTTCAAATGCAATACAGTTTCAGTAAGTTTTTCAGCATGCAGGTGTAGATCGGTTGTTTTCTCATCAAGGTAGGGAGAAAAAAAAAAAAGAGTCTGGAGACAGTTCTGTGAATGGCTATCTGAGGCTGTGGCTCGCCTGCCTGCGGCTGTCAGCCTGCTGTTGCTGGTGGCTTTATTTATGCAGATCTCAGGGGTGAGCTTAACACTCACCTGGACCTGCAGGCTTTGTTTACTCAGAGTTCTCTTGTGCGCGAGCCTCTGCTAGAAGCTTTCCCCTTTCTAAGCACACTGGGGGAGGTGACACTGCACCCGTGTTCTCAGGCCTGCGTGTTTATTTACAGTTCACGTGGGAAGTGGGTCTTCCCTCCTCTCCTGTGGAGTTTTCCTCCCACCACCACTTTTACAAGCTTTCCTGCTCCTGGTTGCTGGGCACACGCTGCTGCTCCTGTCTTCTCCCGCCCTGCTTGTTTGTTTACAGTTCTGGGAAAGATTCCCTTCCCTCCCTCTTCAGCGCTCAGGGCGCCCCGCCATCTTTGCTACATGTCTTTATTTTTCTTATTGCTTATTACTCAGTTTCTCTTTTTTCCCTGAGTGGGGGTTGGTCTGTCCAGGGGGCTATGCTGCTCTGGCCCAGGGTTGTCTGTAGGAGTACCACGTACTGCTTAGCTCACCTTGTTGTCTGTGTCTTCCCAAGCTGTCTGGGCATGGGCGTCTGGCAGCAGCCTGGGGGCCTCCTGGTTTCTCCATTCAACGTGAAGTGGAGATGCTCTGCGCAGGCTGGAAGTGTGGAGGGGTCAAAGTTTTGCCTCTTCTTGGTGGCCTTGCCTGCAAGGTGTGCCTCCAGTGTCTCTCTAAGATTTCACTTTAGGAGGCACGCTTTCTGCTTCCTCCCTCTAGCTGCCATCTTGGAATCCCAGCCTTTGCTTGATCTATTATGTGATATTAAACAGCTATACCTAGGGGTTAAGAATGCCTGAATATCGATGGAATGGACCAGCTCCTTCAAGACAGTAATTCACTATCCAGTGTCCAGCTTCACCTTAGAGCTACCATGAGTTTTAAAAATAAATCTCAGAATGTGTTAATTGAATGCTGTGAGTAAATTCAAAAGCTTATAAAGGAAGACCCCATTTCTTATTTTTATATGGAACAACTTATTATAATTTGCTAAAAAGAAGGAGACTATGCACATCTAATTTTAGGTGTATGGTGAGCTGATATTTGCTTATATATACATATATGCAAATGCTAACATATACACACACACACACTCACAAATTCCCTTTTGCATTTATAAAAATGAGAAGCGAGAAAATAAAAGTAGTGAGCAGATCATCAAAGGGGAAAACTAAGTAGTCACAAGCTGTGGAGGTCAGTTATAAATGGTAGGAATGATGAGTTCTAGGGAGCATTCAGTAACTCAACTCCTTATGCTTACTTAATGCCATCCTCTTCCCCCACTCAAACTAGGGCAATCCATCATGTACCAAAAGCAAACAATTACATGAGTGTTCTCTCTCTCTCTGTGGTGCAATCTATCTATTACTTGGCAACTTCTGTTTAAAAGCTTGCACTGAGAGTGGAAATGCCCGTGGATAGCTGTTGTTCATATAGATGGAGGCTATTTCATTAACATTTGGCCACTGACACTTATTCAGACCACCTCAATTAATTTTGTCCCAATTCAACCCAATCAAGTGTGCAGTATGCCATTCTCAATGCAAAAATGAAAACCCTAAGAAGCTTAGAATTCAGACAAGAGTATAGAATATGCTTGCATTTCGCTATAATACATGACTGAATATGGTAGTTGTTAAAATTGAGGTACAAATGTGTAGTAGACATATGGTCTTATGAAGCAGGGAAATGCAGATTATTATTTGGGAGAGTAGATTACAAAAGCCATCACTCAGAATCACTGAATCTATTGGGGGGCCACTGTATGGTAGATATCTGGACGGAGGTAGAGGTATTGGAGGGACAGGAGCTCCAATCCCATATCAGTGGAAGGTCTGAGGCGGTGTAGTAACAGACACAGCTGGAAAGCATGCTTAGTCCTCAGAGACCCCTGCTCAGATTTGTGCTCAGATGTGTTCTAAATGCAGGAGATAATCCACAAGGATTTTGAGCAAGGGAATGATGATAAGAGTCAAAGCTACATAAAGCAATAACCTTATTTCAATATAAAGAAAGGAGAGGAGGCAGATGGGGCCAGCCTCAGTGCCTTGCCCCATCATTAGCTGCTTATATATTAAGCAACTGCTAAGCACTAATCAGTTCTGAGGGTAAATGGGGTCATCTGTAACAAAGTACTACAAACTGAGTGGTTTTAAACACAGACATTTATTCTATCATGGCTGTGAAGGTGAAGAATTTTATCTCAAGTTGCTGGCAGTGTCAGGCTCCCTCCAAAACCTTTAGGGCAGAAGACTTCTTTGCTCATCCAGCTTCTGACAGCTCCAAGTGTTCTTTGGTTTGTGGCTACATCTCTCTAATCTCTGCCTCTGTTTTCATGGGCAGTCTTTCATGAGAAAGACTCTTTCTTCTCTTTGAAGGACACCAGTGATACAGGGCTAGGACCCATCCTGGTGGCCTCATTGTAGCCTGAGACCACCTGCAGTGATCCTATTTGCAGAAATGGTCACAGTGACAGGTACAGGAGGTTAGGGCTTCAGTGTTCCACTTTGGGCAACATAATTCAGCCTATGTCAGTAATGGAGGAGTAGAGTCAAGTAGTACCAAGACAGACATAAAGGGGGAGTAGAGAGGAGACTTCAGCTGCTTCCACTCTCAGTCCCTATACAGAAAGAGTCGGAGATGAGCTCCCTAAGGTCCACGTATGGGAAGGGACAGAGGAGGAGAGCCCACCTAATCTCACACAGTGCACCTTCAGCACCAGTGACATGGCCCTGTGGGTTTTGAGGAGTTAGATGTTGAGGCTGAGGCCTGTGAAGAGAATTTTATGGACTAGAGTCTGTGTGGACATTATGAATAATCATGAAGTTAATTCGAGTTTCAAAACCCAGACAGAACTCAGAGACAGTTAAGTATGATGTTGAATATAATAAAAACTTCATATGTATGTATAAATAATTTTCCTTTCAATTTTTTGAGCCATAAACTAAAAAAATATTCTATATCTTTTAATAAGTACTAACTGAATTAAATTTCTTCTGGAAAGATATTGAGCTCCTGTTTCCCTTCCCAACCTAGTTCTTATAATTTTTGATGTATACTTAGGATATATTTTAGAAGTATATTTAGGATATTTTTTGTAAGCCAACTAGAATCTCTTTTAGAGGGATTCTGTAGAGAGATTAGTTGTCCCCATCTGACTGCCTTCACTATAGAAGCTTCACTTCTTTGTGTATTGGAAGCCAGCTCTTCTTCTTATTTTAAAATGCTTTTCTTTTAGTGCTTACTAATTGTACCAAGGGCTTTCATCATGAGATTTCCATACATGCATATAAGTGCTTTGATCATGTTCACACTTCTATTACTCCCTTGTCTTCTCCCCACTTTTTCTATAATCTTAATGGATTCATGATGCTGTTTTCATATGTGCATATAATGTACTTTCATCCCCATGTCACCCTGTCTTTTCCCCTTCTCCTGCTGCTGATTCCCACACCCCAAATTCTCCCTTTTACATTCATGTCACACACATATATATATGGTTTAGAGTCCACATACACAAGAAAACGTGATGTTTGTCTTTCTGTCTTACTTCACTTAACATAATGATCTCCAGTTCCGTGTAGGATAAAATTAATTTTGAAGACAAAATTGTTAGACCTGAAGCCATGTTCTTTTTTTTTTCACTTTGATTTCTAGGATGTTCCTGTGGGCTGATATAGGAAGAAATAGGTCCATTACTAAGCTGTTCACCAGATCATGCCCACAACTAGAAATTATAGAAGCTTTGCAATTATTATGGTCTATTCTGTGCGGAGTGTACTCCTGGCAGTTTGTATTCATACCACTCTCTCTGTCTTTATAAGCAGAAGAAAGGCAACAAAGGCTTTAGGGTCATCTTAGTAGTTAACTGCCTATGGTTGAAGGTGGAGGTAGTTATGTTTACATCTATTGCATAAGCATTCATCTTGGGCTGAGGTTGTTTGCTGACCACAGCTTGAGCTGGCTACTTCTCTAAGGTAAGCAGATCCATTTGCAGTGCCTGAAACCTGCCTCTATTGCATGGCCAGTTGATGGGAGGTCAGTGGTATTATTTTTATGAATGTAGCAATAATATAATATAATTGGAGAACATCAAAACAAATGGCCATCTGTGGTGGGCTCTATTCACTGAGTTCTAGAAATTAATGATGCCTCATTGCAGGAGCATCTCTGTGGCATATGCCTGGTGGTGTACCGTAATTTCATACTCCACAAACCATAATGACTCAATTTTCTCAGAGGTGTATTCATCTGTCTTTGGTTAGTATTGATCCCTTTCCACTGTGAACTAATTTGGGGGTTATATAACTGTTTACATTAACCAGAAAATGACCAAGAGGGGAAAAATCATACCAGGTAAGGGATTCAATCAATTTTATAAATAAATTTTCAATGAAATGTACTCATTGAAAATCTAGGTTCAGATTTGGCTTTTAAAGTAGAGTATCTACCTGCATCTTTAACTAGTCAAGTCATTCATTCACAGACACATGACAGACATGTTAAGCACCCACCCTGTGTGAGGTACTGTGAGATGCCCTGGGTGGGGAATGCAGTGGTGAATTTTACAGTTCTTGCTGTTGAGGTCCTTACAGTCTAATTGAACAGATGAGTGATGCTACTTTCCATGTCCCATAGCTTTCTGTAAGAGTCAACGTATAAATGCTGAAACTAAATGAAATCCATAATTCAGTTGAGAGTTTCTGGAATCATAATACATGCATGCGAAGCCCTACAGGTGTCAGTGAAAAGACAAACATACCTCAGGAGAGATTAGCCTACTTTCTCACTTTTATTGAATTTTTCAAATGTTGTCCATTTATTTTTCCACCCCAACTATTCTTTTTCCCCTTTCTTCCCTCTTTTTCTCTCACATCCCTTCATTTGTCTCTTTGATTTTCCCCTTCTTTTATCTTCTCTTTCTCTTATTATAAGTTTAATACATACACTCTTTCTTTTTCAATCTACATATTACAATCTCTATCTCCATCACTATTTCTCCTGCTCTTCCCTTGTTTTTGACACTATTTTTAATCTCCTGTTGAAGTTTACCTTATTTGACAACTTTGGGTCCCAAAGTTCTGTCAAAGGCTCTCATGCCTTCTGATCCTACACATTCTTAAAAGGCTAAGTACAGCAATATTTCATTGACATGACATTCTAGAAAAAGCAAGACTATGGGATGAGGAAATGCATCAGTGTCCAACAATGGCCAAGGCTGAGGGAAGGGGACGACTATAGAGATAAGAGGAAATTATGGGGTGGTGTAATTGTTGAGCATTTTAATTGACATGATGGCCACACCACTATGTGTATGTAAAAACACAATTGTACACTTCCAAAGGATGTTTTACTTTATGCACATTTTACTTCAATAAACTTAACATAGAAAATTTAAGAGAAGCCCATCCCATGGACAAGTTCTCAGGAAGAACTCTTCCCTTCTCTAGCCACCTTCATTAGTTGGGCATTCAGTATCTCCTAGTGAAAATTAGAAAATTGCCTTGAGATTATGGATGAAGAAATCATAATTACCCAGCCATATTCCATGTGAAACCCCAGATGAAGATGGCTAAAACAGGAAATTTCTCTCATGTATGTCTGACCCAAGTAATTAAGTGCCAACGATGCAGCAGAATCTACAAAATTACGTTATGTACTGCGTGGTGACTAAGCCAGTAAAAATGTACATGGTTTTTACAGACATAAAATACAGTGAATTCTTATTCTAGGATAACTAATGGCTTACAATGAGAGTTCAGTGTTGATAAAGCCTAATGCTCTGATTCATTTCGGGAGGTCTGTAAAGGAGAGGGAAAGATAGAAATCCTCATTTAAAAAATGTGATCTGGGTTTGTGCTTGGAGACAGTGAAGTTTTCAAAATAGAAATGTAAATATTTAACTCTGCATAATATGCCTTGTATTTTAAGCAAAGCACAGATCTCCTTCTCTCTCCTTCTCACCTCTAAGGGTTGGCCTAGGGCTGTCACAAGTAACTGCATGAGCTTTGGTTTGGGACCCTGAGCTCTGATATGTATCCATGCTCCTTTCTTCCCTCTGAAATGTGCTGTGACATTGTGGAGGATATCAAATTTGACCAAATGTAATGTCATTTATCTCCCATTCAATTTCTGGACAGATTGTTTTACTGAAGTATATTGGATACCTGCATTTTTAGTAAGTGTTGTGTGTATCATTGTGTATTGCTCTGTAATGAGAATGCCTTGTGTTGTGGGATTCTGCTTTGGAAAAATAAAAGTAACAGCTACTTCCTAAAGATTTTTGCTGCTCTCCTGTGGTTCACCTAAAGTATTCCAGATATTTTGATTTATTTTTCAACTGCAGGATCCTTAATGGAAGAGATTCTTCTCTCTTGCCAGTTGAAGAGCCAATTTCTCTTTGTCAGGAAGATCCTGATAACTGGCACACCCCCTGCTTCTGTTTAATTCCATTCTTGCTCAGTCTTGAGTGGGAGTACAGAACCGAAGGGAAAGTTCATCTTTCTTTCAGTAGTGATCCCCCACACAATAAAGCAATCTTATACTTAAAATGCATACTTATGTGGCAACTGGGGAAATTTGAGCTTAGAGTCAGAGCAATTAAAAGAGAGGAAGTGAGAAAAATAGAAGGCAGTTTCAGAATTAATGACTGCATTATCATTTAACACTTTAGGAAAGGACTCTAACTTGGAGAAGTTTGTCTAAGGGGTGTGGGCTTAGAGTGTGCACCTTATTAAGATGCTGGCAAGACACACAGGAAATATAAAACAGTAGGAATGTGACAAATAGAGAAAATTGGCTGGGAACTATTCTAGAAGAAATAAAGTACTGGGAGGAAATGAAGAAAGTCAGAGAACTAAATCTTCAAGAAGCATAAATGCAATGAGATGGTTGACATGTCTTGAAAAGAAGAAATCCATGGCAGGAGTGGGCAAGGCCCAGCATCTGGCAGGAGCAGTGCACATGCTCTTGCTGTAAGGAATTCTTTCATGTCAAGTTGTATTACATTTCTATCATCTTGAAGGAATTTGGACTTGACCATGATGAATGTCACAATCTCTTTTCTAAAACCATAAAATGGAAACCACACAATGCAAAAGGCTCCAAAGTA
Source organism: Castor canadensis (assembly GCF_047511655.1). Classification (NCBI taxonomy): domain Eukaryota; kingdom Metazoa; phylum Chordata; class Mammalia; order Rodentia; family Castoridae; genus Castor; species Castor canadensis. Next base: position 6,144,935 of record NC_133395.1, read on the forward strand.
ATTATTTTGGGCATCATTAACTTGTTCATAATTAGAACCTCTCCCACTTCACTTCTCTCAGGCCAATTATGTATTACACAGTAGGTGATGGCTGGGCAGCAGTGGGAAAGCTGGCAGAAACTCCAGGCTTCCCTTATCTTTCCTTTTTAGTATAGCCAACTATTCATTTATAAGGTGAGTCTAGGTCTGTGGTGCAACCCTCTTGGGACAACTCATGTTATGGGAATAATCCCTTCCACGTAGTTTTGTGTGTCTTTTCATGTTTGCTTGATGTGTATTCCACATAGGCTGTCCTGCAGCCAGAAGGAAATCTCAATAGCTTTTGTCTTTTACAGTCTTTTCAGACTAAACCTGTATAAAAAAGTTAGAGCATGAAGCATCTTGAATATCCATTACATAAAGCACATTTATTCATAGGTTTATTGACTGCCACTGTACTCACCAAGTAAGTATATACAGAATACCTCCTGGAAGCCAGGAACCAGTCTTGGTGGAAGAAACCCAGTAAAGAGCAGAACAAAGACTTTCCTGAACTCACAGTCGTTCTCCTTCTTGCATATATGATTGAGGTTTTTAACATGAGGCAAGAAGGGAGGTGTTGGCTTAGGGTGCATGCATGAAGGAGAGAGAAAGAGTTTTTTTTTCAGTCTGTAAGATTTGGAATTTGACTCCTCTCCATGAACCTGTGCCCAGATAAACATTCTCTACACATTGTGATACTAGACTCTAGTGTGGGATACTTGTGTTAAAAACACCTCGGTCTTTTGGTAGAAACAGGTTCATACCGAGCAGTCTCATTTTGGAAAGACGTTCCATAAACATCTGATAGTCAGGTATGCATGTCTCTATCCAAGTAGTGATTATTTTCATCATTTCAAGATATTTAATATCAAACATTTACAACTATAATCTGCATTACATATAATAATTTCAGATGCCTTATGATCCAGAGGTAAGAGAATACTTTGACTCTGTGAAATTGTCCATAGATTATCATTCAAAATTTTAATCAATTGTATGTCATACTTAACAAATGACAGGGTCATGGGCTTAATAATTGTATTTTAAAATCTCTCCTCTTACAAATAGTATAATCTTAGGTAAGCATCAGCATCTACATTGGCAAGAGGAAATAATTACATCTACTTTGCAAAGTTTCTGTGAGAAATAATTGAGAATAACTGTTTAAAACAAGAAGTCTGGACTGCACTTTCACTATCAAGTTATGATAAATGTGCAAATAAAGTAGAACAAAAAGCTATTTGCTTTCATGGGGGAAAAATGTATACCTTTACATAGAAAGAGACAAAACCTGTTTTCTTTCTCTTTGTTTTATAGGCATAAGATTAAATGTTTGCTCTTAAATTTAATAGAAGGTATCATGAAAAACCAGTTTGTTAGACCGCATGTTCTCATAGAGTAGGTGGTTCATATGAGTATGAACAGGAAAATAATATACTCCTGTTCAACTCGAAGGCTCAAAGTGAACAGAATTTCCAATGCATGATATCCATATTGTTGAGTGTGTAAGATTAACTTCTCACCCGGGAGAATTTGTGCTAGCGAACGGATGCACATTTGGGTTTGACAAAGAGCTTTATGAAACATAATTCACTTTCATTTTGTCTTAAGGCAAGAAGAAAAAGGCCACACAGAGAGGATTAAGATGAAGGATGAAAAAAAATCCTTCAACATCTTGACTGCTTCTCTTGCCAGTTAGATCCATTTCTCTTTAAACATATGGAGGAGGATAGAAGTTGTCATCACTCAGCTATTGTTGGAAATGGCCTCGTGCTAGCATCCAGGTGGGTTGAGAGAACACAAAGAAGTCTTCCTTCAGAAATAAACCCAGAATACTGCTTTTGCCTAGGTCTGTACAGACATCTTAAAGCTTCATTTGCAAAATGAATACTTTATTCTACAAGTAGTGCCAATGTCTGTTTTACTTCCCAGGGCATACACTCCGCATCTGGCTCTCAGCTGACCTCTCTGTAAAGCAGAAAGAAGATGCAGACCACTTATGAGTCCAGTAAAAATGTTCGGTACTTTTCTTTTTTCAGATGGACATAGAGGAGTGCCAAGGAGAATTTCCCATACCCTGCCATAATGCTTACTGGGTCAAAATGCCAACTTGGATGTTTTTCTGAAGCAACTAAATAAGAGGGTAGGCTCCAGTTACAAATTTTGGAGTTTTTATTTTCCATCCTTGGCACCAGAATTTTTGTAGCTAACATGCCATAAGAGCTCTCTGCTTTTTGTTTGCTAATGTACTTGGGCTGCTTGTAAGAGACTATATAGTTGTTTATGACCAAGAAAATACTGGAATAACATAAGCAGAGCAGAATAGTCATAATACAGGAAATAATCATGTTTGGTTTTAGACAATGCATTTAGTGCTTAAAATAGCAGTTTGTCATCCATGTGTCATTTCACACCAGATGGTTGGAAGAGCACAGGACACTGCATGTATATATATGTATATATATATATATATATATATATATATATATATATAGGAGGTTACATATAGAAATCATTCATAGCAATACACTGAAAAAGAAAAAAGATCCACATTTCTGGATAAGTTTGTCAAATTGCCTTCATCTATATCAAGCTCAAAGCTATTTTTATCTAGTCAGTAAGTAAAAATATTCTTTTCAATGAAATACCCAGAGCTTAGGGTAGGGACCCTTTCTTGAGCCCAAGGACCAGCAAAAAGAATTTAACTGAGCCTCTGGGACAAGGTCCCATATTATTATTTGGCCACTTTATAATTTCATTTTTAATTTTGGGTTTCAGAAGAAAAGTCACTGTCGCTTCAGTGAGCGAGTTCAAGCCAGTACCTGAAGGTGGAAGTTGTTTACTACTCCTTAGGAGATGACTTCCACACAAAGTGTAGCTGTACTGTTTGCTATGGACCTAGAGGGATATTAATTAATTAAATTCTTTATCTTTCAATGTGTTAAAACAGGATTGGAGTGAAAATAACATGACTTTGGAAACAGAATCATCCCCGCTGGGCTTCTCTCCACAAATCTGTGAGCAATGCAGAATTGTTTGTGGGGTGACATATGAGACCCAAGTTTTGTATGTCATGGTCTAGGAAAGTGTTTCTCAACTGGAAGGATTGCTCCCCACGCCTGGGTGGCTTTCAGCCATATTGGAGACATTTCTGTTCATCACAGCTGGAGGGGTGCAAACTGGCAATGTGTCAAATAAGCATTCCTACAATGGGATCAGTAGCTTCCTCAACAGAGAATTACTGGGTAGGTCCCTACGATGTTAGTGGCATGCATCAAATTGGGTATGCTCTAGAGGCAAGTTGTTTAAGCAATTGCTGATGTAGGTATTGCTGTGAAGGTATTTCATATTTGTGGCTAATAATTTCCATTTAGGGACTTTAAGTAAAGCAGATTGCAATGCATAATATTGATGGTCCTCACCTCTGGAGAGAGAGGTGGGAGGAGGGAGAGAGAGGGAATCTCTTTCTCTGGAGGACCTAGCTATAGACTAAATCTTTGTGTACCCTCAAAATCATTCTATATTGAAGTTAGAAATCTCTACTGGAGGTTGAGTGTTGGGAGACCATTAGGTCATGAAGGTGGATCTTTGTGAACAGAATTCGTGCTCTTATGAGGAGAGACACAAGAACTTGCTTTCTATCTCTCTGCTCTCTTAAATGTGATGGAATAAAGAGAGGTTGATCATCTGCAAACCAGGATTTGGGCCCTCACCACACACTGAATCTCTGGCACCTTGATCTTGAACTTCCCACCCTTTTGTTGTATAAACCCCCAATCTATGGTCATTTGTTATAGCAGCCTGAAGGGGTTAAGACAGGTCTGAATGATATGGTTTCAAATGTCAGTACTGCCAAGGTTACGATTGCCTGGTCTAAGGATAAAAATATACCATGTAGTCTTGGTCCTTCTTTGTACCTACCCTAGGGATCTCTAGAACCTTCTCTGAGCTATACAGGGCTGTCTCCTTCCTATCTGTTGCAGTTATGTTCTATGCAGAAGACTTGAAAGGCTGCAAAACTCCAGGATTGTACGCTATCAGGCCCTCCTTGATCAAAGCTGGTGCCTTGGTGAGACCTGTGAGGTCTGAGTGTTGCTCCTCACATTCCCTCTTCTTCAGAGAAGATAAAGAAGGAGCTCAGGTCAAATTACCTTCTTGCCATCTCTCTTCGAAGTCATGGTTCCCTTTCTCCAAGCCTTGCCATACCTGACCAAATTACCCTCTGCTGTATACTGATACTGTTCCCAGAGTTTGTTTATGTTTCACTCCAAAGTAAATGCATAGCTCCTCATCACTGTGCACTGGACTTTAGCATCTTCCACTGGTTTTTGTAAAGAATAACCTATATCACACACTTGCATGTAAGCACACACACATACTCCTACCTGACACATAGAAAAATAGAGGTGTTATCTTTAAGTTTTGAACTTTATGCTGACATATCTCTCGGATGCTACATAAAAAGCTTGGAAACTAGTGGGATGATTTTTAAACCTTTGGGATTTTCCTTGAGAAGTGATTCAAAGGAGGAGCTGACCCTGCCAAGATCAGTGTGAATAAACGCTTCTTTGTCTGCAGGCTCCCCTAAGTCCCCTCATTGTCTGGGAGGAATCTGAGAGTGGGCAGGACAGGGATAAGAGGATCAAACATTTGTAGTGCTGCTTTCATGACAATCCATGTTCCTGTGCCTTTCTGCCAGAGGCCCTGTTTGACAGCTGCCTGTCACGGTGTGCTCCAACTCTCACTGAATCAAAGCCCCACTGTGAAAGGGGTCTTCTTGCAGGGTTAAAGGCTCCTGGCCTTTTCTAGCTTGGTGGCCCACTTGGAAACAGAAAAGAAGTCCCCCTCAGGCTACCTCTGGCTGCCAAGAGAGTGGAAGGCATTGCAATGGATGTGGCTGGGTCTAAGAGCCACAGCAGCTGAAGCCTGTTCATGAGAACCACGTGGGCATCAGAAGAGAGAGTGCCAGTGTCCGGCCAGGACTGGGTTCCCTTTCAGGGCCTATCAGTATTGTCCTCTGTGGGTTGCTGGCTTGTCCTCCACAAAGCACTGCATCCTCCCTACGTGCAAAGCTTGTCTCCTCTCCCCTTCCTGGGTGTCATCCAATTATCACTCCCACACACTTCTTGCAGCTGTACTTTATGGATGACAAACATTCTTGTTTTATTGTTCTGGGAGAGCTGCAACATGAAAAACAGCCGACAATGTATGGAGAGGGCTAAATGCCGAGCAGGCAGAGAACCCAGGCTGACTCTGGAGGTGACAGGAGGCAGAACCTTGGCTCAGCTTCTTTAGGTCTGAACTATTCCAGGTCAGCCACCACTTTCTTGGGGACAGAATGTTTTGTAAAGAGCTCAAATGAAGGACTGAGGGTTTTTTCTTGTTGTTTTTTCTTTAACACTTTTCCAAAAAGGCTTCATGCAAACAACAGATGGGGGAAAATTATTCTCTATGATTGGAATATCTGACAGAGGGGCAATGGACTGGTGAAGAAGCTGGAAGCTGGTTGTTACACTTCTAGGGTGACTAAGTGAGTGATTTTCTCCTAGGAGTTTTGAAGGATGTAAGACCTTCATGGGTAGCTATGGGTCTGATGTCTTGTCACCCATAGCTACTTCTCTATGTTGGCAGGATGGAGGCTTGGATCCTGGTTTGGATTAGGTCAAAGATAGTTTCTAAACAAAGCAGTTTTAGGGTCAACAGAGTTTTCAGTGTGCTTTCCTGGGGTTCTGGAGATAGTGCTCATAATTTTTAAAAAAGCTCCATCACTTGAATAGTCACAGCTTGTTCCCAAGTTCAGAGTCTCTGCATCCATAGCTGAGTGTTTCCATAGAGCTTGGAGAAACTTAGAGAAAGAAAACTGCAGTTTGAGTTCTGGGAGAAGAGAGGGGAAAAAGTCACTTGCAAGAGATGTAAGGGTGTATTAATTGGTGGTGATGTTTGTATTTGGTTTCCATCTCTTGATTGCTATAGGAAAGAATAAAACAGCCACGTAACAAGTGCAGTGGGAGGAGGGATGTGCTCAGACCATACTGTTTTGCTTGTAAGAGATAAATGGTCAGTGTGCATGGGAAAGGAGCAGAGGGTCAGCAGGAGGGTAACCTCGTTAGAGGTGGACTGTTATTAGCTCCACTGCCCAGCTGTGCAGCCTTGTTGGAAAAGAACACGTCACAGCTCTTCCAGGGCTTAAGTAAGAAATTAATGAGGCAGAAATCACAATACCTTGTGTGCATTACTTTACCATTTGCAAAGTACTCCAGTTACTTATCCTCACGATTCTTACAACATACCTGAGATGTGGTAAGGCAAAGATTAGTAATTTTATTCTTAAAAGTGGGGAAGTCAGCTAGGAGGGGCAAGTGGCCTGCTTGAGATCCAATGGCCAATTAAATAGGAGAGCCAGAATGGAGGTCTGATCTTCTGATGTTCCTATAAGCAGGGAGCTTGTCTGGTGACTTTAAAGGTTAAGGTGAAAAAAAAAAAAAACATGGAGAATTCAATGTATTAGAACCTTCTTGCTCTGTGGTTGTATCTTCCCAAGGCAAAATGCAAGAGAAAAACTCAAGAATAAGAGAAGAAGCAACTTCACTTAAAAGAGCCATAATTAAAAATGAGGATGAGCTCTGCCCATCTCGAGGCTGCTGACTCCCAAGAGTTGTTCAAGCTTTTTAAATCTCAGTTTCTGGACTGAAGAATCACACAATGATGGCTTCCTGAAAGGCTGCTTTGAGGACCAAGTAAGATACTGAAAGTAAAATGCTAATCCCGGTGTTCAAAAAATGGTCAGCTGTGACTCTTGTTATTAGCAATGCTGAGAGAGCAAAGAAAGATAGATGTGATGAATAGTGGGAAACAACTACCATGATTACAAGTGGGGTCCCATGTCCCTGCTACAGACCATCTTCTCAGTCACTTAACTCCAGAAGCAGGTGCCGGTCCTGCCTTGACTCAGCAAGGACCTCAAAGAAGGAGAGAATCCCACTCTACCCAGTGGGAAGCATCTCAGACTTTGAAGGTGAAAAGTCAAAGCAGCAGGGCCAACAGGAAAATGGACAAGTGACAGTGTCAGGAATACTCCTGAAAGTCGTGTGACATTCAGATGAGTGCTGGATGATGATAGTTCTGTCAGGGAAGGCACTAAGTTAGAAGTTAGCCACAGGACAGAATTAAATCCACAGTCACTCATCAGCATTGAAAAATGTTACCTGTCTTCTTTATTCTTTGTTGAAGCTGATGTGGGCTGCAATGGCCTCAGTAGGCTGTCACAAAGATGAATGAGCATGTAAGATCTCCTTCTTTGCTTTTACTTTATTCAGGCCCGACAGAACCCTAATGGGCAGTCAGGATGACTTTCACAAAAGTACTCATCACTTAGACTTATTGACCTTGGCTACCATGTTTCTTTCAAAGACATGGAAAATCCTAGAAACAGAAGGTGGCTCAGGTCAACGGGCACTCTTGTTCCTCAAGAAGATGGTTGGAGCTCTGCATTGTGGTGCATGCCTGTAATTCAAGCACTCAGGAGGCTGAGGCAGGAGGATCAAGTCCACATGGTGAGACCTAGCCATCAAAAAACAAAAAAATAAGAAAATAAGATGGTTGTCTCTGCTATTATGACCAAGTCTCCAAATTTCAAAAGGGAGTCGTAATCTGCAAGGTGCATTTTTGTTGGTAAACCTCGAGGAGTTTCATTGTATATCATTTTGTACTATAAAAATCCATTTATATAATACACACTTTCAAGACCAATAAAAAAATAAAGTACAGACACAAGAATGAACAACATTTGCAATATAAATGCTATCCACACTTTTTTACCCTTCTCTCCTTCTGCCTTTTATTTCTTTTTTACAAAATGCTTTATTCTTCTGGCATCATTATTCTTTTGCAAATTTAGATGTGTGTGATTCAGAAGCTCTACTGTCCTTGTGGCTCCATCTTTACAATCTTACCTTTGTTTTTAATTTCTTTTCTAATTAAACATTGAACTCCATCTCTTTAAAATTAATTACCTTATTCCCACACTTTCTTCGACATGCTTCCTACTGATTGAATTGTAGGATCTCACACTCACATGTATTAAGGACTTTTCTTGGCTATTGTAGCTTTGGGCAGAGAAGCCCCAGAGCCAGATCAAGTTTGACTCCAGTCCTTGCCACCGAGCAGTTAATGGCCTTTGGCAAGTGACCCAATTAAGCTTATTTGCAGCATGGAGGATTGATTGTGTCAAGAGTTCTTTCTTCACTCCACTCTCTACCCACACCCTTAGGAAGTTAACCTTGCCATGCACGCTCACTCTAACACTGAGCCTGGCACGTGACTCTCTGTGAACCAATGAAATGCTAGTGAAGGCTTGAAAACACACCTGCAGTTTCTACTTACAATCTTTCTCTCTGCCATCGTCACAGAAGGACATGCCTGAGCCAGCCTGCTACAGAATGAAAAGGGTAGACACCTTCTGAATTGCTCCAGATCTAACTGAGGCCATCAGAGAAAGCTGTCACGTTGGCCTGCCTCTCAAACACAGGGGACTAACTTACCTGCACTTGGCCACATACACCTGAGCAGGTGTAGGGACAGTGTGTAGGACATGAGCCAAATTAGCTTAGTCTTGCACACTCTTGAGCCTATAGTCATTGTTATAGGCCACTGAGATTGTGTGGCTATTTATACAGCATTTCTGTGGCAATAGATAACTGAATCACTAGTGTTCCTCATCTTTAAATAGATAAAAGGTTTGCAACAACCTCAAAAAATATTGTGAAAATTAAATGGTACAATGCATGGGAAGTTCTTTGCCTGGACCTGCTACATAGAATGTGCCCAGTAAACATTAGCTACTACCATCTGGAGAGCAGGGCCTGCCTGACTCCTTCTATGCTTAAATTTGTGACATCTTTTTTTTGGACAGATTCTTTCCTCTGAAATTATATTTCCTTTCATGGACAAGGAAATTATTTGGTTAAGAATGTCATATCTTCATTATGCCTCTGCTGTAATTATTCTTTCCTTCCTCTTAAAGATTATTAGGCTTGATTTTATCCCATCATTGATGATTATAATAGGTATAAGCTTACTTTTATTTCACTATATATAACTCTGCTATTTTGCTTTATAGATTCCTGGTCTTCTCTAATCTATCAACTTGTTTTTCACACTATTTTCAGAGCTCTTTTTCATTTTGTTTTTGGTAACACCTTTGTTTTTACTTCAGTTCTAACATCATTTCATCTTGGGTGAAATGAGCTTGTGCTTCTATTTTCCTACTCCATCTCCTTAGGCTTAAGCTATAATGCATAAATGTAAAACTTCTCCATTGAACGGACAGGATCCATTTCCTCCAATGGCAAATGAGCCTCCTGTGGTCGGGCTGTAGGCAGCATTAAGAACTAGGACCAGAAAGCTGTGTGTGTGATGATCTCACCCACTGACATTTGGACCTCTGTAAACACATTTTGGTTCTTACTATTCTTATATAAATGGTGTACTTCGAAGTACAAATGGTGTACTTTGAAGATGTTAGTATACAACAGAATTGATGTTGGTTTTCTGTCTCAGTTTAAGCAGAGAAAATAAAAGAGGTTATATTCCTTTTCTTTCTTGCCTTTTTTTTCCATTTCAAAGTTGCTATGAGTGTATTCAATGATAGACAACAGAGAGATAGCCGTAGACTATTTTATTCCATAGTTGTAAATGCTGGTTTTTAATGCCAGCAGTTCTAGTCCATTGATGATATGTACTTTTATAATATGTGTTAATGCTATATGCAAAATGTTCTGATTCTTTGTGACAAGGGTCCAATTCAGTGTATATAATAAAATACACCCCTCCATTTGTTTCTTTATTCCCCTCATGGTCATCCTTTGCAAGTCATTCATGTTTTTCTTTAGGCATTTATTTGATCTTTGCTCATACTGTTGAAGAATGGTAGCTTGTTTCATGGTTTTCATATTTGTGTCAGATGTATCTTTTGATGTGTTAGGAACAATGCATCCTGTAGCTATAGTTTTTTGGATAAGCCAATCTTTCAGAAATTGTTTTTCAGACCTCAATAAATATTTTTCTTTAAATTAAAAAAAAACTAGGACAAGAGCTCAAGCACAGAAATAAATTTATAAAACCATTGCAACACAAGACAATCTAGCTCCTAAACAGCTTACTTATATCTTTCAGAAGACAGAATTCAGTAAGTATTTACTGATAAAATAATTGTGTGAATAGAGAGGTGCTATAGATTGAATGTTTTGTCTCCTTTCTGCAAATTCATATGTTGAAATAGTCCCCAGTGTGACCAGATTTGGATAAGGGGCTTTTAGGAGGTGGTTAGGTTGAGTGTAGAGTCTTCAGGAATGAATGGGATTAGTGGCATGATACAGGAGACCCCAGGTAACTTCATAGCCCTTCCTTCTGCTATGTGAGGACATAGTGAGCAGGTGTCATCTATGAATTAGTCCCTTACTAGGAACTAAATCTGCACACGTCTCGATCTTGGATTTTCCAGGCTTAAGAACTATGAGAAATAAATTTTGGTTGTTTATGAACTAATCAGTGCAAGGAATTTTGTTAGAGCAGCCCAAATGGATTGAGATGGCATGTGATTTAACACATTTGGTTTTCTGGACTTTCCTAACAAGTCCCTTGAGTCAAAAGATTGATGTAGAACAAGGGCTGGAATGAACAGCTGCTCAAGGGGTGAGGTGGCGAGATGCTAACGGGAGGCAAAGCTGGAATCAGAGAGGGGCAAACTGGTTCTTCTCAGCAGAAGCAATTCCTATATGGTATCTGAGGGCACAAATTCCTTAAAACTCACATAAGAAGGTATTTTCACTGTGAAACTCTAGTATAGGAAAATAAAGGCATTTTCTGAGTATCCTATTGACCAAGTCAGTGAAATACATAGTGCAGTTTAGAACTGTTTAAATAGAAAATGGAAAAAAGGAAAAACGTAATATGGACAAATGGCAATGGACTGGAAAATGGCTCCTTCAGAGGCTTCCTTCCCATAGTGATGTCAGACATTGAGATCCCGGAATTAATAGGTCTTCTCATTGGTGCCTTTTAACCATTCATGTTAGTATCAATAAAATGAACTTCTTACTTTATTAATTGATAACTAAAAAGTCTGATGGTCTAGTTCAGATTCATCTGTTTATTCAGTAACTCAGACAGCCAGTTTCCATTAACTTCCTTTACTGTTAAGTGTACCTGAAAGACTAAGTGCTCTAAAGCACAGTCCATTTTCCCTAGATGTTCATTAAGCAGCATGTGGATTTGGTAATGTAAAGAGCTGACTCAGGGAAATATCGGAGCTATGATAGATGCATGCACTAGGTACTAGAGATGTTCCTAGAATGGAAGTGCAAGGGGCTGTCCTTGCACAGTGGTGACAAGTGGGCCTGTGATCCAGGTGGATATGCTGGGCAACATCATTCTGGTAGAAGAAGCAGAACAAGCAAAGGTATATGAATGGTATAGGGACAGAAGTCTTGCACCTGGAACCCTACCACATGCCACCAGAATGCATTTGGAAGCAGAGCACTAAGACAAATCAGGGTAGCCAGAACACAAAGACTTTTGTAAGTTCTATAAGGAGTTTGTACCCATCCTGTGGGCAATGGGAGCCATTCCAAGTTCTAAGCAGAGCCAGCATGATCCGACTTGTGTTTGGAAAATTACTTTTGTAGCAGGCAGAGAATGGACTGAAAAGATAGGAGTCAAAGACCAATTAAGAAACCAAATATTTAAGAGAAAAATTGTGTGGAACTGATTTAAGATAAAGGGTAAATAAATTCACTTTTATCAATCATTTAAACAAACAATTAAGACCATTTAACATATATATGGCTGTACTACATACTGTCAGGTGTATGAAGGAAAATATGACCAAATCTCTTATTTTATTAAGTTTACAGTCCAGCAGGGACTATACTACTAATTCCACAGATGTTGCCCAGGGGATGATTTGCAATGTGACATAAGCAAGTCTCACAAGGATCCACAGAGGCTCAGAAGGCAAAGCAACATATTTTTGGTTCAACTGGAAAAGTGAACATTTGTGAATAGTACAGCATATCAGATTGGCCTTGCAAGAATCATAATCTTGTTTAAGGAAAACTTGTGGAGGATTCACAAGTGAGATAACAGCATGAGTAAAAGGCATCCAGCCATATGCATAGCCCAGTTTTGACGAGCAACATGCCTCCCTGTTGGTACTTGTAGAGGAAAGGTGTAAACTGAGTCTGGAAAAGGCGGGAGTGCCATATGGTAGAGGGTCTGAAGTACAAGGGTGAGCCACTCCTACTTCATTTGGTCTAGCCTATCCCTATAAAAGAAGGCACAGTCTCCAAGCTGTCTTGGAGAAAGCTTCCCATCAGCATTGGATAGAACAGATTGAAGGTGGGAGACTGTACAAAGGCTTGTTGCTATAGTGTGAGGCAATAGAAGCTAGAATCAGACAGATAAATTAGAAATGAAAGGGGGGACTCTGAGGTTGACTTCAATGTTATGAATCTTTGTGATTGGTTGGGTGTGAAGGGTTGAAGAAGGAGTTGAGTCAGCCTCAGCACAGGGACATTGAACTTGATCAATTGAGGAAAAATGAGGCCCAATAAGAGAAATTAGGAAGTGAGAAAAAAGATATGGCTAAGGGAAGATTATGCATTTAATTTAGGTCAAGTGGAGTTTTTGGGGTTGACAAGACATCCAGTTAGAATTCTGTATTACTGAAAGGAGGCAATTGTGTCACTCACCCTTCATCCTACAGGGACATTTGGCAATGTCTGGGAACATTTTGGTTGTCACAGATAGGGCCCAGAAGTGCTACAGACATGTCATCGATAAAACAAGCTACAATGCACAGGGTAACACCACAACAAAGACCTTATGTTCCAAATGTCAATAGTGCTAAGGTTGCAAAACTCTGAGCTAGATGTTTCTAGGACAAAAATAGAAATCATACTTAAGAAAGTAGACACTTCAGAAGTCACCAGTTCCAAACAATCTAAATTATAAGTGTAAATGACTTTGAATGTATACCCAGGAGTTATCTACCTAGAAGTAGTAACTGAAGCCACATAGATGAATTTGAGAGAATGCTAACCTTGGAATTCCTACCTTTCAAGGTAAGGGACCATACAGGAGCCCACGTGGCAGAGAGAGGTAGACTCCTCAAAGAAATCTGAGCCAATGGGCTGTGGTGGTGTAGGGGGAACAAGAACTGGGATAGAATCTCAGCAGAGGCCTCAGGAGGAACAGGAAGAACCCCACTGGGACCTGGACATTAGCCAAAGCTTTAGAGACTCTGATTGCAGTCTACTAGTTCCACCATGATGGACAAATGCTCAACCTCTCTCCCTGTTTCAGTGTCTCCATATAAAAGAAACAATTCTCTGTTGGATGAGTTGTGAACACGTGAGTTCATTTATATATAGTTTCTAGCAGATCCTTTGCTATACTCAGTAGACACTCAACAGGCTCAATAAATGGGAGCTTCAAAGATGGGGGCAGCAAATGCAGCTGGTGATCAGACAGCAGACATGTTGAAGACGTTGAACACTCATGGCAGAGTTTTAGGTAGTAGCTAAAGTAAGAGCCCTTAACCTCCAGGAGCTCGTCACCTGTGGCTATTTTTGAAAGTGCAGATTTCTGGGTCACTGATTGACCAGAATTTCATATTTTTCAGGCATTCACACACATATAATTCTGCTGAACAATGAGTTGCTTAGATCATTTGCAAGACGCTGGGGTAGACATAGCAATGATAAGAAATGATCAGTATCCATGAGTGTCAATAGGAGAAGCACAGATGCAAACAAGAAATGAAAATTTAAAGTGGCCCTTGCAGTAGAAAGTCTATGTGCAAAATTATAAGTCTAGAAGAAAGACCAGATCCTGGAATCCTCAGGGAGCTCTCAAGGGCAGTGAAGGGTGGCTGAGTCTACCAGGCCAGGAGAGAGCAGAACACACTCAGCAGAAGGAAGAGTAGGAGTGAAGGTGTGAAGGTCATGCTGTGCACAGGTTCCTGGTGGCACTGGAAATAGTCTGAAGAAGTGAGCTGGTGAAAGAGCAGTGGAATAATTTTAAAACTTAGAAAAATCAGGTGAAGAAGAACTGAAGTGCTTAAAGGTGGTAGCAGAGGATGGAGTAGAGAGGATGACACTGAGTTAACAAGAGCAGTGTCGTATATTTTCAGGTTAATTACTTTTTGTGGTATTTAATATTTAACTAGCCATTAGATAAATCAATACATGTATGCATGTGGGTAAAATGAAATAAAGATCAAAGCATCACAAAGGAGTCTATGATAAAAATCAATGTTTCCATCCTCAATAGTGTATCTCACCCGGGCTACTGTTGACAGTTTCATTGCAGAATTTTCCATGGACATACAGGTATTTCTTCCCCCCCCTTTATCCATACATTTATCTATCTGTCTTTTAGCTACCTGTCTATCTAGTTATCTACATATGTCAACTTGGCTAGGCTAAGCTACCCCAATTGATTTGTCAAACCCCAGTCTAGATGCTGCTGCAAAAGTATTTTTTAATAGATGGAATTAACATTCAAATCAGTAAACTTTTGGTAAGGTAGATTCATTCTATAATGTGTGTGGGACTCTTCCAATCAGTTGAAAGGCCCCCAGAAAGAAAGACTGAGGTCCCCAGACCTGCAGAATGCCTTTGAACTCAAGACTGCAACATCAGTTCCTTCAACAGTTCATGACCTGCTGCCCTTCCCTGTCCTGCAGATCTTGGATTTGCCACCTCCTAAAAATTTATGAGATAGTTCTTTAATTAATCTTCCCCTCTCTCTTTCTCTTTCTCCATGTGTATATGTATGTATATGTATATATATATATATATATATATATATATATATGTACATATACATATATACACAAACACCATTGGTTATGTTTATCTGAAGAATGCTGACATATACACCACATTTATTTTGTATTTTATTTAAAAAAATGAATGCATTGCTTTTACTTCCTTCATTCACTTACTTCTTCCAAAGGTGTTCCTATCTTACTGTTGTCACTTACCTAAACATGCCTCATATGGATGCAATGATGTGTGGCTCCTGATTGAAGTTCACTTAGGTGGATTAAACCCTCTAATTGCCTTGCCTAGCCTTATTCATCCTCTCTGTGTGTTGTAGACATATATTTGTGGTACATGTTTCTAATAGTGAAATTGCTGGAACAATGCACATAAGCATATTACAATTTGATTGAAATTACTGAATTGCTATCCAAAAATTTTGTACCAATTTACAAAATTGGCACCAGTATATGAGATTTTTCTTTTCACACTCTTGACACCATTTATCATTGTTAGGTAAAAAAATAGACTCTCATTGTTTTTACAACTCACATTTCTTTACCTATGTTTGAAAATTGGAATTCGAAATCACCAGTTCATTTTATTTGAGTCACTGTAAACTGGTGTCTGTTATTTATTCTCAAAAAACACATATGCAGTGTTTCAAGGATATAGTGTGCTTCAGTGCTAATGCAAATTTATAAGTAACACTATAGGCAACTGGCTTCCAGGCTTTGACCTCTGGAAGCGCTGGCTCCATGGGCTCTGGCAGTCATTTGATTAACCTCAAAGGAGCATGACTGTACATTGCATGTGATTGTACTTTTAAAACCAATTTATTGTTTAAAATTGAGGATAAGTATACAATGTTATTAAAATATTTATACAAATTTAAAAACTTTTGAAACAAGCACCATGTTCTATATGAATCATGCCAATCACAGAATTGACAAGTGTTGAAAGGAAATTTCTTTATAAAAAAATTATAAAGGTTCATTGGCAGCCCTTGAAGATGGCTCAGGTAAATAGAAGTCATCCTAACTCTAGGTTGGATGGGAGCAATGTTTTTAAGATGTCAAATTTTCTCAATCAATTTATGCATTCAATGTAATTCGATGAAAATGCCAATTGGTTTTTGGTGGAGCTTAGAAAGCTAAATGTAAAATTTATATAAAACCACAAGGGGCAGAGAATTGCTAAGACACTCCTACATAGAAAAAACAAGAGAGAGAACTTGATATAATAAATATCAAGAATTATCACAAACCGCACTAACAGACAATGCAGGGCTATATAGACAGGTCAGTGGAAGTAACATGTGGGCATGCGCACACAGAAGTAACAAGGTGGAGTGAAGAAGACAACTAGATTTTCTAGAATAGATAAGAAAATTGAATATCTGTAGAAAGAAAAATGAAATTAACACTTATCTTACAACACAGTCAAACTCAATCCCAGCTGGACTGAAAACATAAATGCAATAAAACCATAAAACTTTCAGAATGCATTATAGAAGTGTATCTTTGCTGTTTGAAGGCAGGAAAGCTTTTCTTAATCTCCCTAATCATTAAAGCAACAATGACAAAAATGACTACATTAAATTTAAGATCCTCTATTCATCATAATAAAGCAGACAAGAGTGAAAAGATTAGCTATGCAATGAGATGATTATAAATTTCTACCAACACTGTATCCAAATCTGCATTCATATTTATGTATCCAAGAAAGGTTACTTTGCAAAATGACTAAGCCACTCATACAAATAAGGGAGGAAAAGATAATTCATTAGAAAAGTGGATAAAGATACCAACAAGCAATTCATAAAAGAGGAAATCTATGTGGCCATTAAGCATGCAAGCACAATGGCTGAAGATGTAGCTCAGTGGTTAAGTGTTTGCCTAGTATGCGTGAGGCCCTGGGTTTGGTTCCCAGTACTAAAAAAAAAAAAGCATGCAAACACTGCTCAACTTCATCCTTAATTAGGGAAAAGCATATTACATCAATGAAATATATCCCTGTTTCAAGAATGGCTAAGATCAAGGGCTAGAAACATCTCTCCGTTACATGGAAAGGACAGGTAAGAGGATCCTGGCCCAAAGCTGGCCTTGGGCAAAAATGAGAAAACTGATCTGAAAAATCACTAAAGCAAAAAAGGGCTGGGGACATGGCTTAAGTGGTAGAGCATCTGTCTAGTAAGTACAAGGTCATGAGTTCAAATTTCATGCCACTCTCCCCCTTGAAATAAAGTACAGAGAGCATCACATGGTAACAAGGAGTTAATCAACAGGAACTCTTAAGAATTCCTCTAGAGAGAAGAGTATGCACTAGATTCTTATTGCTGATAAAACAATTTAACACAAATTTAGTGGTTTTAAAACAGAACACATTTATTCTTTTTCAGTCCCGAGGCTAGAAATCCAGTTTTGGTGGGCTCAAGTCTACGTGTCAGCAGGATGTGTCCTGGAGATTCTGGGGTTGA
Source organism: Castor canadensis (assembly GCF_047511655.1). Lineage (NCBI taxonomy): Eukaryota > Metazoa > Chordata > Mammalia > Rodentia > Castoridae > Castor > Castor canadensis. The sequence continues at coordinate 6,162,260 of NC_133395.1, forward strand.
TTTGTTTTTCTCCTCACTTCCACTTCTATTTTTAGGCGTAGTACTTTAATTTCTATTACGAAAAAGAATAATTAGACTCAAGGAAGTGACTGAAGAAATTAAGTGGACTTTTGAAAGCTCTGTCTAGTTATATGCTAATTAATCAGTCAAGTATAGGACTCCATTTTGATACAGTTACATAGAATATTGATACAAATAAGAGGTTTTGCAATTTGTTGGTTGCCAGAACACAACAGGTTCCTATCATTATCTCCCATTCAGAAGAAATCTGCAGAATGACAGGGAAAAGGCTTTAAAGCCAGTGTGTCATTTGGTTTAACAAAAGGTGCCAATGGCTCTTGCAAAGCATACATGGATAGTTTAAATATAGCACAATACTGTTGTGTTTTTAGCGATAACTCCACCATAGATTCAGTAAAAGTCACACCAGGAAGGCTATGAAGGAAACTACAATTTGTGGCCATTGCAACAAAGCCAGCATCAGTCATTTCAACCAACATAATTGGTGAGTGACATCTCAGTGACAATGTGCGATACTCTGCCAATGAAAAGACATCTATAAAAAGCCAGAGATTAGCTCTCCACGACATAGCCTGGATGAATTAAGATAGCCAAGGTCCTCGTGGTTGACCAGGCAACAAGATCATATATCACCACGCAGAGGTTCCAAATTATTTTGGCTGAAAAAGGTGCTGTTGCCTGACCTCCTGGCTCTACCTCTTAATTACGCTGTGAGCAGCTCACTGATTTTCCTTAGACAGCAGCGTCAGGGTGACAGACCCGGAGCAGCTAAATGGTTCCTCTGAAAGTGACTTCTGCTGCTTGTCCATTCTGAGGTCAGACACATACTGTCATGGGCCCTTCCAGCTCTACCTGTCTCTTGAATAAAGAAGGTGTGTGACTGGAGAGGTGGCAGTGACAACAGGCATGGGCCACACCTCACAGTGAGCATGACTCAACTAGAGAAGTGGAAGCAAATGAAGTGAAGCAAATAGCCAGGGAAGGTAGACAAGGAACCACACTCTTTGTTGGGGCTTGTTTTAGACTTAATGATCTGTGTTCCACTGAGTGCAGAAAGGTTTGGGACCTTTGGTTCAAATCTTCTAAAATTTCAACGTGGATGGCAAGAGTGTGGCGATACGGTTAACAGGAATGCATTTACTTTGGCTCCAAAGTCTTCTTCTGTCAAATCCAAGGAATTTACAATGAGAGAAGTACTTCATAAGAGAAAAGAGAAGGATATTACCTATTTCAAAACCTACCTGCGCCCTGGTGACAAATAGAACAAGATTTCATCCAGCCAATTATCTATAGGGCACCAAAAATGCTTACAAAAAAATTTTTTTTTCTTTGTCAAGATTGATTTATTGATGACAAGATGGATATATTGTAGATTCCTCTTAATAATTATTAGTATTATAATCCTAATATTAACTTTTTTCATTATAGTTCTGTCCAAAGTATTTAAAATACTGGAAACTTTAAGTGGTAACAAAAAATAAGCAGAAATAAATTTCAAAAGCCATGTGCCTGATTAGGTTGTAGAAATACAGGCAAACCAAAATTCTACAAGTTGGAGAACTGTAGTCATCCACAGATTAGCGATGAACTGGCAGGTGTGGTCCAGTTGTTAAAGAGGATAATGTCCCAATGCTCAATATGAATAAAACATGCTGGATGTATGTAGGCAGAGCCAAATGTTAATGCAGGCTATTATTGATAACTGATGGCTGGCTGTTTTATTGAATCTCTTATCTTTGGCAGTGGGAACTCCTCTCTCTTGCTGTTTGTCTTTAATTTCCATATTGGAAATGTTTCCTTTGTTTTTTTTTTTTTTTTTGTTGTTGTTGTTCAACTGAAGACTCAAACTAATCTCTGCTTACATTTAAAAATCCTATCGTATTAACTTACAGTTAACTACAGATATAGAGTCTTGATATTGTGTGTTCATGTGTGTCATAGCCCATGCAAAGTGTGTTTGGACAGAGTAGATGATTCTTGGCTTTTCACTTGATATGGGTGCACTGTCTTTTTTAATGAATCTTAAACTTAGGACAATTTCTTTGTGGCAATTTCCACTGGCTTGTAGACTGCAACTTGCCTATGCATTTGCCCTTTCCAGCCAGTTTAATCTGATGGATAAAAAAATAGATAAATGCCTACCTAATGTGACTTGAAGGACTAGTGGCAACAGTCCCTGCTCAAAATTAGGCTAGTCATCCAGAACAATCACTAGCGATGACCTCTTATTGAGTGTGTTCTATGTGCTAGCCACTATCCGTGTTTGTGGGGACAGACACTAACACACATTTCCATGCAGTCCCCAGGGTCCCTTTCCTCATACTTGTCAATCAGCTAAGCAATGATATCCCAGATTTCTTGTTTTATCTATTTCTACATTCATGAAACATTTGGGCTGCTTTACCTCTTCATGGCTTGGCCAAAATGAAACTACCAGCCTTTGCTCAAACAGGAAGTTTACTGTTTCTCACAAAAGCAGTAGAATATCTATAAAAACAGGGCATGGCCCTGGGAGCATCCTGGATGCCTCTCTTCCAGTCTCTGAAGTAGTACTTAGTTCAGCACCCAGCTGAGAGCCCAGTCCAGAGAAAGTCTGACCTGCTGCTGGAGAGGTGCTGTGTAGGTCACATCTTAGTCTTTGCCCATGCTTACTCATCTGCTGATGCAGAGGTAGAAGGATGTTTGCTGTTAGTAGAGAAATGGCATCCATAATCTGTAGCTCACACACAACATAGCTAACCGCACCTCTGAGGATTTGAACCTCAGAGTCCAGGCTTTCTCACAACACCACCATCCATTCTTTCTCTGAGGCATTTAAGAGATATTTGGTTTTCAAATATTTTTCACTGTGGAAGTTTTGTTTCAAAGGAAACCTCTGGCAGAAGTCCAAGATATAACAGACATACAAACATCAACTTTGGGTTAGTTTCTGATATGGTTTGTATCTAAAATGTCTCCCTAAAGTTCATGTGTTGAAGATGAAGCCCCTAGTGTAGCAATATTCAAAGGTGGGGCTTTGGGTGATGATTGGATCATGAAGGCTCTGACATATGAATAGATGAATCCATTTATAGATTAATAGCTTAATGTGTCATTGGGATGTAGTGGGAAATTTAGGAGGTGGGGCCTAGTTATAAATAGGTCATGTGTCTTTGAAGGGTATATTTGTCCCTGGTCCCTTTCCCCTTTATCTCTCTCTCTCTCTTTCTCTTTTGCCTGCCATGAAGTGAGCAGTTTTCCTCTTTTAGGTCTTTCTGCCATGACCTACTGACTCTTCACAGACCTAAAAATAACCAACCCAAGTGACCGTGGATGAAAATTGTGAGCCAGAATTAATCTTTCCTTGCTTGAGTTGATTGAACTCAGGCATTTTGTCAGAATGAAGGAATGCTGATTAACACAGATCTGAAACACCTCTATTGTCTCTGTTTCCTTCCTGGGAAGTATTTGGGAAGGAGTGTGGTTGCATAGGGAGTGTGTTGAATACCTCTAGGGAGTGCTTCTGACATCATGAAAACAGGAATTGATGCCCTGGTAGCATTCTGGACAGCCTCAACACTAAAGCAGGGATCAGAGTCAGTTTCAGAACTTTAATCCAGAGCTAGTCTTCTGCTGTGTTTAGTGTACTACCGTTGAAAAGTATGTTTTTATGAACCTTGTTCACAAATGCCTCAACAATAGTTTTTGCATCAGCAGTGTTTAGCAGGAATGAGTTCAAGGGCTTAAAAGGGACAAACACTTGAGCAGGAGGTGATCAGGCAACCAGGCAGGCATTAAGAAGGTGGTTTCTCTCCTTCAACATATCCCTGGTTCTATACATCTTCTCTATATCTGGGGGGTAGCTGACCATTTTTCTTTCACTCAGAACTAGTTACCAGGCCAGAGAAAGAGCTGAGAAAACCAAGTTCTCAAGAAGAAATAATAAAAAAAATTTTTGATTAAAAAAAAGATATGAATTTGACACTTTAACTAGCTGATAAATCATGAAGTCCTAAAACTAAGATAGATACAAACTTTTTTTCCTTTCTCCAAATGAAAAAGAAGTTCTGAGAAAAATAAACCAATTTCCCCAACAGTTTTTTCTGTTTCTCTTGCTAAACATACATGATTTTCATTGAATGGATTGAAAGGAAATGAGTCTGTGAGCTCACATTTTTAATTTTTGATGTATTGACAGAACATATCAGTTCATTAAAGAAATGATATTTAACTCATTTAAATGTTTGATTCTTCATCTTAAAAAGTAATTTAAAGCTTGTCTTGAATACCTAGAATTTATTCCGGATTTTCTTCTAACTTTTCTGGATTTAACAGCAAAATTTGTATTTGATGCCAGCCCACCCAAGGTGCTAGCAGAGATGGAGTCTCTGATGTAGCCTGGCTTTTCAAGGTCTGCTCTATTATTCTGCCCCTAGACTCTATAATATGGTGTTGCATGCCCAAATAGAACACCAGCTGAGCAAAACCATTGGTTTTACCCAATGTGGTGTTACTGCTTATGAAATAGTATTTAATGTGAAATATGCAAGATAAATGAAGTTAATACTTAAAATACCTTTTATATGACAGCCAAAGAAAACTTAATTCAAGTTAATAATAAGAGCTTAAAATACCATCTATTTTATGTGATCCTTTTGATACAGTATGTCAGGGACGTATCTATATGGAAACTATTCTATAAGCCAATTGTATTTTACTGCTACATTACACAGCTTGCAAAGCAATAGTGTGGGAATGAAATATTTAAAAAGATGTGGAATAGTAGGTATAAATTTTCTTATTTGACTTGAAGGCTTGAATGCTGTTTTAATAAAGCCTGGCTTTTTATATGGTATTAATCAGTTACTTTAAAGACAGAATAGTTCATAAAGTCTTCTGATCCAAACTGCCAAATTGAGAGCTTGGTTTTTGCAAAAAATGCCAGTGACATTTTTGTTGGACTGGAATAGAAGATGAGCAGATTAACTTTCTGTACTGTTGAGAAAGGTGCCATCAATGTCTTTCAAAGTGTATTGCTCAGGAACTCTACTGCCTTGCCATAACCTCCTTCCAGACAGTTCATTGTCAACCTATAGGCTAATGCTGTCTTCTGATGATACAAGTGCTGCTGATGTGGATTAAGCATTTAATTATGTACTAATGAATTTTGTCCTCACGTGAATCAATTTAATTTAACCCCCTTCCTCCTGCTCCTTGGTCACAGAATGAGAACTATACTTGTGGTTGGGAGAGGGTGAGAAGAAATATTCCTTCCTTCTCAGCCTTCAGTTAGGGACTCCAAACACCAGCAAGAGGTCACAGAGATAGAGAGAAAAGTGCCTTATACAGAAACCTGGCTCAAAGAACTGAATGGAGATCGAAAAATAACTCTCCTGATTTGATATTATTTTTTTCTAGCTCTGCCCTCACAACTCTGATTGTGGATTCCCTAACATCTGAGCATATTATGGTCTCTAAAAGCAGAGGCATTTGGCATCTCGTGGGCCAGATTTTATACTTTAAAATATGATATATGAGAGAGTTTTGTTTAGACTTTTCCAACATAACAAAAACAAAAGCTCAACAATACACACACGCACAGAAATACAAGAACGGAATTGCACAGCATCGAAGAAAAATTGTTTTTACTCACACAAGAGAAGGAAAAATAGGAGTAGAAAACACTTACTGAGTATTTTGCCTACCGACTTTGGTACTTGCAAATATTTTTTTCACCAAAAGAACAGAATACATTGAAGCTTTCTTAACTCATTCTTTTGTTCCACAGATTTATTTTGGGGAGGATTTTTTTCGCTCTGTTTTAGTTTAGAGTCTGGGTGGTGGCATCCTCTGGAAAGGAATCCCTTGACAAGCCCAGGCAGTCTTTGCCCTGGAGGTCTTCCAAGAATGAGAGTCAAAGCAAATCCTGGGAGGAAACCGGTAAGTCTGGGATGCATTCCTGTGTCGCTCTGTCGTTCTCAGAGCACTTGGACTTACTCTGATAAAGCCACTCTGGTGTCTCATGAACTCAGTCTGCTAAGCTGTTGAAACTAAGAGAGAGATAATTGAGGAGAGATGAAAGGGCCTGGACTTGGGGCTGGGAATATTGGGGGTGGGAGCCGGCCAAGTGGAAGCTGCAGGTTCCTGTCCATACAGACAGGCAGCATTAAACGTGGTGATTATGGGGCTGCTCCCACCGGTGAGTAAGTACGTGGGAGTAATTCCAGGCTACTCTGCGATTGCAGAAACAACATTTTCAGGTTCCTGCTGTTTCATTTGATTCATTTCTACATAGGGCTCCAGAGAGATGAAATAGTCAGAAAGTGCCCATTTTGCTATGTTCTGAGAGTATTTCCTACAGAAGCAGAGCCCAGCCGGTGTTTGTCCGGGCTGTGTCTTTTCACACAAGGCCAGCCTGGCTGTGCAGTCACTGCTCTCAGGTTAGGAAGGCTTTCTGTTAAATGTGTCCCTCTGGGAACTCTGAGGCAGATGGGGCATGTGTTGGACAACCTTGCAGAAGTGAGAGCAGCTCCCAGGAAGATCAACCTCCTGGGTCGTGGTGCTCTCATCTGCCTCCCCCAGCAGCCCTGTGAGGCCAGCCTTGGGCCTGACTTTAGGAGTTTGCTCAAATCTGAAGGTTACTTCTCCATCATGGGCTTTATTTATTTTACTGGTTAGCTATTTCCTAGGCTTGAGGTAGAGATTTACTTTACTGTAAGATGTGAAAGTTTTTATTATTTTAGCTAACACATTAAACCTAGACAGCTACATTTTATGAATCTCTAATTAGAAGCAGATTCCTAGAATTTTTCTCTAACTCATCTGAAGTGGTGGCAGCCCTCTGACCCTGACACAAGGGTACATGCACAAAGAACTGCTCATAGCAGCCTGGGCATTGACCTCACTTTTCTTTCATGTCCAGGATCTCTTTGGAGGACGACTGATAGCTGTTTGGATGAGTTAATGTGAGCAAGACTCACATAACCGTGTCTGCCACTTGGCTAACACCCCATAAGTGTCAGCGTTGTTTTTTCTTTGCTGTTCTGTTTAGAGTTGCACATCCATTGGTCCTTACAAATCAACCTTTGTGAAGTGGGCAGGAGATAACTTCACCTCGCTTCCTCTCCCACTGCTAAACGCTGCTTAAATCTGCCAGTGCACAGGTTCCAGAGGGCAGAGACACATACAGCTTTCCTTCTTTGCTGAGAGCCATTCTGACCATGGTTTCCAGTTGTTGGCAGTGGACAGCCCCAGCTTACAAGCATGGAAGTGTCATTTGTCCTGGGATTCATGAAGCAAGTGCTTATGTCTCTCCTCATTGACATAAGGAGACTTCATTGTGATTTCCTTCTCAGCCAGAGGTCAGGGGAAGGGTAGCTTGAAAAACCACCCAGACTGCCCAAATAAACTAAAAATAAGAGCATAGAGCAATGTTTTTCTGCAAATCTCAAGTCAGGCCACACATCAGAAATGACCAGTATACGTGATTTGTTGACTTTAATGGCAACATAAGCAGTCATTGACCAAAACACCAATTCACCAAAGTTCATCAGAGTCTGGTTGCATGGCTTGTGTCTCTTCTTGTCCTGGCGCTCCTCTAAGACAACTGCAAGCAGATTTTAAACAGATTCCTTTGGGTGTCAACATGGTAGGGTTTAAATGTGTTCCCCCAAAATTCATCCTTTGGTGACTTAACCTCTAAATGCATATGTTAATAGCACTTGGAGGTGAGACCTGTGGGAGATAAGTAGGATCAGGCGAGGTCACGAGGGTAAGGGCCCCATGATGGCCTTAGTGGCTTTGTAAGAAGAGGAAGAGAGACCTACACTGCCTTGTTTGCTCTCTCTTGCCATGTGATATACCTCCATTGTTGTTATGACGCGACAAGGTCTTTGCCATATGCCAAGTAGCTGTAGGCACTGTATGTACTCTTGAAGTTGACAACCTCTAGAACCGTAAGTCAAATAAGTGCCAACTTTTTATAAATTACGAGGTCTCAGGTATTTTTCTATAGCAACAAAGAAGTGGACTAAGACACACCATAAGCGTCCCAAGTCACTAGATAGGTCTTGTTCCTCATACACCATGGTGTCCCTGGTTCATTCCTCCTAGAAATACTTGCACATTACTTTGCCTCTGTTAGTTTTCATGAATAAGCTTATACATTTCAGTAGCACTGATTATTGGGAAAGGCTAATGATCTCTGCAAAAATAAAACAAAACTGTGAGCCTACAAAGTTCTTTCATTTGAATATTGCCGATTTGTGATCTTGAGCGGGAAAGAACCAGAGAGAGATAATTTGTAGTGCTCCTACATGGAGTCACAATGCTTGTATTGTTTGTTTGTTTCCAAGCTTCTTAATCACTTCTTTCTGTTTGATAGGGATAATGATAGGTAAACACCATCCTCTAGAAATTTTTAATGGTGCTCTGTGTAATAGAGTGGGGAAAGAAGAAACAGCAAGAAGTGGTATTCTTGTGCGTTAGGAAACTACCCTGAGAAAGTCAGGGAGAAGCCCTGTAACCCAGCTCCTTTCCCTGCCCCAAGGCTTATGCCCAGACAGGTGAAATGGCAGTACTGGGGCGCTGCCCTGGAATCTTGTTGTTCACCCACCTCATAAAGGACTCTGCCCTGGCACCAGGGAATCCATGTCACTGATGGGTGGCTTGGGAGAGCTGCCAGGAGCACAAGGTTCTCTCTACCCCCTCCTCTTCCACCATCCCTCCTACCCTTTCATCTACCTGCCTCTTCTTCCATTACCACATTCTTATGTAAAAATTATGGGTATTCATTTGGCACCCAAATCTTCTCTGGCCCCAGGTGCTCCAATCCAGTTTTCCAAGGCAGGAACAAAAGGGCTCGGTGATTGAGTCAAATCCTGAATTTTTCAAATGGCCTTGGGGTTGTGTTTCAGCCTGTTCAGATATACAGAGCAGAAAGTTGGTATCCACGGGTATGTGGAGGCCACCATGGAGGAAAAACCACGCATCCTCACAATGTACAGAGTTGAGTGCTGTGCTGCAGACGCTGAAACCACTTTTCCCACCATGCTCTCTTGCTTCCGCTAGAGCAGGTCTCATTTCACCAAATCTCAAATTGTTCATTCCAGTCAGGCATATTTGCTTTTACCTTGCTTTGGTGGCACCCTTGGCTTTATGGGATGCAGGTTTTTACCATATTAAGGGAGGAAAACACTCATCAGCTCACACAACAACTTAAATACAACTGAGGATCACAGACTGAGAGCTTCCCCACATCCGCTGAGCTGCAGAACATGTTATGGGAACTTGCTGCTTTTGAAATTCTTTTGATTTTTAAATTTTTAAAAATTTATCACTTATTTTTTACCATGCTTGGTCAATCAATACCATGTGTACTAAATGAGTAAGGTGGACTAACGGTAAACACATGAATGATGACCTCACATTAGTGGCTATAAATAACCTGGGTGTATTGCTGTCAGCACAGTGTGGTAATGGAAGACTTGGGTGAGTCCTGCTGCCGCACCACTTATTAGTGTGTGACCTTGACAGCTGACCGCCTCTTGTTGCCTCAGTTCCCACAGCTGTGGAATGGGGACCATTACAGGGTCTGAGTTGTATATGTGCTGGGAGGGAGACTTCCATGAGAATCACAGAGACGCTTTTAATTGTGACCAGTGTACAGCTAACACCAGCAAATGACAAACAAAGTGATCCTTTCTATTTGGCATTGCTTACTAATGCTTCTTAGTCTTTTTCTTCCTTGGTGGGACATGAAAATCCCAATATAATGATGAGTGCATTCATTTCTTTATTTTGAGAAAAAGGAAAGAAATGATGTCTATAGATCATAGGATGTCAGGCCATGCTTAAAAACAGGTGCACTTCTCTTTGAGAAGTTACCATCCTACACTCAAGGACAGAGGGAAGAGAGGAAGGGCCACAAGACCTAGAATGTGGGACCTGGAAGGTCCACAATCAATTTACCATATTGGAAAGAACAGTAAGAGTTTGAAGACCTGCCTTCACTAAGCAGTCTTGGTAAAAATAGCTTCTCCTCAGTTTTGTACATTCAGAAATGCTGTAATCAGCCAGTTTCCCAAGATTATTTTGAAGAACGCATGGGCATATTTGCATGATCTGCAGACACCGTACATATGTAAGATATGATTGTTCTTTCCCTGTTCTGTGCAATCCCCAAAGAGTGCATGTGGGATTCCATTCCAGAATATAGGAAAAAATGTTTCTCTTCAAATCTAGTGAGTGTGGCACTAAAGTCTTAGTGTGCCAAAAAGAAAAAAAAAAGTAAAAATACATTCAGATTTCTGTGACATTTTTTTCTTTAAATAATAAACATAAATCCTTCCTTGGGACAGTTGCCATCCCAATTAAGAAATTTATTCATAGGTGTATTTATGTAAAACACATGCATTAAACAAACTTTGATGTGTCCTCTAAATTTTAGACAATTCTCACAAATTATAATTGAAAATAAGAAAAACAAATCTTCTCACTTCTGATTCACTTTACTTTACCTACTTAATGGCAAATTTCTGACTACTTAGCAAGCAATCTTGGCATCTCCACTTCCTCTGTTGAATGTCAAGAATTCGAGACCCTCCCTCGTCTGGGCAACCCAGGAGCCTCCGAATAGGAGCCACTCCAGGGCAAGGTCCTGCATCATCAGAGGCTGGTGCTGTCTTAGCTCTTTACAGGCAGTTGTAGAAGTGTGTTTGTTGCATAGACCTGAACTGCCAAAGTGAGTTGACCCATCCACCCACCATAGGATGCTGCAGAGTGACTGCCAACAAGGCTTCCGTGCAATGAACAGTGACAATTAAATTCAAGGTGAGACAAAGATGGTTGTTCTTCTTGGGTATGTCTGCTCCAGAGTTCCCATCTCTCTTTGTGTGTGTGTGTGTCTGTGTGTGTGTGTGTGTGTGTGTGTGTGTGTGTGTGATTGAATTCAGAGCCTTGTGCTTGCTGGACAAATGCTCTGCCACTTGAACCACACTACAGTCCTCATTTGGTTTAGTTATTTTTTTCAGATAAGGTTTTGTGTTTTTGCCCCAGGTCATCCTTGGACTACTAGCTACAAATAGCTGTGATTATAGGCATGAACCTTCCCACCTGGCTTGGATCTTGAGATGGGATTTTACCAACTTTCTGCGCAGACTGGGGCCTTGAACCAAAATCCTCCTGATCTGTGCTTCTCAAGTAGCTATGATTACAGGTGTGTACTACTGTGTGCAGCCCAGAGTTCCTATTTTTAGTGTTTCATGTTACAATGACCTTAACTCTCCTCCTAGGCACCAGACCATCCACTTTAGAACCGAGATGAATTCAATCAAGATCAAGATGAGAAAAATATGACAATTTACAACCTGCTAACATACCTCTAGGCTTCCTGCCTAATTGCCCCTAGCCTTCCCTTTGGATTCTAGGAATTTAGAAGAAAAAGATATTTTCAAGGCAGACTTCATGAGCATTCCACAAAGAGGTAATGAAATGAGTGTTCATGTTGACACCTGTGAAAATCTTACTTGAGATTTCCACATTTATATTTCATATGGTAAAGTGTTTTGGCCATAGGGAGATAGCCAGAGTTGATCTGTCCTGGGTGGGGATATGACTAACTTCACTCACAAAAATCTTAGTGTGAATTTTGGGGACAGTTCACATTGGCAGTTCACAAGGACATTCATTTCTGTTGGGGACACTGCAGATTAAATAATTCCATGGGAAAGGAGTAGTGCAACAGAACATTTCCTGTGGAGCTTTTCTTTGGATGTTTTGCCCAGGGCAAATAGGTAAGTAGCTGCAATTTTCTAGATCATTCCTATTTTTGGCTCTCAAGGCCAGAGGCATTTGAACACCCATGTTGGAGGCTGGATTCTCAGAGGCTGGGAACAGAGGAGCGCCAAGCTGTTTTAGATCAATTGCTCCCCGTGCTTAAAGGGCTAGTAAAAACAGGTTATAATGTTTACATGACTTTTTATGGGTCAGAGTTTATTACAGTTCTATTCTATGGCCTACAGCAGAGGGACATTTTACAGGGTTTTGCTGCATTTGACAGTTCTGTTTCAGTGCATTTGGTAGGGGAAGTATTTTTTTCTTCCTTTCATTTTCTCTGTTTTGTTCCTTTGCTCTGCATCTCCCACCCACCCCCCACAAGCATGCTCTTAAGCACCTCTTCTTCAAGCACTTTTTCTTTTCCTCAGAAAGCTACTAAGTGGTTTAGACCCAGATTCTATAGAAGGTTCAGTGAAACTTCCCAATTTCGATCAGTATTTAGTCTTCCTGTGGAAGTTCAGAGCAAAATCCTCATGAACAAGACATTTTACCAAGAGACGTTGAATTTGTATATATATCCTGTGATTTTTCTCTTCTCTGTACTGGTCAGCAGTCTTTGGACAGAAGAGCCCAGACTTTGGAGGCTGGCAAGCCTGTTTGACAGTTCATTACCTTGGACAAAGTCTTAACCTTTCTGGGCTTGGGATACATGAACTTACTCCAAAGATCACTGTAAGAGTTAAAAAATAAAATTATGCATGGACCACGGTAATAGTGACTTCATTCACACCAATTGTGTGTTGATACTATTACAGACTTAAAGTGAGAGCAGGAGTCAAGGTCCTTGCTCTCTGGTTCTCAGGGAGAGAGAAGATACACAAATGAACCCTTCTCAGCAGAGGTAGGTGCTGTGGAGAAGCACGGATGAGTTGAGAGAGGCAGGGAGTGAGAGGTTGTCATTGTTTCAGCTAGACTGTTGAGAAAAGGCCTATGATGAGGTGACATTTGAACAGAAGACTCAATTTAGTGACTGATTAAACCATAGAATTTCCTGAGGCAGAACATTCTAGGAAGAAGGCCAGAAAGGGCAAAGGCCCTGTGGCAGGAGGGTTGATATGATAGAAGGCAACTTGTGCTGGACCCCAGAAGTCTAGAGAGAGAGGGAGGTTTTGAACCAAGAGATGGAGCCAGTACCTACAGAACATTGTGACAGCTCAGTGTTTAGTCTGGGACAAACAGGGAGCAATGGCAAGGTTTAAGTAAAGACAAGGAACAACTGGACTACATATGGACAGTACCATTTGACTTCCATTTGGGGAAGGCACTGTTAAAGGTAAAGGGAAGACGTTGGGGAAAACCTTTCTCTTGTGTAGTTGAGGTGGCAGATACAGTAACCTTGGGCTCTGGCAGATAGTGCGTGATTCTTACCATGTAAATCTTGCTTTTATTAAGATTGGCTGAGTTTATAATCTTAAAACTGTATTCATTTTATTTGACTTTGTCATTGTGTTTTTCTAATCAGATTTATTTTAAGTGTTGAAAATGAGAGGTTCTTCCGTTAGACAACAGGGGTTCTCTTAACCTGTGGTTCCCAAAGACTGACATTAGTGTATTTTTGTCATGTGTATTGTGATTTTAAAAGTCAGAACACTTTGGTCCAGTTTGGTTCTGATGGGGTGGCTGGGAAACTGCCCTGTGAGTCAGTCAAGTGATGCTTTCAGTTCTTCAGTGGTTATAATCCACAGCGGAGGTCATCCATAGATGTCGTCAATCACAGGTCAAGTCCACCCACTCATGTCTCCAAGTGAGGACCTTTGTGAGGACCTTTGGGAAGGTTTTCAGTCTGTCTGTACATTAAATTCTTCTACAGACTCTTTCTTTGTTCTGTTTTGTTTTGGAAGTACTGGAGTTTGAACTCAGGGCCTCACGCTTGCTAGGCTGGTGCTTTACCACTTGAGCCATTCCGTCAGCCCTTTCTACAGACCCTTATGAATATAGAGGGCAGAGTCAGAGTGCCAGTCACAGCCCCACAGAGACAACCCTGCCAACCACCTGGCAGCTTAGAGAGGATGGAGAATCTCCTTGTACTGTCAGCAGAGAATGGCTTGAAGGAGGAGAAAAAAGGAGGAGGGCTGTTTTAGTGACAAGGATGCCATGAAGCGATTGTGTGTATGTATCTACCTATCTATCCTGTTTCATTTTCCGAATCATGTAGAATGACAATCTGTACAACTGAACTAACCTTCATGAAGAATTAATTTAGAAGGTAACACACATGCACAGGAAATCAATGTGAGTCAATGCCCTGTATAGCTATCCTTATCTCAACTAGCAAAAACCCTTGGTCCTTCCTATTACTGCTTATACGCTGTCTTCAACAAAACTAGAGATAAGGGCAAAATAGTTTCTGCCTGGTGGCGAGGGGGTTTGGGGGGAGAGGGAGGGGCAGGGAAGGTAAGGGAGGGGGTGGGGGAAAGGGGGGAGAAATGACCCAAATATTGTATGCACATATGAATAAAAGAAAAAAAATGGTTTGTAGAACCCTGAACTAATAAAAAAAGAAGAAAAACAACAACAACTGAACTAATCTGAGGGCAGGCAGAAAGCAATCTGTGGGGTGGGATGGGAAGGGAGCTGAGACTATAATCATGCCCAAAATTCCACCCAAGAGATGAACGGTTTACACACTTGACCCCTATAAAAATGCAAACACTGCTGGGAGGGATAATAAATCATTAAAGCCTCTTTGTGAGTTCATCAGACTCCTTTCTCTGCACGTTGCAGGAGAGGTTGAGAATGAGCAAGGAATTTAGACCTGGTGCCGGGTGTGGCAAGAAAGGAGGAGCCGCCTTCCAAATTGGCCTGATTCTGACAGAGAGCTATCAGGCAATGGAAATCTGAAGTGCTAAACCTCACTTGTTAGATCCTTTGTGTGGGGAGAGCTAATAGTAGCAGCAAAAAGTGTGATAACACCCAAATAATTGTTCTATGGTTCCCACTTATGCAAGGGCAATTAAAATCATTTATATGATTGGCTTCAGAGAGGCAGTCGGGGAGCCGGGTTTGTGCGCCAAGTTAGTCTAATTCGGCTGTTTGAAATAGCAGACCACCACATCTGTTAAAAAATACATATATATTCTCCTGAATTTTTATGAGTTGGACTCATCACATCTCTGCTTTGGTTTAAAAGAAATAGTAAAAGCCAGAATATATAACTGGTTTCCATCCCCAAGAGTGGGTGCACATACCATGTTATGTGATCTTTGGAAGGCATCCCTTCCCCTGCAAAACCCAGCCACACTTGGATGTTTTCTTATGCTCAAATTGACTCTTTTTGCCAACTGTTGGACTCAGTCTCACGGTACAGGTGGTCAAATCAAAATCAGGAATGAACATACGGCACATATTTCTTTTACCTTATCATATGTAGGGCCGATATTAAAAGATAGCCTTTGTGTATTTGCTTTCCACATGGGCCACACACGCCTATCAAGCACTGTATTCTTTGTTTAGGTATATAGAAATGCTTTGAACTTCACTGGGATTTTCTATGGAATATTAGTTTTTCTTGGAACTTTTGGCCAATGGCACATTTTTGAAGAAATTTTGAAACCCACATTTAATTCAGACTTGGCTACCACACCTGCAGTTGTTCAGATAAAAACAAATGATCTGAGATTCCCAGTGCAAATATAATGGAATAATGGCATAGGAGTAAAAAAAAACTTACTTTGCAAGTAAATCACCTTATCTGCCTTTGTCTTTTCCGCAAGTTGGAGCCTAAACCTTGCAAGATTCTCTAAAAATCACGTGTTCCATGAATGCACTGTGTGTGAGACATGGAGTAGGATGAGGTGAGGGGTCCGTAATCCAATGACACTGAGTAAAGGAGGGTGTTTCTTACTGGCATATGAGGATTTAAGTCAACTCAATCACTGTCTTGATAGCTTTGAAAGTATTTTAGTAGAAGTATAATTTTCTGTAGAGATGTAAGACCAAAGACAAAAGTTTGAAAACTTTCTAATATATAAGGATGACATTTACAACTGTTTTAATTGCACAAGTTTCAATAAAGGCTGCTGTAAAATCTGTTAGCTCCTTAGAGTTAAAAACTTCTCAGAAGGGGTTGGGTGATTGTTCCCCAGGTTTTGGGGAAACACAAATCTATAAAACAAGAGGTAATGACTTACGGAAAACCACCTCAATTCTACTGCTACATAATTTATATGAACCTATATGTATCAGTACTTCATTTCCTTCCCATATGGAAAGTGCCTCTGCTCAATATATTTTCATTATTCACAGAAAACTCTCAATCATACGGAGTATGATGTTTTCTTATCTTTTGATATACACCCATTAGATAACATTCCACTTTCCTCTTTGGCTTGTGGATTAATTCTCATAATTTTAAGGTTGTGCTGTGTAAAATACTTTATTGTGGTATAGGAAGTATAAGCGAAGTCTTGGGCAGACCAAAATGTTCTGAGTTTTATGTGAAGTAACCCATTGGTATTCTATTTGTACAGCTGAACTAGATCAATTAAAACACTACAGGCATTTTTATTTCAATTGACTGACCATTTCTGAGAAGACAATCATTGGAGAGTCAACTTCTTCCTCAATGAAAGTCAGTATTTAATTTATAATTCCTTATTACAACCAAAAATAAATATTATGTATCATATGTGATAGGGAAAAATACAATCTTAAGTCCAATGTAATTTATTTTAGTTCTTAAAACAAATGGACTTAACAGTTAATGAGAAACTGTCTATCAAAAAGTTTTTAGATTCTGGTGGGGGGAAGGGAGAAAAAATTCATGCAGAAATGTTGATAGTACAAGATGAAAAATGTGAAGTGACAAAGTAGTACCATTAAGTTGATATTTCAGTTTAGAAACGAGCTTCTCCAGACTGGAAGGTTAACGAAAAGGGGGAGTGTAGGGCTTGGAGGGTGTGCAGAATTGGGACACCACAGATGACAAGGACATGCTAAAAGCAGTCACAGGAGCTGCATGGAAGCAGATTTGGAGAAGTTGTGTCTTCCTCTACAGGAAGGAAAGTCACGGGAAATACTCTGCAGAGACAGTGCAAGGCCTGAGAAGCCATGTTAGGGAGGTCGGACCAGGCTTCTCAGCACCTAGAAGAGCCAATGGGTACTTTAGAAGAGAAATGGACAGCAATTTCATTTTTTGGGAAATGAACTGGGAGTGATGGATAACCTGGACTAGAATGAGGAATGGGGAATATGCAGACGATGAGGGGAAAATGGAGATCAGAGATACTGTGAAATCAGAATTAAAGTGAAAAAGATGTTCAGTCTGGGCTTAGCAAAGTAGATCTGACAAGGATCTAAGTGAGAAGAACAGGTTTTGGAGAAGGTGTCGAACTCTGCTGTGATCTTTCTGAGTGTGGAGTGTGGGCAAGGATGACTGGCTTAAATGTCAGAAGAAGCTGGAAATGTGGGAGGCTGGTCTATGCATCCTATACCTACAAAGATATCTGAGTAAAAGAAGGAGAAAACTAATGGAGGGAACAGGTCAAGTATATGTTGTGAATTATTTAAGCTTTTCAAAATAGGAGCACAGGTGATTTTTAAAAGTATACTTATTTTCTTAAAAGAATAAGGTGGATTTAGTGTTTGGAATGCATTGCTTTTTGGCAATATTCTTGTCTTATGAAATTAATTGTAAGAGAAGAAAAACATTTCTACTATTAACTCTCATTTTTTTCATGTTTATTTTAGCAATGAAATCAACATTAAGTAAGGTCTTTAACAAAATATTTATGTTGTTTAATATCATTCTGATAAACTTATAATATCTTTTCAGCCAAAAACTGATGAATTTTTAAATGAAACAAAATATACTGTATGAAATTTTATTGGGATTTAAGAAGTCTGCCTTTTTTTTCTAAAACTGCATTTAAGCAATGACTCTCTTTTCAGTCTTCTCTCAGGAACAATTAGCCTGAAAGGAAATGGTGATTTGTGCTCAGCCTTCTGTAACTGGAATGAACCAAAAATTCTGTGTTCTTCCACCAATCACAATATTCAACTGCTATATTTAATTTCCACTGCTCTAGAGCTGGCAGTTATTTATCTCTTTTCTTTCTCTGTTCTCATTGATATCATGTCCTGGGAAAGTAGGGAAGTAACTATTTCTGCAATATGTCCTCCAAACCAGAAAGATTTCAGGACCCCAGGAGTTCCTGAGTTATGGGTCTCAAATCCTGTGTAACATGGAAGAAAAGTGAGCTGCTCTAGCCTTTTTTTGGTACAACTGTACACTTTCAACACTTTTTCTGCACAGTATCACCTCAAAGGCTACTCTAATTAGTCAAAGAATCTTTCCTGCCGGGTGTGACATTTTCTCAGACATGATGTCACCTTCCAGAATTTCTTGGCTCACTAAAGGAAATATGAAACATGTTGACGTTATGCTGAAGATTAATTGGGTTCTAATTTTTAATTTTGGAAATCTTCTTGGTCCTTTTGAGTGACAGCTGAGATCAAACTTGTGAATATATTGGAATAAATTACCTAAGGGGACATTATCCTTAGGGAATTTGCAGCTTTAATAGAGATGCCATACAAGTATGGGGTGGTTCCTAGACTACATATGGCATCCACTCTCAACATTGTGTCAGGTTTCAGTAGAGGAGATTAGACTAAATTTAGATGAAACTCAAACAAATTATTCTAGTACTTTAGATTTTAGGCGTTGGTTACTGAACTTTTCAGACTATCTCAAATTTCTTGAAGTCTATAGAAAATTATCTGGTTTTGTGATTTGTTGCTAGTGTTTAAATATTTAGGAAATGTTTTTACCTTAATCCAACATGTGATGGGTTATTTTAAACAAATAAATAGGTACAAGTTAATCCAGTAATCATTAATGTACATACCTTGAAAATATATCATGTAATTTTAATTTAAATGGATTTCAATCTTTTTCACATCTAAGTGAAATTCACAACTATGTATGAATCAATAACTTAGCTTTGAACTGAAAGCTACTGGTTGGTACCTTAATATCACTTACTTAGTACTTAATATTTCCTTTGGAAAATATTTTGTTAAATTTGTTTCATCCATAAGAAATGAAGTGTAGCGTGCTTTAATAAAATGTTTCTCACATTTATTGCAAGACATAATTATATGTTAATATTGAGAATAGCATCTCTCCAGCTAATTATACCAATGACTTTTAGGAGGTGAAATAAATTTTCTCTTGCTAAGTATATTTAAGAATGTTAAAAAAATATTAGATGATGTTAAGAAGGGCGTGGCCTCTTGAGATCCATAAGACAGTAGAGTCCAGTGTTAGGAAGTTCAAGAAACACCATACTTAGAAGTTGAAGGAGGTCAATGACAAGGACATCTTGGCAATTAAGAGACCAGACATCTCCATTTGGATGCCTTACACAGGACCATAAACAGGAGATGACAGTGTAGAAGCAGATGTCAGATTTTGGATTTGAGGTAGAAGGCTTGTGTGTCAGGTTGGGGAACACATTATAAACTGGTCTAGGAGCAAAGTGTCCTTCAGTGAAGGGATTGGGGTCTTATATTCCTTCTTGTTTAAGCTCCCAGATATGGGAATGAGAAGTGAGTCCAGAATGAATTGTAAGAGACCCTACCAACGGCAAATGAGCAAATGCCAGAATGCAGGCCAACTTTAAAACCAACTAGACCAGTGCCTGAAGAGTTCATGAAGTAATCCATTGCATAAAGCAAGAAGGTATAAGGCAACTGGCGCTGTACTGCTGCTTCTGTGAGTAAGAAGAATGCCTTTCTTTTGCAACCATAGCCCACCACTCACAAGACAAGGTCAGAACCTGAGGAAGAGATAAGGGCCAGAGGCCAGCAGGAACAGATGAAGTAGGGGCTTTGGACACAAGATAGGGAGCTTGGATTCAATACTAAACTTACTGCAAAGCCCTTGGAGATTTAAACAGTTGCTTTAAGTCATAGGTTGGTAGTTTGCAAGAATGATTACCACTTCCAGGTACATAGTAGAAGGGAGGGTATAGAGAGCAATTGTTTAAACCAATGAAAAGGCCATGACTGCTCTAGTTTAGGCTCAGTAATAGTTAAAAGGAAGTAGTGACCTTGGATGAGAAAAGAGGAGAGGCTTGATCCAAGATGTACTTTGGAGGTCACATCGGAAGGATTTGCTGAAGAGAGTGCGGAAGTGGAGGGAAGGCAATGAGCTAACCAGGGTATCTGGCCTTTTCCTTGAGTAAGTGGACAGGTGCTGACGCTCATTTCACTTGCAGATTCTGCAATTTCATGATTGTTTTGGGTCATCTAAACTTACCAGACTGCTTTTGTTCTTGTATTTCTATGCAAACCTCAAGCAACCATCAATCAGCTTATCCCACCCTTTCATCTCTCCACCCAACATGTCACCTCAGTGAGAATTTGGACATGTCTGTAACTAACCTTTGTTAGGGGGTGTGTAGACATTTTGTCCCCATGTCCTAAACTTCTGTTGAATGTTTTTGCATATTTAGTTCAAAGTGTACTTTATTTTAACAGTGAAGAAAGATGGCATGTGGCATGAAAGTGTTACAAACAATGGGGCCGTTGAAAGGCCTAGGCCCACATACATTGACAGTAGAATTAAGACGGAGACAACTGTGCTAACGTCTGTGTGTATGCCTGTGTCCAACAGCAAACCCAAAATGTGTGGAAGGAAGGTTGAGCCTTGTGAGGAAGAAATCTGACTCCAGCACGTAAACTGTGTGATAAGTTTGATGATGGAGTTGTGTGGAGTGAAAAACCTCTCCTTCAGGACACTGGAGGATTGTTTGCTGCCTGACAGTACGGATCTCGGATCAGGAACAGCCCCAGCTTCTGGGCCTCATTCCGCCACTGACTATCCCTGTGGCCTCAGGGAGATCATTCATCTTTCTGAGTCTCAATTTCTTTCTTTATTAAAGGTAGATAATGATACTTCATTGGCCAGATTGCTGTGACATATTGAAGTACTTAATTTGAAGTGGCTAACACATTGATTTGTCAAAATTAACTTCCTTTTATTATTAAAATCTTTGATAAGATTATTCGTTCATTTATTTTACTCATTCATTTAATTGTGGATCACTAGCAGCCACTATGGTCCAGTTCATGGAGAAAAAATGATGAACAAAACCAACTCTGCCTTAACCTAACATCACATAAGGATTTTTACGTGCTCTTGGAACTAAAATTGAAAATAAAATCAGAACATGATTAGGGAAGGAATGAGAAATAGTTGAAAGTTCATTTGAGTGTTACTCAAAGAAGAGAAAGTTGGAAAACGGTAATTTATAAAGTGTGGGCAGAGACAACAAAATGAAGTGTGCATCACATACCAGAGAGTGATGTGTAGTGTGGGTGTAATGCACAGTGACTGGGATGGCAGGGGGTGGTAGGAGATGAGCCCTAACCAACAGGAAGGAGTTTGGACTTGGCATGATAAGGACAAGTAAGCAAACATCATTAAGTTTTTAAAACAAATCTCAAGCCCTTAGTATACACATGCACACTTTCATACACAAAATCTTCATGTTTCCAATATAAATGTCTACAGTGTGTATTTGACCTACCTTTCACATAGTAAACAGCCTTTTTAGAAAATGACTTTACTGAGGTATACTTGACAGGCTCAAGAGTACACAAATTTAGTGGGCAGTAGATAAACATTGACAGGTATTTAAACCTATGAAAGCACCACCACAGTCAAGCAAGAACATAGACATTTGCTTTCTTCTTCATACTTCCTACCCTCCATTTTGCCTCCATTCTGTAGACAAATGCTAGTCTACTTTCATCACTATAGATTATTTTTCTGCACTTTTATATTAATGGAATAAGATGTTACGTCTTCTTTTTATTGGCATATACTAATTGTACAAAGTAATGATTTTCATTACAACATATCCATCCATGCATGCATGCTACCACTTCTGGGTATGAACCCAAAAGATTGTTCCCCGTTTTGGTGTGCATGGACTTCTTTTACTCAGCATGAGTATTTGAGATCCATCCAGGTTGTTGTATTGATGAATCATTAATTCTCTCAAGTGCAGAGTAGTGGTCCATGGAAAGGGTGTACTACCATTATTTATCCTTCTTCCTGTTGATTGACAATGGGACTTGTTTCCAGTTTGAAGATGATCATTACTTGTGCTGACTTCCATGGGCAGATCTCAGTCATATGGTGACTCAGAATCTCAGGAAACATGAGAACAGTCTTTGAGCTGGTTTTTCCCCAAAAGGATGGAAGGGATGGTTGTAGACAGTGCTTGTATTGTGTCAACCTTTGTGAGTTGAGTTTAGCTTGACCCATTTGATTAACTTAATACCTCGAGCTTCACATGGGCACATGCCATAAGGTGTAACATGCTAGGAACTTGTGTGGTCAGTAGCAGATCAGAAATAAGCGTTGGAAGAACATTTGATATCATCTTGGACAACAAACTGGACAAGCACCTTTCCACATTGATAGTGCATGAACATTTCTACCTCCTAGGCTCTTCCTGCCAGATGTACAAGACAAATTCAGAATTTGAATGTCATTTCATACCGTATTCTCTCAAGTCTTGTTCCATTTTTATGATTCATAAAGAGTAAATTTAGACTTAACTGATGATGTGAATTCACTTTAAATTCATCATTCCTTAGCAAGGTTGTGAAGGAAAACCATTACATGTTTATAGAACATGAACGTGACCTAGAATGGGAGGTCCTCCGACTTTGCATTACTTTTATATGTTATTTAATCACAGTCATATCAACCTCAAAACAAAAATGTTTTTGAAAGCCTTTTTAAAAATTAAAACGTCAAGATAGTTATCAAAACCTAAGATTTTCTTTTAAAAAATGTAATGTCAAAAAATACAGTGAAATAGTTTATTTATTTAAAAATTAGCACATCTGAGTTTTATTATAGTAAAATAATCACTCAAAGGAAATCATGATAAAATATATTTATGTTTTCAGTTTTCACAAGTTAAATATTCATTCTTGACTCATTCCTATTTTCCTACTCCCCAATGGTAATAGCCATCATTTAGAAATACGTTACCAATACCATGTAATTGTAGAATGAGAAAAGATACAGAAGGTGTCAAGATTCAGGAAGCTGGGCTCATAAACAGAGGAGTGTAATAATGCATGTCAAAAAAAGCCAGCAGTCTTATAAAATGTCCAAGGAACTCCTAATCTTTTTTTGAGAGTTTGAGGTATTATTAATTTTTAGCTGTTCATACAACTTAGTAAACTACTTCAAGAAAATGGATAAAATTAAAAATCATTTCTAGGGCTACATTTAGTGGGATAAGAGCAATGATGAGCTTTTTCCATTAAGTTCCAGGGGATCGGTGAATATATTAGCTTGCTGTTGCCACCAGCATGGAGCAGCATGAGGCATTACCAAGGAGAATGGAGTTGTTTACCCATCCTATCCTAATTGGCCCCCTAATTGGCTTTCCGATTCTAATGAGTAATGAAGGCCCTGGTACCTCATGCCAGTGTCTGAATGGTGGCCCAGCCTGGGCCTTGCCAGTATAAGCAGTGGTGGTGTTTAATAAAGATGAGCGGCCTTGTAGAGCACAGCTCTGAAATTAACTCTGCAATCACAATCTATTCCTAACCACTTAGTCTCACGGATATTAGCAAATGTTGAAAATTGTACCAAAATACTCAAAATAAGTGACTCTAAGGATTACTGGAGCATGTTTTATTAATGAATTACTTCAGCATATTTTATTTAGTGAATTTAAGACAAATAGTCATCCAAAGAGCATAAAAAGGGTCTTCAAACACAGATTTTGGTTTTTGCAAAATGGCCTCTGTGTGCCTCTTTGCAGTCTTCCAGTTTCCTTACATATAGGTTGGCATCTCAGAAGATCCAGACTACGGTCCAAACTCCCTGCTGTGTTCTGGCATTAAAAAGGGCTTGGTGGCTTGGAGAGATGCTTCTGAAAAATGGAATATCCAACTGCTGGCTTTCTATTTCATCAGTGTCTTCATGGTTCAGCTCATGCACTAGAGGGTCTGCTTATAAATTCTTATGATAGAGAGAAGTCACTGCTCTAAACACACAAATCTTTATCTTCCTTTACTTCAAATTACCTTTGCCATCACTCCCTTTAGCAAACTCTTTTCATGGCAAAATTTAGATTTTTGTCATTACTTAAGACTGTTGGACTTTTGATATCTCAAATTTTCTAAGCTTGATTGTTCCTTTCCCTTCTTTTCTAAACCTACCCTTTAGTTTCAGTATTTCTGATGTATGTATTGTATACCTAATACACACATGTCTAATTAGAAAGAAAATAAAATAAAAGGTCACATGCTGCCAAAAATTTCCAATGTGTTAATTCAGTTTTCCCTCCCCATCCACCATTCTCTGCTCATCTTTTATTTCCACTTCTCCTCAATGACTTAGAAAGTACTCTCAGTTGAGCTCTCATTAGCATTCATTGTTCTCTGTTTTATCTGACTTTTAAAAACCAATAGTAAAATCAATCCACATATATTTTCCTCAGTCTTTCTTTTAGTTGAGAAAAATTATTTAGTGGAGATTGTTGAACCCAGTACAAATATCCTTATGTAAAAAACAAATTAGAGCTGCAGGAGGACTCCTCGACACACCTGCTACAACAGCTAACATTTGCAAAAATGACTCAAATGTTATGAAAGCCTAGAGTATACATTGCTTGTAGTCTTGCAAATGGATAGATGCAACCACCTTTGAAAACCTTTTTTGAGGTTTTAACATTCACCTGTTCTATGATCCTACAGTTTTACTCCTAGGCATTTACTTAAGACAAATGAAGAGAGGCAGGACTAAGAAGACTTGTACACAAACAAGCAATCTTATTATAGTAAAACAATTAGCAACAGCTCAGCAGGATAAAGGATGAACAAACTGTGGTATGTCAGTGGGGCTGAACTACCTGCAGTAGTAAAGAGGAATGACAGATACCTGCAACACCACCAGTAAATTTCAAACACATGACGGTAGATGAAAGAAGCCAGACATAAAAGATGTGATATCATCTCTATGAAATTCTAGAACAAGTTAAACCAAATTATGGCAAAAACATGTTAGGACCAGGGTTTCCTCTGCAGTAAGGCAGAGAAATCATCAAGAAGAAATTTTCTGCTGTGATAGGAATCTGTGCAACTTGATTGCTGTGTTGTCACACGGAGACATATGTTTGTCACTTCTCTGCAAACTACATTTGAGATGCATGCTTTTCACGCTGTATTCCATGGATGCTCTCATTATCACCATTATGCAAAAACAAACAACAAAACTAAAACCCACCTTGGTCAACTTCAATCCTCTCTGTCTTTCTATATTCCCCAAACTCAGGAAATGTTTTACCTTTCCATTATTCAGAAAATTTCATGAAAGTAGCTTATTATCCTCCATCCTTGATTCTCCTTGGTTTAGGCCCTCAACTTCTCTCGCACAAATTTTAGTCAGTTGCCTCAGTTGTCTCCCCTTCTCTGTCGTTTTCTCGCCAGGCTGCACTCTACATTGTCAGCAGAATCCTCTTCTTTTGCATTGCAAATCTTGTTATGATGACTTGCTACCTAAATCTTTAAGTGGGTATTCTTCTACATGATAAAGCCCTGCTTACTCTGCATGTCAAATAAGAATTTCATATCTGGCCCTCAAAACATTTGACAAATTATTTCCTGTCCACTCTAAGCCAATCTCTCCTTTGTCTTCAGAAGTCAATTATCTTATTTTGTTTTATTTATTTTATTGGTAATGGAGATGAAACTCAGAACCTCTCTCATGCTATGCATCCAGTCTACCGTTGCGCTTTCTACTCCTGCCCACTGAACCTGACTTCCATGAGATGTGTTGAAGAGACCCTGTAGCTCAGGGAAGCCGGGCTGAGTCACTTGCTCAAGCCTGGGCATGTGTTCCTCTTCTCTCATTTAATGCACTTTGGAAAATCTCCTGGGAACTCCTGTCAGAGCTTTTCCTCTCTGACTCCAGCTATATCTTTTATTAGCTTTTGAAGGCCATGGCTTGAGGACCTGATGCTTAAACTTCCTGCAAGCAAACTGTAGCCACAGGGGAAAGAACAAGTGGATATCAGAGATGCCAACTCGATCCCATGATGTGGTGAAATAACACTATTCATGTGAGAAAAAAATCTCCTATCTTTAAACTCCCATTAGTCAAATAAATACTTTCCAGAGGTGACCTTCAACTACTCCCTCCCACACATCCCATGATGGAGTTCTACCAAAGTTTT
Organism: Castor canadensis; assembly: GCF_047511655.1. NCBI lineage: Eukaryota > Metazoa > Chordata > Mammalia > Rodentia > Castoridae > Castor > Castor canadensis. Next base: position 6,188,311 of record NC_133395.1, read on the forward strand.
CATCATGTCTAGGGCCCAGCATTGCTCATTTTCTGTTTTGAATTCACATATTTAATCCCACACCTGGAATGTCCTTCTCTGATAGCTGGTCTGTTCTTCGTCCTCTAAGCTATGCTCAACCAAGGCTTCCACTTTGTAGGCTTACCCCAGGTCAGCTCACATTTTCTGCATGTTTTTGCCAAAATATGGTTCCAGGACCTTTATGTATGTATATACAAATATGTATATATATTCAGGCATATATATATATATATATATATATATATATATACACACATGTATGCACGCACAGATGTTCTTGATTTTGTCATCTCTTTCATTGTCATTGGTTATTTATTTAGTCCCAATTTATTATTTATATACCTTTTTATTTTATTTATTTATTTTTAAATTTTTATTGTTTTATTATTCATATGTGCATACAATGCTTGGATCATTTCTCCCCCCTGCCCCCACCCCCTCCTTTACCACCCATTTATATACCTTCTAAAGATTTTGTATGTTGTCCCTAAGGACTGTGGCTTATTTCTTTCTACATGTATTTGGGACACTTATCTGTAAAATATCTGTGGAGTGCAGCTAAGGAGGAAGAATGGTGAATTAAACTCTCTGTATATGTATGCATTTTTCTAACCAGCTATCCATTTGCTCTTGAAATACATGGCTAGATGCTTTCCCTCTAGGTGAACAGCAAATATGCTTCTGGTTACAGTGGTTGATTTGATGGTCTTAAACCATAATTGAATTTGATCCATAGTTTCATTACAAAATCTAAAGCCATTTATTTCATGCATATGCATTTTGTACATATTGTCCCTTATTTTGTGTTTGGTTTCCAGATGAAAAAAATCATTGACATTCTCAAAAATTCATTTGCTAGGCAACTACCAAGTTCTGAGTGAATTAAGCCCAAAATTCTTTGATTTTATATTCTAAAAAATAATAACTCTGACATTCATTTAGTTACAATGCACTAAATGCTTACCTATAGGAAGATAGGTAACAAATAGTTTTGTAATCTTTTTTATGGTATATTCTGTGAACAATATTTATCTTCAAGATACAAAAATACAAAATGTCTGGCTAGGATGCAACACACCAAAATAATTCTAAAAATAACCTTCTTATCGCAAAATAACAAAATCACCTGTTGCAAGAACCAAGGTAGTGGCAAGGTAGTGGTCACTGTGATACTGCAAGCTGGGGAGGGGCAGGAAAGATTCATTTTCCCCCATGGCTGTCAGAAAAGTTTGGGGATTTTATAAGATAAATTATTCCTGGAAGTTATAACATATCTCCTGAATGTATTGTGGGAAAAATTCATGGTGCATGAGACACAGTGAGTTTTCAACAAGTCATTGTTCTCTTCTCACGTTCCTGCCCCAGACATAACCAGGTTTCTCGATCCAATTCACTCTCTGCAAACTGTATCTACTTGCATGTCAAATCTACTTACAAAGACCTACCCGTTCTTCCAGGAAAAAACAAATCCCAAGTGTCTCACAAAATCGTGTAATTAAAACAGAAAGAGCTTGTTCACCTACCAAATAACAACATCACTAACTACTGTATCATTTGTTTCCATCCCTGTGTGTTCCTCTGGGCTGGAGCTTGGCATGCCTTGTCATGGCAGAATGATCTTGGTAATAGCTTCTTATGGACCAACTCAGCTCATTCAAAAGTAGAGGATAAGGAGAAAAGAACCAGAGAAAGATCTACGCAAAGATACTGCAAGAAAATGAATCACAGACTTCCATAAAGCAGGGCTCGAAGTCAACAGAAGGAGATAAAGAAAAGTTGGCAGTGTTCATAAAACATGGTGAATAGCAACATGTACAAGATGACACACATTTGGAACAGAAAACTGGAGAACAGTAGAGAACCAGGGGACAGAGGCAGGATCAGGAAAAACCAACATTATTAGCAAATGCTTCCTTAGTGCTTTTTATGTGATGTGAAATATTGAAAGCACTTCACACATCTAATCTTATTTAATACCCATTGCAGCCCTGTGAATTAGGTAGACATTTACAGAGATGAAACATCACAGTCAAATAACTTACCAAAGTTCAAAACCGAGGTTGCAATTTTGGTGGCCAGAATTGAGAGTCTATGCTCTTTATTTTACTCCCCAGAAAAAAGATGTATATTTGAACAAAGTCTTGTGAATAGTGTAAGGTGGAGAAAGAACTTTAAATGTGAGGGCATTCAAGCAAAAAGGCACATATAAATTTAGGAAAAATCGTGAATAAAACCCTTATAGATATTATTTAAGAAACAATTTCAAAAATAAGAGATGACTTGATTCTCCATATTAAAAATACTTTTGTACCAATTCATCTGTAAAGAATTTTCTATAACTTCCAGATTATGTTTTAAGTGGAAGGATAACAAAGTTTATTTAGTGAACACATTATATATGAGAAAGCAATTGAAATAATGCTCAAATCTGAGGCTTGTCCCAATAAATTAATGGGCATTAAGAGCCTTTAGGACCTGCCTACAGGAAATTAAGAGGAAACTGCAGGCTGACTAGAGTTCTTCACTACAGTACTTAGTGATAAAAGAAAATAAAGACTGAAGAATCTTTTGCTAAGTCAAGATGTAAATAGAAGGGTCATAGAAAAGTATTTTTCATTGCAGACATGAAGACAGAAAATATATTACCATGAGTAATAAATTTCCAGAAGCAAATACAAGAGAACAGAGACTGAGGAATGAAGAAATCTGTACAGTAACTGACAAAAGATTGGAATCGAGCCTTTTCCTTTGACTATGGACTAGGAGTGTAGACTCTTAGATTTATAGATTTTTATACCACATATAGATTACTTGCTTGTTTTGCTTCACATTTAGAATCTTTTAAAACATTGTAATTATCTTAAGAGAATCTTTTCAATGCTTTAAACTTAGCTTTTGTGAAAATCTCTTTTAACTTATGTTCTACTACTTTATGTTATATTTAATTAACCTGCATAATTACCCTAACAAATAAAATATAACTTCATATCTGTTAGTTTCAAATACCAAATGTAACTGACTCTGAGTAGATAGATCAGAGTCTATCAAAACTTGTTAGTATCAAGTTATCCACAGGTAGAAGATGCTAGTGTGTTTTCTAAAGGGAAGACGAAGTAGTGGGTTGGTTAAGATAGTTTCAGTGGCAAACATTCACTCAGCACAATACTGTGCAGCCATTTAAGTGTGTCTAACTGCACATGTATGCTCATACATGAATTCATGGAAATCTATGTTGGCTCATGTATATACACATGTCTAATCTGTTAATACTTACCGTCCTTCACCGTGACATTTGGAAAACAATGAAAAATAAACTATATACAAGACCCTTTGCTTTGTAAAAATATAATCTATTCCTCCAAATAATTTTTATTAATTAATTATACTGGGTTTTGAACTCAGGGATTCATGATGGTTAGACAGATGATCTATCACTTGAGCCATACCCCCAGCCCACTTACTTATTTTTCCAAGGAATTATTTCATTTTTTTCCCCAGGGCTAGCATTGGACTGTCATTCTACAACCTATACCTTCCATATAGCTGGGATTGCAGGCAAGAGTACGCCCTCACTTAACCTTTTATTTACTTTTATTAAACAACTTTTTAAAAATAAATATTTTCAAGATCAACAGTCTAGGCAAATGTCACTCAGTACCAGATTGTGTAGACTGTCTTCTGGAATTCAAGTAGTCAACAATTTTTGTGTGTGTGGGTTAGGGATTAAAATTGAGTACTTTTACCTTATTCTCGAAATGAGTAGCATATTCTAATCATAGGAGATGGTTGTGGAGTGCGTATTGACTTCTCTTTGTTCAAAAAATAGTGTTATTAATTAAACAAAGAAGCCCTTTGACAGAGCAGCAAGCAAAGGGAAAAGAATATTCAGGACTGCTCTGGTTTCTCTTCTATTGAATAAAGGCACTCGACTGCTTGTTTTTTGCTGCCTTGTCCTGTCATTTCTTGAATGTACTCTTGCTTGCCCTGTGCCACAGAATGATCTGGAAATCAGAATCTTTCAGTCCCTAAGACTTGCAACTTGGTTCCAGCAGATAAGAGACTAGATCATGCAGACAATCTCCTTTAGAGAACAGCACCGCTCAAGTCAAGTCAAGGTGCAGTGACTCTGCCAGTGTCAGTCTGAGTTGTTTCAAGGAAAACTGTCTTTTCTGTATTTACATGGCTTAAACTTTTCATCAGAGACAATTATATGCTTTGTTCTTGACCCACTGTCTGTACAAGTGTGGACACCACTCAGGGGCCATGGTGCTGAGCTAGAGTAATTCTCCAGCCTTCCTCAACCCAGCTCTGTCCTCTGTCATTATTCCAAACCCTGCAGGCTGACCCTCAACCAGGGCTAGAAGAGATGTAGCTCTTACCACTCTATGATATTAGTGACACGAAATAAACACAATTTGGAAAAGGCTTTTATATAACCTGAAAATGGCTTGAAAATCACATTCCCTTTTTGTTGTATTATTATGTGTTTTTCTTTTTACCTAGTATGATTTTTGACTCTCAATACATTTTGTCTGAAATGTTTTATGAGAACTAATTAGTCTCAACAACAAACTTTTACTACAATGTCATCCTCTTGCTGAGTACTCCAGCAAGAAAATGTCATGCGTTCTCAAAATAAATGTATCTGACTTACTATTTCTATTAGGACAGAATATTTCAAAGTTATCATTAAGACCTATTTCTTAAAAGTCAATTTGAAATAAATTCTTTGTGTGTTTGTTTTGTTTACATTTGATCTGATTGTGTAAGAGACTGCATCTCTCACTCAGGGCCTCCGTAGTAGACAGGGTGATTTTCCTCACTTATCAATATTCAGATCTGACATTTGGAGGCTGAGCATTTATACAGAAAACACCCATGGCCTAGATTTCACACCAGTCCTCTGCCAACTAAGCTAGGACTTTAAAAAATAAAAAGAGAGAAAGGCAGGGGAAGAAGTTTAGCAGCTGGTATTAAACAAAGTCCTAACTGGTCAGCAGGGAAGGATGGAGTCAGTCAAGCAAGGTCAGAGGATGTGTACGATTCTCTTCCTCTTCTTAGAACATCATCTAAGCTTTGGAATTTGCAAAATTATTTCAGGAAATTCATTTACTTCATGTATCTTGATTTTTACCGAATTTGGGCGAGATGTGTTGGGTTTGTTTTGTTTTTCTTTTTTCTTTTTTTTTTTTGATAAAATAAAATAGCTATGTGGGTTGCATCTTATTTCTTCCAACTCTATTTTTTACAGCTACCCTACATCATAGTGTATATGACTAATGACTGGAAGACGATGTGATGTCGTAACTCCATATTGGTGTTCAGAATGCTGGGCTCATGGGCTATCTCAAGCATGCGTTTCTAATACGAACTTCCCCTCTGTAGATGCCAGGTTTTTAATCTGCAAAACTGGAGACATAATATGTTGGATTTTTTTTTTGGAACAGAAAAATGTACACAAAATATCCTCCTCATATGCAAAAGCAAGATGCTATTAAGCTGTTTTATAGGTAGAACATTTACCATTTTAGAAAATAAAGAATTATCCTTCCTTTTATGACATTCCAGATGTGGGTTTTCCTTATGGCACCCAAAAAGTGTATTGTACTCTGTTGCCTGGTATTATTCTGAGACTAAATTATTCCCTAGGAACCCGAGGAAAGGTCCACACCTAATCCCTGGGACTTGTGTGTGCTACCTTTGTGGCAAAGGAGCCCTTACAGACATAACGCTGGGTAGAATTTTTCAGTGAACTACTCTAATCATGTGAGTCCTTAAAAGATGGGAACTTTGTCTAGCTGGAAGCAGAGAAAGGCACTTGAATCATCAGTCACTGGCATCTGAGTTGTGAGCAGCACCTCTGTTGCCGTTGTTGCTGGGATGCAGGGGACATGTGAGGACCAGGGAAAACTGCTAGGAACTGTGCTCAGGACCTGCTGGTCAGCCAGCTCAAAAACAGGGACCTCAGTTCTTCAATGGCATGGAATTGGCTTCTCCAACGCCTTGAAGGAGATTGGGGTGAATTTTTATTCCACTTTATAAGACACCCAGGGTGCCCATATCTTGATATCCATTCTAGTCAATCCAGGCATCTGGCACATGAATGTGATAACACATTTGTGTTGCTTGAAGTCCCTGAATTGCTTGTTTATGGCATAAACAATACAGTTTCAGCCCATGTCCCAAAGATAAATAAGCAGCCGTATCCTGGCCAATTATCAGGGGTTCTACAGCAAACAAGCAATCAACCCACTGTCAATAACCCTGAAAAGGGAGTCATGGAGAAGCAATACTTCATGGAATAAAAACGCTGGAGAAATATTGTTTTGTTTGCGAGTGAAGTCTAAATGATTCACTAGAAAAATTTGGGACCATGACAGAGGAGGAATTAAAGTTCTCCTTTTAGGATTTTAGGACTATTCTAAATAAAACTGCAGCTTAAACTCTGGAGAGCTTTGAAAGCAGCCTCTTACTGACTGGTTCAATCCTCACAGTATCCCTGTGTTTTTGTAAATGATGTATGAGGCTCCTCCACTGGGCCAGATGTTGACGTAGACTTCTATGCGTTGGGTAGGAGATTATCGAGAAGTCTCAGTATAAAAGTGGCCACTCTGAATTTCATTAGGGAAAAATGAGCTATGGCCACTCTTGGGGTTTAAACAGGGACCCAGGCTCAAAGCACAGCTGCTTTCTTCTCTTTTCCAGGTCAGAAAAAGACACTGTGTCTCGAGATTGACCAGTCTCCTGCCTAACCCCTACTGGTCTTTGGGATGCCCTTTGAATTCAGCTGGTCCTCAGCTGTCCCCACATCCTATATATCATGCCTCCACTGCAGCCCGGGTCTGGTCCAGCTCAATGGGAAGGAAGAGGACCAAGAGAGACTGTGTCGTTCATCTCTTTCCATCACAGTTCAGACAGCTCTTTTTGTTTCTGGTAAGATCTCCAAATTTCCAGTTGTGGAGTGGATTAAATTTTGTGACACCATTTCTCTGATTTGGCAACTTGTGTTCCTGCTCCCTATAGTGATTCTTTCAACTCTCATTCATAGGCTTGTCAGGGACACTTTTTGTTTGCTTGTGCATGTCTGTGAATCACTGAGGGAAAAGACTTGTAGCTTTTATTACCATCTCAGCATTCACATGACTCCTCTGATTTGAATAATATACAGAGGTTTCTGTACAAGGAGGCACTTTAGTTCTACTGGTTCTAAATTTATTGCCCTTTTTAATATTATAGTATTTGGTTGCTCAATGGATAATGCATGCTTTCATTTTGGGCAGTCTTCATGTCTACCAAGATACCCATCCAAAAGTCCAGCTTGGCAGTACTGAATAAGCAAGAAGAAACCTTTGCCAGAGTCATTAGTCTCCATGTTTTATTCTTCCTCAACAATATGCTCCTAAAAAAAAAAAAATCAGTGAAAACTGTTAGCTAATGCAAGACCTGCAGATGTTACTGTCAGTCCATCTACTTCTCTGTTGAAAACTTTTATTTTTTAATCAAAACTTTCCAAACCTTTTTCCTTCTATGTACATGAATACCCTCCTACCAGTAGCATACCCTTTCTGATAGGGGCATTAAACATTTCTAAGGAATCATTTTGTTGCATCCGCTACAGTCCAACCTCTGAACAGAATTTGTTGGACTGCAATCAGTCAAACCAAAGAATGAATTTCTGTTCCCCAAAGTCCTTGAAGAATTTTATGAGAATTCCCCTCTCTCATATCTCTGCTTATTCTTTTATCTGTTTCTCTTTATGTCTGCAGTCATTCTCAATCTTACCTTGTTTGTGAATTCCACAGGGATAAGGCCAGAAAGTCTGCATTCCTTCCACACTCCAAGAAAGGCCCTGATCCTGCCCTGGCCTATGTCTAATATGTGGGTTAGGAGCCCTGAGTGTAGACACAGGCCAAGTGGTTCTCTTCAGGTTCTGCCAATCAATGGCAGAGAGGCCATTGAGTGAACTATTTAAATTTTCCAAGTCTCAGTTTACTCGTGTGTAATATTCTGTAATAATTTTGCAGCTAGAATGATGCAATGATGTATATGGAGTACTTAGTAGTGAGCCTGGTCCCTGGGAAGCACTTAACAAAAGACAGTTATCATTTATATTCTTTCTGATTTCCCCCTGTGTGCTTCTAGGCAAACATTTTATTCATCCACTTAGCTCAGCACCACGGCTTTCTTATGATGCAGAGAGGAACATGGGCAGTGTGTGCTCACGGGATCATTCTGGAGCAAGAAAAGTGTAGACAGTAGTACATGGGCAATCACTGAATGTAACAGCAGAACTCACAATGCACTTTGTATGCTACAATCCTAATCCCCAAGTGATGGAGTTTTGATGTGGGACCTTTGAGAACTGATTAGTTGATGAGGGTAGAGCCCTTATAAATGGGATTACTGCCCTTTGAAGAGGTTGTAGCAAAAAAGACTGGCTGTCATTAGTGAAGTAAGAAAGGGTCATTAGCAGATACCATGACTTGGCACCTTCACCTCAGACTTCTCCTGATCTGTGAGAAACTATAATAATGTTTGTTTGCAGTACAGGCTGATTATCCTTTATCCAAAATGCTTGGAACCAGAGTGATTTGGATATTACAATGTGTGTTTCCGATTTTGGACTATTTGCTTACATATAGTGAAATATCTCAGAACCAGCACCCAAGAATAAATTGAAGACTTCATTTATGACTGAAATTCATATATATTTTATACACATAGCTTAAACATAATTTTATATAATATTTTTAGTGCTCTTGAGGTTTGATTGCAGTCTGTCACCTGATGCCAGGTGTGAAATTTTCCACTTGTGTTTTATTTCAACATTGAACAAGTTGGAATTTTTGAAATAGAGATGGTCAACATCTATTCTTTTGTAGTGGTCTGAAGTCAGGTGCACTGGCATGCTTCCACATCTGCAGGAAAGTGGCCTGTGCAGTGAGGCCATTGGGAAAGTGGTACAGATAAACAATGTCCAAGTGCAGAAATGAAGATAAAAGGTGGTTTTTTTCTAGGTGCACTTTCAGTGGAAATATTGCATGTGAGGTCCAGAGATGTACTGGACTGGCTCAGCGGTGCTTCTCCCCATGTTGACTTTATCCCCAGATAACCATTTAACCTACCACATTTGCCTGGCTCTACATCCCTCATAACTTATTTGCTGGATCTTCCCTTATTTTTCAGTACATGTACTTGCTCTGTGGAAAAAAAGCACTATTTTTATTTTTATAGTTGAGTATATTGAGGCATGGAGAGGCCTGCAAACCTGTTCTGGCAGGTAGTAGAGGCTCTGAGAGTAGATGCAAGGTATCAAGTCCTCTCCCCTTACAGGACTTGAACAATCTCAGAAATACAATTCAGATGCTTGACATTCTCAGTGGTTTAGATTGCACTGGAAAATTCCTCTCTGTGAGTCATGTCTATGGGAGTGGATTTACATGCTCCAACCTCTTTTCACAGTTTGAATATCATTTATCCAAACTCATGGGGGAGGAAGAATTTTAGATTTCAGAGGTATGTGATTCTGGAATATTTGCTTAGATTTTACTGATTGAATATCCCTAACCTGAAAATCTGAAAGCTGAAATGCTCCAAAATCTCAAACTTCTTGAGCATCATGCCAGCACCCAAGAAATTTTGGTCCCCAGAGCATTTTGTATTTTGGACTTTTGGGTTAGGGATGATCAGATGTATTTAAGAGAGGGGGGAAATGCAAGAAACTGAGCTGAATCTTGATGAATGTTACGGACATTTTGGTTATGACAAGGGGTACTGTTATATCAGATCAAAATTCCCAAATTGCCAAAATACCAAAACTTGTTTTCATTTGTCTTATCTTATTTTTAATGTAGGCAGAGAGAATGAGGAATGAGCATCAAGGAAAGAACAGAGAGACAAGGGGCAGCCCAATCCACCATAATGAAAATATCTCTCTTGCTCTTTCTTCCCTCACTTGGCATATTTGTTTTCTATCATTGTCATATAGAAGAAGAGAAATCCGTAGTTACCACATTGGGACACATTGCATTTGTGTAGGTGCAAGACACAACAAAATGCACTGAGAGCTGTGGAACAATATGGGGTAGGGGAAATGGTAAGGAAGAGCAATAGAGGAGGTTACACCGATCAAAGTACAATGCATTAACAGGTAACATCCAAGGCCAAACCCCATTGAGCAATGAATGACAGTAAACAATCAAAGACTGCAACATAAAACAGGTCACATTAAGGGGAGGGCATGAGTGTGGGGGAGGGTAAATGAGGGTGAATATGGTTGATGTACTTTCTATACATGTATGGTTATGGAACATTGAGACCTGTCAAAGTCATTTTATGAAGGGGGAGGGAGAAGAGGGAGAACAATGGAAGAGATGACACAAACTGGGGTACATTGTATGCATATATGGAAATGTCACAACAAAACATCTTCCACAACTAATATATACTAATAAAAATGATAAAAAGCATATTAGAAACCATAAACATTCATTTAATATAAACAAGAAAGTAGCACACATCTATGTCGTTTACTCATTTTCTATTTATGTAAACGGCAGTGGCAAATGACCAGGTAAATGCATCCACTAGAACCCATCCCTCATCCCAAGTCCACTGCTCATTCCCTTTACAGAAAGTCACTCTTCTTCTGTTTGCTTTGCGTTCATTCTTAAAGGCCATATTAGAACTCAAACCCAGCAAGAACCAGCCATGTGGCTACTTAATGCCTGAGTTGTGGAATATGACAGTGGTTTAGCTATCACATCAGCTCTTGCTTGTGTTTTCTTATTTACTGCAAGATTTCTTCTCCCGTTTCTCCTCTTCATAAATACTGATTGCAAGAATGAACATGCACTTCTGTATGAGCCAATTTCATGCTTTCCTTAGGTACTTACTGAGTTACAGATAAATTATGCGAGCCACATTGGCCAATTAGATTCTCTCACTAAGATTGACATGAGCAAAATGAAAGACTATGAGTGACAAGAGAGAAGAAACTGGGTATGAGGTAAGGAGTGTATGCTAGAGGCACATGATCCCTATTAATGGTTGGATCCATGAGTCTGTGGGGCCAGCAATGCCTAAAACTCTTCCCTTTTGGAAGTGGAGTCTTTTGCTACTTCGCTTGTTTAAGTTGGTTTGCAGCCACTTGCACTATCGTTTAGAATTCTTCATTATTGTTCTATTACCATCAGGATTTGAGGCAGCTGCCAAAGTACTTGACTTTCAAGAATGCCATCAAAGGATCCAAGGGTTTTTGATAGTCCAAGCTACATTCAAAAGCATTATATCAAAACCATTGTCTTCTCACCAAATAGATACATAATTGGCTGCGGTGGCTTCCATAGCACATCTAACCACAGTGCTTTACTCTGCTAAATGTGTCTTTTTGCTGGTCCAGCACTACCCACATTGGCACACTCCAAGTTGTTCTCAGGATTCCACTTTTAATGAGAAAGATGAATCTAAAGGGAATAGCAAATTTGAATGGAAAGAAATGTGGGGAAGTATTTGGAATCCAGGGTGTATTGAGAAGACGCACTTTTCCTGTCACCTTTTAGTGACAGGTACAGATGTTCTTTTTAGAATAAATTCAATGACACCTGGAAGGTGAGGAAGAAGTTTGTTAAGGGAGGAGTGACGTCACTAAAAATGAGATCAGAAAATAAAGAGCCCCCATAAATAACTTCTTATACTTTTTTAGTCTGCCCATAAGCCATTACATTTTAAGCCCCTGCAACTCCTTCTACCTAAACATTTATTTTAATAACAAATTGTCTGACTATCATTTCACTAAGGCTGACAAGACAGCAGAAAAGACGGTATCACTGTGTGTTTAGATCCTGTGTTCACTAGATGTTGAGAACTCTATATTTACATTGCCCAGGAAAGATTGTCTGTAGTTGGCTCGTCATGTTTGCAAAATATGAGCCAAATTCTGCCTGTAGAGTCTTCTCTTTTATATAGTGCCTTGAAAGCTTGAACTCCAATAAATAAAATAACAACAGAATCCACTGTATTTTATTATTTAGATGAAACTTGATTGGTTAAAATACATACTGTCTGACAGATGGACTATCAGTTCACATAGTTACATCTAAGGTTTAAGCTTACGCTGTTGAAGGAGGATGCAATCTTGTTAATTTGTGTAATCCACTATTATCAAGAGGTAGAGAAAGTACTGGTTTTAGTCCTGTAAAACACAAATTATATATGATTTGAAATGTGCTAATTCTTTAATTTAGGTTAAAATATTAGCTTGGCTGGCAAGAAAACATGTCTTTTGGTTAGGTTGTTTTATATCTTTATGAGGTTAATTTAAATTGCATAATGGATTTATCTATGTGAAATTTCTGTTTTTCATTAAGACTGGATTTTTAGGGAAAAAGACTGGTGGTCATTAAGAGTTGAATTATCAAGAGAGAGGAAGGTTTGTTTTTTTCCCTGATCCAAGTGGAAAGACACAGAAATACATTCATTACCAGATCCAAGGACACACACACTTGCACACAGGTCTTTGCTTGCACATTTGTCTAGCACATCTGTATTTGTAATAATCATATGTTTCTTCTCTACTCACCAGGATTGTTTAATCTTTTTCCAACCTCAAATGTGTATTTTTTTTCTCAAATGCACAGTTGCTAAGGAATGTGTATAAACAGGAGAAATTTAGTAGTATATTATTTCTAGAGACATTTATGCCTATAGGTGAAGGACATTTGGATAGCCTGAAAGTACTTCCACCCTCCACTGTGATGTTGTGAAGCTGTGGGTGGCACCCAGGACTTCATGGATGCTGGGTGAGTGTTCTACCACTGAGCTCCATCCCTAGTCCTTCAAAAGCCCCTAAGTCCCTGCCTACTTTCTCAAGTGGAACTGAGTAAAATTGTCTAAAGTAGTAAAAGGAAAAAAAATGTTGCTGCAGTCCATTCATGTTGTTAGATACAAAGAAGTGATTTTCAGACTAGTCCTGGGCTTTGTAGAAGCTCAGCAGTGAGAAGAGACAGAACTGGGAAGTCTGGGGATAGGAGAAAGAGAAAGAAGATGGCTAGAGAGGGTCCCTGGGATGCCTTCACAGCTTCAGGACATTGGGGTAGAGAGGAAAGCACTCAGGAACATTCTGGCTGCTTCTGGGTCCTTTTAAAAGTTTTCAGAGACCCAAGCAATGATTTGATTTTTAAAATTGCTTTTGATTGATGGATGCTTTCTTTGAAATCAACCTTATGTGAAAAGGGCCTTGGTATACATCTGGATATATGACCCATATACAAAATAGATGACGTGTTTATAGGTGTGTGTCTATATAGTTTATTTTTGTGATTTTGATTCTTGCCATGAAAAACCAATGGTGATCATCTTGCAACTTTAAAAAAATATTATATATATGCATATATATACATGCATATATGTATGTATATGTATGTATGTATATATTTTGCTTTGAGTTTAGGGTATCTCACTTGCTAGGCAGGTACTCTACTACTTCAACCTTGCCTTTTTTGCTTTAGTAGTCTATCAGACGGAATCTTGTGTTTATTTCAGCAGCCAGCTATGGAAGATCCTCCTATCAATATCACTGACACAGCTGAGATTTTCGGCATTGTATATTATATTAAAAGCATTTTATTGGTTGAAATACAGTCTTGAGAATTTTTTTTTAATATAGCTGGCTTTGAAACATAATCCTTCCAATCTCCATCTCCTGAGTAACAGGGATTACAGAAGCTATCCACTACACCCAACCTATAGTATTACATTTTAAAACTTTTTGATATTTTTGCATTGACTTTTCCATTTCTCCAGTTTTTTCCCCATTTGTCTAGCATTAAGAGAAGAATCTTCTCTTATTTCCAGTGGAAACTTCTCCACTGACAACTCTCAGCCTGAAAACATGACCCAGGCTCCTTTCCCCTGCATGCCTGCAGGTTGGGTCAGTGCAAGGAGGCTGGACATGGGCTTGAGACACAAGCTTTCATATGGCCTGGAGCTGGCACCTATCCAGTGCATCTCTCTTGGGATCAGTCCATGTGTCTCTTGCTCCATGCTTAGAACTCCACTTCCTCCCGACTCACCCAACATCACCACGGCCTCCTCTGCAGCCCTCACTCCTCACTCACAATTCTCAGAACCTCATCCCCACCCACAATGTGCCCAGTGCTGTGGGAGCTGTGATGGGATCTCCCAATGCTTTTTGTACAAGGCTAGAGATGTCTGAATATCTACTTCTCCTTCTTCCTGTCTGGGAATGTGGTTTTTTCCAGACTTTTTGACCTTGGGATTTGCTGTTTCACTAGAGACACCCACTGCCCCCACTTCCACAGGTCAACACAAATGCTACTTCTGTATCTCCAGTTGTGAACTTATTAATATCTGAGTCATTCATTTGCATATGTCTTCTTTCAACAGCCTTAGGAACACCTCTGTGGGAGGCACTGGGAGAGACACTGAGATAGAGATGAAAGATGTAGGGCCTTTAGAAATAAACAATTAGATTAGCATGAGAAGAGTCACAAGGGTGGCATGAACTGTCAACAAAGCCTACATGGTGCCTACAATGGCCAACTGCAAAATTCACATTTCACACTTCTAAGTCTTTCTTCATACTATACTTAGAGGTTACCTTAGTCTAAGGTCATCTCAGTCTTCTATTGACTTCATGTTTCATGCCCACTCCTTCCCTCTCACATCCAAATTCAATATTAGGTGATCATTCATAAATAACAACAGTAAATGCCATTCCTGAAGGAAAATGAAGGTTAAGATCCAGCTTTGGGCTTCAACTGATTTGTCACTGTGGCTTATAGTTTTATCCTGCAATGTCTTATGGATTTTTCATTTAATCACTATTGTAATTGAATCTACCTCCTCTGCCACCAATCTGAAATACTGATTCTACATCCATCATTTTAAAACAAACCATTGGTTAAACCAAGTTCATACTCAGCAATGCCAATGGCGAATGCTAACCACTAATTTGTCTAATTAAATTGCAATGCTTTATTTATGTTTATCGACCACCTTGCTGAATAAATGAACAGAGTATATACAAGTGAAGGATGCTCTCATTGCTGAGTTTTCATTAGGAAGTATTTCATTAAGGAAATGAAGTCCCCTTCCATGTCCACTACCAATTTTGCTTCTTTTATTTCACCTTATCATACTTTTCTACTTACTGTCTTAACAGGTAGGACTCTTAATTCATATTTCATAGAAATTTTGAGAACATGTTTGATTTGAAGTGGCTTGGCATTCATTGTGATCATTGGTAGTAATGATCCTGTTATTCAGTTTAATTTACATTCCAGTGTTTTTGCATCGATCATATGGAAGAACTCTTTGATTCTATTACTTTTTAAAAATAAATCAAAACGTTAGATGCCTGAAAAAATGACCTTTCAAGTTAGCAATGAGGTCAGTAAATAATGACTCAGAATCATTCCTCTGTATGTCAAGTTATTTATTAATTCTATGGGAAGAGTCTCATCATTGCTGCCATCCACCACACCCTGCTTTCCTCTATCAAAATTCTTTTACCCAGCCTCACCTGAGTCATTTTGTGATTAGAACCTAATTCAATTGTTAATCATATCCTGCTGGCATGAAACTCCTTTTCATCAGAAGAGTACAAAAGCTGAGTTTGGTTGAGTCCATCTCCACATTATTCAAATTTGCAGCGGGGGAGTGAGTTTTGAAAAGATTCTTGATTTGCTGGAATATGCTAAACAGGACATTTCTTCACTTTTTCTCAAGTATGGTAAGCAAGAAACCTAACCTTACTGGTACAACCGACCAAAGTTCTTGATTTGTCAATGAAATCTGAGAGTTAAAATATTTTTGAGATGACCCTAATCTTTCTTCTCATGAATAAGGAAAAAGAAAAGGAGTTTTTTTACACCTCCTATAATTATCTGGCTTTTCATAGATATAGGTTTGAAACCAAATGACAATGCTAAATTAAAATTTAATGGAAATTGCAACTGCTCAATTCCTATAAGAGTAAATATTTTTAAACATATTGGCATGAATATATATTCAATTTTGAAATTATTTAGTACAATCTATTTTAGGGAAACTGTTCAGGTATCATAAAATCACCACGTGTAAAATTCAAAAGAATTGTATAATTAGAAAAAGTACAGATTTTTTTTTGCACTCTGTGGATACTGTTGTACCATTGTTAAGGCAAAATATAATTCCTTATCTTGAGCCCAAAAATGCAGAAAATTTCCAAGAATAATAGTGAGGCACTTCCACACATGGTAAAGCATTTCACAGGATTTCTCCCACCATATTCACAGAGGGAACTCTTTGGAGGAAAGAAGTGATTTGTCACTGGGTGTCCTAAGTGGACAGTTGACTGTTGTGAAGTTTTCAGGGTATTTAGGATCCAAGGCCTCCCAAGGTTCTGGATTTCTTTTGTTTTCTTGTTTTTGCTTTTTGAAAGAGCACATCAGAGTTTCAAAGGAAAGACAGAATATGTTCTCAGGTCATACTCTACCTCCACGACTTGGACTCTGTACTACTTTAGAGCAGCCCACTCAGGCACTGAGGTCTTCTTAATTTGGTTAACATTAGCAAGTCTATAGCTTCTCCCTCCAACTCTATTTTTGCCTTTGTAATGAATTTTTTCTTCACATCTTTCTCAACTTTTTTACGTGTAGAGGGGAGGAAGTTTGCTTTTTTTGTTGTTGCTTGGGTTCTTTGCACGTTTGTCTTTAAAATGGGCACCTTCTCTGAAATGTCACCAAAATCAGCTTTTATTGATTTTTATCATTTTAAATCATGTTTTCTCATAAAAGTTCATTAAAGAAACTTTTCTATTTCTTATATAAAAGGGTTAAAAGCCCATTTAAAAGCATAGCATTCTCCCTAGAATCAAAGTTTAGAGACCAGAAAAATCCAATAATAGCAATACTCTTAACAAAGATCAGGAAATTGAGAATTTTAATGAAATTGACTGAGTCATTTGATACAGACGAAGCTGGGCCTGCTGGTTCACACCTATAATCCCAGCACTTGGGAAGCAGAGGCAGCAGAATTGTGACTTCTAAGCCAGACAGAATTACATAGTGAGACCCTATCTCAAAAAAGAAAGAGTTTGAACAGCTGAGTTGACAACTAGTTCATTCTTTATTCCATTCTACCATAATCATTCCTTAGTAATTTTCTGTGTCATTCCTCCTACCTTCATCTTCTGAGAGTAGTGATCTGAGGAAGCACCTAAGTGTATTTGCCTTTTCTCAAAGACACTGTCAATAGTCTTATCACTGTCAGTCCACTCAACAGCCCAAAAATGAACTCCTTCAAAGCCCAGACACTTTGACAGGACTTTGGACATTCAAGATCACGACAATGGCTATTGGTTTTTGGAATTATGCATACCGTTGCTTTTTGGGGTTTAGACATCTGGATTGAAAACTCATTTGAAATATACTATGGTAATCCTTTCCTATCTTGTGCTGGTCTATATTTGCTGCTTCTCTCTCTCTCTCTCTCTCTCTCTCTCTCTCTCTCTCTCTCTCCCTTTCTCTTTCTTTTAGGTGGGATTGGAGTTTGAACTCAGGAGATGCTCTACTACTTGAGCCATACCACCATCCCATTTTGCTCTGGTCATGTTTTGAAGATGTGGGTCTTGTGAACTATTTTTCCAGGATGACATTGAATCTCAATCCTCCTGATCTCAGCCTCCCAAGTAGCTAAGTTCACAGGAGTGAACTACTGGCTTCTGGCTTGCTTCTTTTTGTGGATGCATGATCAATTCAAGAATGCATGGAATACAGCATAGTTCCATGTGGCAAGCAACTATCAGGATGCTCAAGACATAATGAACCATACTTATGCCATCCTACTCCTCTGCTTGAGGACGGGTTGTGTCTGGGAACAGTGCTGGTGCTTCTGGGTAATGATGAACTAGTAAGACCTACACACAGTTCACAAAGCATCTGCAGAGGCTTACATGATGAGATTTGGAATGATTAAATTGTCTGGTCTCTGTGAAAACGATTCTCTGTGAAGCTCATTATTTCTGACTCTATTGGCTTGCTGCGTAGCTAGGCAGGTAGGCAGTAAGTAGGAGGAAAAATGATTCAGAAAGAGGTGGTAACATCAGCAAGTCCTGTCGTGCTCTTGGATGACCAAGCTTGGCACTGTTTACTGAGGAGACAGATGTTCTTGTTGCTGATGGAGCACCATCTCTGTGCCCACTGACAGCCACCTCTGTGCTAAAGTTCCCTCCTGGAAACACATCCATACCCAGAAAATCCCAGGCTCAGTCCCAGGTGTGTGCTTGACTTCATAAGGAGAAACTCAGAAAGTAGAATTTGACCTGGGTCTTTTTAAAATTATTGTTGTACTGGGGGTACATTGTGACATTTATACAAACTCTTACAATGTATCATAGTTGAATTCACTCCTCCATCATTCTCCTTTATCTTCCCTCCCCCATTCCTGGAACCATTTAACAGGTCTCATTTTTCCATTTACATACATGATCTGGCTCTTGAAGAATGACAAAGGTAATGGTTGAAGACTGTTTTAATCATCTTGCATGCTATTAGGTGACTAGTTAATTTTATTGGAGTGTGAGATGGTGGTGGGAGCTAGGTTTGAGTTGTTTCATCCACTCTGGAAGGAGTGTGTGTGCTGGTGGGTCTCTTTCACGAGGGCAGGGAAATGCTCTCTATCCTGGATTT
The DNA here is from genome assembly GCF_047511655.1 of Castor canadensis. NCBI lineage: Eukaryota > Metazoa > Chordata > Mammalia > Rodentia > Castoridae > Castor > Castor canadensis. Next base: position 6,207,024 of record NC_133395.1, read on the forward strand.
GGTGTGTTCCTGGAGTGTGGCCGGAGGTCTGGAGTATAATAGATGGTCATCAAATGAATTCTTAATAAAGAAATTAAAGCACTGGCTCATGTTTCTTGACAGAAAAGGCTCTTTAGGTAAAATTTCAAACATTAATAACTTCAAAGTTCTGACTTTCCATCTATGAGGACCCTTAATTAACCCCTTTGTCTCATCATTTGCTTAATATCAGGGTTCCTGAGTTTCTGTGTCATACAAAACCCTCTCATGTGTTGTACTTAACTTCACATAAACTTCACACAAGAGTATTCTTGAGACATTTTAGTTCTTGTTACTGAACTAACAAGAATTGCACTGGAAGAATTTCAGGCACTGGGCAGGGGACTTGTGGATATGGGAGTAAGAGGGTCTCAAAGCTCTTTCATTGCCTGAGAACATTTGGGCTCCTGAAATGAACTGTGTTTGAGACAGTTGCCCCTATCACACCCTATCTGCCCTGCAAGTGTGATCTTTGCGCAATGCTACCTTCCTTCTCCACACTCACCTGTGCTCAGCCATCCTGAGTATGAGCTTCTTACTGCAGATTCCAATTCCTACAGTTTCTGAGCTTGTTTCTATTTGCTTTTGACCAAATCTTTCTTGGCCTTACACACTTCTTAATTGTATTCTAACATTTGACTTAAAACAAACAAAAAACATGCAAACAAATACTGCTCGTTTGGGAGTCTCAAACTGAGCTTTATTGGCTAAGCTTAGCCTCAATTTTTCTATCTAGATTTTGTTCACATTCCATTAAACTTCCTGAGACCAGCAATGTTTACATTATGTAAAATTTTCACAAAACCTCTGATCTTGGTTAGGGGTTTCCCTCCCCAAGATACATTTAATTTCACCCTGGGTTTTTGCTCTACTTGTTCTGTTTGATGTTATCTACAGGCATCCCATGGGCTGTGGAACCAACCGGAGTTGGTTCCTTGCCAAGGGTGAACTGCATTTTCACTAGCTGTGTTCTGGTAAGGAAGTGAAATGTGGCTTTTGAGTGGAAATGAAAGGCAGGCTGACACCCTCCCCCACCGCTTCACCTTCCTGAGTTCCACACAAATGCAGTTATGCCCTTGGATGTATTTCCATGTTAAGGAGTCAGCAAGTGACTGTGGATACCCCAGTGCTGAGTCAGCTAGACATAGAGGTGAACAACAAAACTTTTACCTAGAATGTGATGTAATTAGCAAGCATTTGTAAGGGAAGTCTGAAATGTTTCCGATAGGCTTTTGTTGGAGCTGTAAGCTTATTTTCGAATTTGCAACAGCACAAAAAGAGATATTGTTGGACAAGGAGAAGGCCCAGAAAGGAAAGGATTAGAAAAAATATAAATGTCCACAGGAGCTTACCAGACTGGATTTTACTAATCTAGGACCTGCCAGTCCTCAGGCTAGGTTTTTGCCCTGGATGCTGTGCTGCTTAGATTTTGATGCGGTACTTAATTGAGTGTGGGCTGGGGAGTGGACAGTGAAAGCTGCTTTTGCACAGTTGGTATTTACTTCAATGGAGGCTCATGTTGTTTGAAATGCCCAACTGCATCCCAACGAGGGAAAGGCCAAATTCTCTACATGGCTATTGTGAGTCACACAGACATCAGTCAGTGACAATGTCATCAGTCAATGACCATCCACGGAACTGAAGATACCGATGAAGGCCACGCAAGTGTGGACTAAGAGCTCATTGGACAAACGTGACAGTCATCCTTCCATTCCTCTGTGAGGGTTTGTCAAGCAGGGTAAAAAATGCTTTCTCTGCGTTGTCAGTTGCTGGGATGGATGTGTCCCTGAAGAGTGTTAGTTAATGTCCCTTGACTCTGGTTATACTTTTTTTAACCCACAGGATAGCCCTCTGATGAACTGAACTTTTACACACGGGTTTGTCTGCCTGGTGCATTTCCAGTGGCATGAACTCTAATTCAAATAACCAGCAACTTTCCAAAAGCACACTCCACAGTCTTCTCGTGAGAGCCGTCAAATAAATAACTATAGCAAGGATGCTGTACTCCACAGCTTCCATCACAACCACAAAATACACTGGCAGGTTTTCAGTGCTATTTAAGAAACTCAATGTTCTAAGGTCAATAAAATCTGAGTTTTTAAAGCCTTAATTACATTTATAAAAATTACATGTATTACCTGCTTTTTGTGTCACTTGTGTAATAGAAGTATGAAGTTCCACCGCCTGTGGTGGGTTCTGGACTAACAGTTGCATCTCGAGTCATAAGATGGACTCACAGGACTGTGAAGGGCTGGTTCCACCAGTGCCAAGAGGGAGTGATCAAACAAAGCTGGCAGATGGGTCTGATTCTCTTTTCTCTCTCTGTCTAGTGTTTGCAGGTGATGTTGGATACTTTTGAAGTAAGGCAGTCTCTCAATACTTGAGTTTGAGGGGCTATAACAAGAAGGAACCATAAGACTTCTTATTAGCAAAGGTACTGGGATAGTAAGAAACAAATTGAGTGAGCTGTAGCCTTGCATACACTTGAAACTACTGTGGAAGATACATGCTCACTACCCACAGTGGCACAAACCAAGCAACCATGAAGATTTTAAACAATAGATAAAGGAGCCAAAGTTCAAAAGTAGACACATCATTTGTTTGGGTTCACATGAGTGAACAAGGCAGAGAACACATCTAAAGTGACTTCTTGGACTACTGGTATAGTGTTTTTTCCACTCCCATGGGAAGACTCTATTGAGGTTGTCCAAATATTTATCTTATTCATCAGAATATGAGAGATTTGAATAGAAAAGTGTATGTGCATATATATATATTTATATAATTGTCTCCACTAATTTTTTTCAAACATAAAAAAATGGAGTCCAGAAGTATAGGAATAAACATATTTGTGAGGCTTTGAGGGTTTCATCCTAATTCTTCCTTAACTTTCTAGGTCAACCTTAAACAAGTACTTTAAATTATTAAGCCTTAATTGATAAATAATTAAATGAATATAGTTGCATTGTTTTTTCTCTGCCCATTACAGAATCCCTAAATTTCTGTAATATTTAAGACTCAATCCTTATTTTGAGGCATATGGTGAACTGAATTCTTTGAAATTATGGATGGAGAGCTTTGTGATCTAAAGGCTTGTGTTATTTGAGCAGGGTAAAGATAAAAGGAAAGCAGCATTTTTGCTGGAAGATTAATCGGGAAAGAATATATTTTGATAAGAGGCTGTGTCTGAATCATCACATATCGCATGAAGCTAAAGCTATTTTGAGATATGAACTTTAAAGTCACTTATAGAGATTGGAAATGTGGTGCTTCAGGAATTTTGTATGGTTTCAACTTCCACCCTAACCCATAATTTGGACAGGTGAGATTAATGACAAAGATTGCTCTTATGACCCAAGGAAGTGGACTAAGGCAAGGAGAAAAATATATGGTACAAAAAATACTTGGGGCTGAGTTTGAGAACCAGTGTGGTGGTCTCAAAGGGAGAGACAGAAGTTCAGAGAAGTGGGAGGAGCCAGTGAATGCTCTTAGAAGAGCTAGAGTAAGAAAACAGGAAAATTATATTGGTAGGATTTCAGAGGCATGAGGCATACACCAAAGATGGCCAGAGTGTCTTCTAGAATGTTTCATTCAGGGCAGAGCCCAATAGCAGGTCGAGGGAAGTTGGAGTTGAGCTGGATTTTGGGTGCTTAGTTCTTGTGGACTCTAAAGGGCGACACATCTTAAGAACCTGAAATTCTAAACTGAGATACTGGTACAATCTTGGTGGTGACACTCCCCAGGCTCCCCAAGAATGGATGCAGCATTCCTAAAGAACATTAAAAATCTCATAGGACTCTCAGTGGAAAGTGGCTACAGTGAGATAGTTTGCCATTGTAGGACACAAAATGGGCTCTAAAGAAGAACTTTATAAAACCAAAATCATTAGTGCATTTATTCTGTTTCCTCTCTTTCGAAAGAATCAGACTTGCCGACTGTACTCTTTCAGTCCATTTGAAATGATGCCTACTTTCCACAGATTCAGAGTGAGGAACAATCTTCTAGAAATATCTTTTCAGTTGTTGAGTTACAAAATTAAGGGGTTCTCTGTCTCTCAGGAAGTAATAGTATCAGTGCCAACATCTGTCTCATAAAAAATGTTGATAAATAAGACTTTGAGCCAAGTGTGGTGGCACATGTCTACAATCCCAGCACTCTGGAGTCTGAGACAGCAAGATCATGAGTTGGAGGCCAGCCTGGACTACATAGTAAGAAAAAGTCTTAAATGAACAAACAAACAAAAACCACTCAATCACCCCACCAACCAACCAACCAAACAAAAAGACTTCCTTTTAAAGTGGGCTATTTGAGGACTTGCCTCATGTGTGGTGGGCAGCACATGTGTTAATTGCACAGTGAAATGTTGCTATGTCACTACTAAGTACTGTTTGATAACACATGTGTTATTGTTTAAAAACAATGCTGGCAAAATACAATGAGTATTGAAGTCTACAAAAATGATACGAATTTGGCAATTTTGCCTTGAGTGAAGTTGATCCTCAGGTTGATAATTCATCTAACCCAACTTCTAACCCAGCATCTCAGGATGTCTCCTGCTCTTCAAAAACAAATGGCGAAAAGAAAATGCGGTGATAATTATATCCAAACTGTCTTTTCATCTGTTCAGAATAAAGACTTTCCATGTCCTCAATGTATTATTTTTAGAAAAGAGCTTGCAAAGAGCAGCCTAAAAACTCCCTTGCCCTAATTTAGAAGCAGCACAAAATAACTATAGAAATATTCCCGTTGTTTTTTCTGAGAAAAGATTACAAGCATTGGTTTATGAAAACATATTTGATGTTATAATTATAGTCAAATCTCAGTCTACTATTTAGAATGCATGCATGTGCACACACTCAGTCCCCAAACCCAAAATGCAATAATATGCAATTTTGCATTTACTTGTTAAAAAACACACTTATTTCTAATATAAGTATTTCACAGTAGATTGAAACATGTGTGCAGTTGTTAGATGGAAAATGTTGATATTTGTCTGAAAGTATGGAGAATATTAAGTGGTACTTAAATGGGTATAATATTGAATAATTTATTAGCCTTTTAAAAAGCAAATCTTGTGTATTTTGTTACAACATTGAAGTTGTAAAATTATTTTTTAAAACATTACTAAGGGGCTTTAAGATACCAATCTTAAAGTGAAAGTTTCAAAGCATACTGTTTGGGAATTCTGATCTCTGTAATAATCCTTGAAGGAGGCTGAAATAAATGAAGAAATATATAAGGTGGAAATTCCAATTAATAATAACGTCTACTATGCACCTATTCTTTGGCTAATGGAGGAAAAAGCTGAGACAAATTGAATTGTGGCTGATATAACTTAAGTTCCCAGGAAGCCACAAGTAACTCATTTAAAAATCTGCGTGAAGGAACACGTCTAGAATTCTTTCTTTCTTAATTTGGGATAGAATTGGCTTAGGAAACTTCAGTCCTGAGTAATCTGTGGATTGCTTGCTGCCATGAACACACATCACCCATGTAATTCTTTCAATGAATTACAACTTGGGTTGTTGAGCCTCCACTCAACAAACGCTGTGTTAGTGCAGTGGAAAATAATAATGACAAAAACATCCAAGGGAACTCCCACCCCCGGAGAGCCTGAGGTTTACTGTGAACTGAGTTAACTGTAATTGAAGGCAAAATGGTTTCAGTCATTCATCCCGTAATAATGAATGTTGTAGCATAAAAAATTCTCTCACAAATTAATTTGTGGAATCTCTAACCCCTAATAGGGGGGCATTAGGAAGTAGACCTTTGGGAGGTGACTGGTCATGAGGTCAGAGTCCTACCAATGGGATTAAAGCTTTATGAGAAGACAAAGAAAGCTGGTTCTCTCTCTCCTCTATGTGATGACACCACAAGGAGGGAGCTACCTGCAATACAAAAGAGGGTCCTCACTGGAGCTTAGCTGTGCAAGCACCCGGGCCTTGGACTTTCATTCTCCAGAACTGTGAGAAATAAATTGTTGTCATTTGTAAGTCACCCAGTTGGCAGTAATTTGTTACAAAAGCCAGAACTGATGAAGAGACTAGATGACTATGATAGGCTGGGTTTTGTACTTGGCACAGTTATGAAAATGAGGCTGAGAAAATTGATAATGAAATGACACTTGTCATTTCTCTCCTCCTTACTGCACACCAGGTGAGTTCTCAGTTGCTCACAGGTATCTATCATTTCAATATTTCTATGAGGTAGTGTTTGATGTATTGATCCCTTAGAGATGAGGGTACTGAACGAGATAGTAAGTGTATATCACAGATTGAACAGTGTTGTGGGAAAGACAGAAAAGTAACAATAGTCTGGTGTGAAGACTAGAGTGTAGTAAGAGCTGTTTCAGGAGAACCTGAAACATCAGGTCCACCTAAAGACATTGTCTAAATGCCTTAGTTTTGCCAAAGAATCTGTGAGATTAGTTTATTTATGACTTAAACACAAACTGTCAGCCAATTGAAAGACTAGAAATATATTTCAATGATCAATTCTAAGGCTTTTATTATATTACATTGGGAAGGATTTGTGTCCGAATTCAATGAAGACTTGTTGCTCAATTAAATATGAGCATTAGACTCAGTGTTGATGATTTGAATTAGTAGAAACTAGAGGCTGATTTTCTATAAACTAAATAAATCACAGGCATCAAGGGAATTTAGTGAAGGTTTTCCATGTGAGATTGTTTCACTGATGTATTGTGGCAGCCCATCTCCTGGAGTCACTATAGTTAATGATATTACAGAGACTAGCATCAAGCTGGTATGCCACAGGCTCTCAACTAACACTCATGATGTCACATGTGCTCATCAGCTGGGTCTGCCATAACAGAATATCGGGGACTTGGTGACTTAAATAACAAAAATATATTTTCTCGCAGTTCTGCAAGCTAGAAGTCTACAGTGAAGGTACCTGAAGAGGTGGTTTCTCTGGAAACTACTCTCCTTGGTTTGTACATGATTGCTTTCTTGCTGTGCCTTCACATGGCCTTTTTGATTGGTGTCTCTTCCTCTTCTCACCAGGTCACCACTCCCATTGCACTAGGGTGCTACCCTATGACCTCACTTAACTTTAATTAGTTCCTCAAAGGCCATATCTCAAAACACAGTCACCGTGGGGATTAGAGCGTCAGTGTAGGAAATGGGAGAGGCACAATTCAGTCTATGCCATCACTCATACTTCCTCCCTGCTGCACAGATTTTTCTGGCTGATTTTTGTCATTTCCTTTAGGACCTGAGCCTTTGACATGGGCCTATTTATACTCAGTCATTCTCTTACTAATCCAGTGGAGGTATGGTCTCTCTGAGTTAGTGTGCTTGTCCACAGAAACACGGCTGGAAAGAGCCCACCTTTACCTCAGGAAGCCCCAGGCCAAGGGGATCTGCTTATAGTGGCTCCCTGTACAGCCTGGGGTACTGGAAAAAGCTGAGGACCTAGGACCGTTACTGGTCTGGAAGAGAATGAGCCTCCTATGATGGGCTGCCCAAGTCCTTCTTCCTATATTGAGACACGATGTGCTGTGATCCAGGAACAACCAGTGGCCAGAGTTGGAACACCTTGTAATGACGCCCAGAGAAATGGAGAACAGTGACCCTGGAGAGGCTTCCTCTTTTAGGTCATTCAGAGAAGTACATCATTGGAGGGATTTTCAGGAGGATGCTTTAGAACCTTCAACTTTTTACAAATGTTTTTGACTAGATGGCAAAAAAAAAAAAACCAAAAAAGAAAATCAAATGCAGAGACTGAGACTAAGAACATTATCACTTGAGGGGAAAAGGCTTATAGGAACTGTTGCCAGGTGTCACCAATTAACTGATGGTTTCATGTGGCTTCTTCCTCCTAGTGCGTTGAAGGACTGATCCCTGATAATCCACCTGATCCCTGAGAGCATAAGTCACTTCCTAGCATGAAGGCAGTGTGAGCAAAGATTGCTGTCATTGTCCACTGTCCCGGGTTCAGTGTCCAGCACTAGAGATCATTGTGAGTTTGCGACCCTGGATAAAGCAGAAGTTCACGTGTGGAAAAGAATTCTAGACATGAAATTGTGTGCAAGAAGCAGGTCCTTAAGAAGTCCTAAATAAAATCACCACAGGGACAAGGGAAGAGCCTGCTTTGGGAGAGTGGAATTCAGAACCAAAGAGGAGGAAAGGACTTGTCTTGCATCCCTGCCTTCGCACCCACTGAGTATTTCTCACCAGCTCTGTGTCCCTCCCGGGGTCTCCTGATCAGCCTGTGCTGTGTTGTGGAGGAGCTGAGCCATGACCGAGTCCATGCTCCAAGTCCAGGGGCACCAAGCCTCTGGAGGAGGTTTTTGTATCAAGGCCCTCTGTTGCTACTCATTGAATGTGACACAATGCGTTTTTCTAACATGCAATATTACACTTTCTGAAACTGGATACAGTATAATTCAGCAAAGTCAATGCTCGCATTGTTTCTGTCCATTTAATAGCTAGAGACATGGAAACCATAATTAGCAAATAACCAATTTAGCGATTTTAAAAACTTGAAAGAGAATATACATTTTCATCACCACACAAAAATTTAAGCTAGTTACCGATTACTGAGATAAGAAAACGCTCTCAAATATGAAAACTGAATAATTTGCAATTCAGAGCTCTTTTCAGTGCCTCAGGCTTTAATTTCAAGGTTTCCATTAGGATCATAGACTTGCTCCTTTTGTATTCACTAAAAATTATGGCGCTTAGGGTTGAGAAAATTAAGTGGTTATTTTCATTGTTTCTGTCATTTGGTGCCGTCTGAGAATGAATAATTGATTTGTAATTACATTTTAGAAAAGATCGACAATTATATACATTATTAAGTTTTTGATTATAATTAACACAGAAGTTATTTAAAAATCAATAAAGAAATAAAACTTACCACAAAAATTAGTTTTGTTTTAAGCTTGGCTGATGAATGAGAGCCCTGCCTTTTGGTAAAATTCCTCTGCATCACATGAAATGCTCTTTTCTTTCTCTAATTGAAGTGAATATCAGCAAAGAGCCACCACTGATCTTTAGGACACTATTAGAGAAACAGAGTTTATCACTGCCAAGTGTGCTTTTCACTACTAACTTTTGCTTTCATCTTTGACTATCAAAAAGTTTAAACAACACAGTTGCATATCCTATAGACTTTAATAAAAGTTTCTGTACCTTGGGTTTGTCGACATTTGGCCTAGAAAATTCTTTATTGTGAGTTGTACCACATGTTGTATGTTTACAGCATCCCTGGTTTCTAACCCCCTCTGATTTGTGACAACCAAAGCATCTCTAGACATCATCCCTTATCAGAAGGGGCTGCATAATTGCCCTAGGTTGAGAATTACTGTTCTAAATGGGGAAAAATTACATAGTAATAATTATAGTCATACTTAGTGGGATTTGTTCTGGAAACTTCATCATGAGGTGAGCTCCTTGTGTGTGTCATGAATCATCACAGCTTGTATCCACACAAATGGGATGGTTTGGCCTCCAGGACAGCTGGGCTGAATGGAGAGCCTATTGCTTCTAGGCTACAAACTTGTAAGCAAGTTACTGCACTGAAAATTCTAGGCAATTAGAAGACAGTGGTAAGTATTTGTGTATTTAAGCATCTACAAAGATAGAAATGGTACAGTGACAATAGAGTAGCTAAGGTAACAAATGGCATAACTGTGTAGAGCACTTTCTGTGCATGGAGCCCGCTGGACTGGAAGTTGCTCTGAGTGAGTCAGTGAGGGAGGGGTGAATGACTGTGAGAGCCTAGGACCTCACAATTACTGATGGCTTTATAAATACTGTGAACTTAGGCTGCACTAAGTTTATCAAAATGTTCCTTCTTTAATAATAAATTAACTTTATTATAATTTTTGTACTTCAGGAACTAAAGATAGAATTTTTCTACTCTAATGTTTAGCTTAAAGTACAAGCACTTTTTTTTGTTTGTTTTTACTTTTTCATGCTTTTGAAGTTGCTGTTAAAACTTGAGATAGAACACACATATTAGCCTGGGCCTACCTGGGGAAGGACACCCAGTATCACTGTCCTCCACTTCTACATCTTGTCCTCTGGAAGGTGCTCAGGGGCAGTGATGCACATGGTCCATCACCTCCTGTAACAACAATGCTCAGTGCTTCCGCTGGAACCCTCCTAAGTACCCACCTGCATGCTTCGTGGGAGTTGTCAGTCTTCAGAAACACCCAGGGGTTTTCTTCTTGTTTCCTGTTCTTTCTTTCTTTCTTTTTCCTGTTCTTTCTTTCTTTCTTTCTTTCTTTCTTTCTTTCTTTCTTTCTTTCTTTCTTTCTTTCTTTCTTTCTTTCTTTCTTTCTTTCTTTCGTTCTTTCTTTCTTTCTTTCCTTCCTTTCTTCCTTTCTTTCTTCCTTTCTTTCCTTTCTTCCTTTCTTTCTTTCTTTCTTTCTTTCCTTCCTTCCTTCCTTCCTTCCTTCCTTCCTTCCTTCCTTCCTTCCTTCCTTCCTTCCTTCTTTCTTTCTTCTCTCTCTCTCTTTCTATCTTTGGTACTGGGGATTGAACTCAGGGACTGCACTTGCTAAGCAGGAACCATGCCCCTACTCCATTTACTTTTAATGTTTTTTTCAGACAAAGTTTTGAGTTAACTTTCCCCAGCTGGCCTGGGAATGACATCCTCCTATCCCAGCTTACCGAGTAGAACGTAGTCATGCACCACCATGCCTGTTTTTGAGAGTCTGACTAACTTTTTCTTAGACTCTAAACTGCAGTTCCCCTGTGCTCATTGTTACTTTCTTCTTCTTCTTCTTCTCCTTCTTCTTCTTCTTCTTCTTCTTCTTCTTCTTCTTCTTCTTCTTCTTCTTCTTCTTCTTCTTCTTCTTCTTCTTCTTCTTCTTCTTCTTCTTCTTCTCCTCCTTCTTCTTCTTCTTCTTCTTCTTCTTCTTCTCCTTCTTCTTCTTCTTCTTCTTCTTCTTCTTCTTCTTCTTCTTCTTCTTCTTCTTCTTCTTCTTCTTCTTCTTCTTCTTCTTCTTCTTTTTCTTCTTCTTCTTCCATTTTCTTTCTTCTCTTCCTTTATCTCCTCCTCCTTCTCCTTTTCCTTCTCCTCCCCAACCCTACCTCTTCCTTCTTCTTTTTCCTCCTTCTCCATACATTTGCTTATAAGCAAAGACTGCAGCATGAATATTCCTTTCTATTACTGAAAAGCTTTTAGGGTTCAATCTATGGTTGCAAACTTTATAAGGTGCTTGTTCAGATCTGCAGGAGCTTCTGCTACACCTTTCATTATGAATTTTCTTAGAGTGTGTTCTTTTCCTTCAACTGTAGTTCCATTTTTTCTTGCCTCCTCCTCAGTTATGGCTTTTGTTCAAGTTCCATTAAAATTTTAGAAGACCAGCATTGGATGTGCAGTTCATGTTGACCAAAATGATGTCACTTGGTGCATGACTATAGTACTGCCCATCATTCTTTCTAAAGATTAAACACCTAAAGCTGCATTATAAGCAAAAATCCCATATTAATTGGTCAAAATCACCCCATGTGCAGACTCATTGACATAGGATTAAGTTGCATCTGCTCAGGGATCCCACCCAGTCCCAGAGCTGTCTCTACCACAGAGAATTGTATCCATAAACTACATGGATGAAGTCCCAACTTGTTACCTCACATCTTATTAATCCCTGTGCTGTTTGTTTATAGTGACAATCTTCCTTCTCACATATCCATCCTCTGAAAGTCTGTGCTCCCTGAATTTCCTTTGACATTTTTAGTTATCACCTGGATATTTGTTTTAAGGAGCTCCCATATTCTCACTTAATCTTGTTATTTGTCTCACGGGCATTTTTTCCCCCTCTTACTTAGAAGGGTGTTTGGTACAAATTATTGTGTCATTGTTATGCCAAAAGCATCACTGAAAAAGGATTTTTCCTAGCAAACCAGTATCAAAAAGCAGACAAGATTATTATAATTTTGAGCTGGAGTCTTCTCGGCCTCAGGGTTGTTTATGTTCATTCTCTTTGCTCTTTGAGTGAAACCAGCATGGAGTGGAGTTGAGAAATCCAGTAGTAATTAGTGTCCCATAGAAAGTACTTGCATGTAAGTGTTTTGTGACACGTTCAGTGTATGAAGGTGGATTTAAATCAAATGTTGGCACCTCAGTCTTAGACACATTTAGTCTAGGTAGCTTTATGGGCTGATGGGAAAACAATGAGCTGAGTAATTCCAAAATAGTTCAGGAAAAAAAAAAAGAGATGCATTCAGAAAAAAAAAAAAAAAAGGCAAAGTAGGAAAGACAGACAATGTCAGTCCAGGATATCCTATTCAAAACATTGAAATAATGCCATCACCTCTTAAGAGAAAATGAAATTCACTTTACAAGTTCAGGTGAAAGAAATACAAGACAGTGAGTTGTCACTTTTTGGATGTACTTAAGAACCATGCTTGACAATTTTGTTTTTGAATTTGGTATTATGCCCAAAAAAGAAATTCAGGTGTGTTTTTAAACTAAAAGGACAAGGAGAAAAATGTAGGCTCCAGAATATTTACTACATGAGAAGACTGTAGAAAATAGATCATAAACAACAATTTGGTAGTGAAAAAAGACCTGAAAAGAACAAGACTGTCTGTAAGGAAATTAATAAAGGGCTTAAAGAGCACAAAGAAAGCTACAGATGATACCAAAGGATGTGTCAAAGTTACTTAAGAAGGTATTACCTAGGTCCACAGTGCATGACAAGACAGGGAAACAAGTTACATACACAAAATCCCCTTTCAAGACGTAATCATGCAACTACTGTCCAGAGCACATCAACCCTCTTAACTATGCAACAGCCATTATACTGCCAAAGTCCCCAGATGTAGAAAATGAGATTACACCTATTTTTTCCTGCCAAGAACACAGTGATATTGCATAAACACCTCTGTAATGGCCACAATATCATAAAGAAAAAGTTATTCCCTATAATGCCTTGTGAATCATGCATAGTGTTTACTTCTGAACACAAAAAATTGTGTTCAGGGGAGTGTGTGTGTGTGTGTGTATGCGTAAAGGAAAGGTGGAGGTGGTGAAGCAAACACCCAAGATAAGAAGTTTTTAAGTGTGTTTCTAAGAAAACATGGAAGAGTTATAGTGATAGTTAGAACTGAAAATTTCTCCAAAAATTAGCAACTGCATTTCTCTTTCTAATTGAGAAAAAAAAAAAAAAGAAAAAGAAAAGAGTGTTTATTAATGAGGAGAAATAATCAAACAACTCTAATACTGAAGATCAGCCAGAAAGAGGGAGTTACATTGTGGATGAATTCTTCTCTGAGAAGCCCAATGCTGGTGACTGTGGGTTCCATGGCCTCCATTGTGACAATGTGCAATGAGTCCTATCTCTCACCCCAGGTCCCAGTGGTGACAGTAGCAGCATAGCCTTCCCTGTTACTTTTACTACTCTTTTTTAAAAGAAGACTAGCAGTATTATGATAATAATAATGAACCAAAACTGTTGAAGTATTTTTGTCTGAGCTGAGTGAACAAGCACTCCACGTTACCAGGTTGCAGCTCTATCTATAATAAACACCTGGTTATTTTTTTAGAACATCAGAACTTAGTGGACCAAACATAAGGTTCCTAGTGCAAACCAGTTCTCCATCCAAGCTCTGACAATGACTGGTGGCTCAATGATGTCAGGTATGGGAAATGGGGAGCCCAGTCATCCTGGATCATCCTTGTGACACCTTTAAATGGGTCTGAGTGTTATGATAACCAAGGACAATTATTAGGAAGATTGAGCACAAACTTAAGCAGTGCTAAATACTTACCGCAAATTAGGGAGATACATACAAATATCTTGGTGTCCAAGAAGCAAGGTAAAAGTGAATGCATTTAACTTAAGTGATAATTAAAGTGAAATTTTTAGATATTTTGGAAAGGTGGTGTGTCTTTAATGGAATTGGATGGCTTTATGGGAAAAAGGAATCAGCATTCACAGTACAGTTTTTCACTAAGCATTTTGAGCATTTATGGTTTTTCTTCAATGGTAGCCTCCTTGAATCCACATACCCACAGATATCTAGAATCTACTGTACACACACACACACACACACACACACACACACACACACAAACACACACATTTAAATGTTGGCTTCATTTTACCTAATTCTTTCCCACTCAGTTTATAAGGAGGTATGTACATTTTTTGGGGGGAGAGTATCAAATAATATGGTACCAACTTTCACATTAGCAACAGAATATGAATATTATAAGCACTTAATAAAGTCAACTACTAATCTGCCTCCACCATTCTCATCCTATTTGTCTTAGCTTTTATTTCTTTTATTTTTAAACCTATTTCCTTCTTTTCTTTCTATTCCTGGTTACAGTTGCCCTAGTCCCTCAGCTTTTCCTTGATCACTGTCTTTTTTTTGTGTGTGTCCTGTGTCATTGCTCTCTTAATTTATTGGTGTCTCTAAACCATATTAAGAGGTCTACAAGTGCAGAAGTAATGTGAAGAGAATGAACCATTATTTATTATTAGTATTACCTATGAGTCATTCAGTGGGTAGTAGGCACAACCCACTCATAATCACTGTAGGATTTTCTCAATGAGATTTCTGGACCCATAGTTAACTTCGCCCAAGAACAAGAACTCAGTCCCTGCTCTCTTTTGGAGATATATAGGGCAGATATTAGAAGCGTTGTGTCTTGAGTGGTATAATAAAAGGATTATGAACCATGGTATAGAGCAGAGGACAGAGAGAACAACAGCATGTAGAGTCAGGGACTCCATACAGGAAGTGACCTTTGCCCTTGTTCTCCATTAGGGCTCCCTGGAGAAGAGTTTACAATGCTGATTCAATAGATAAAACTAAAGGCAAAGGAAGAAGCAAGAAATCCCAGGCCGAGTCGGATGTAGATCACTTGGGCCTCTTAAGAAATCTTGACAACTGTGTCAAAGGTTCACTGCTCATGACTCAACTGGGTGAGATACCAGAAAAGATAATCCAGCAAAATCTGAGGTTCTCAGACTCCTAGAATGTATGGGCACTTTTTAGTGCTTTTTTTCTCCATAATTTTTTACATACCAGGAAGTACACGTTTAGAAAAAAATTAAGTAACTAAAAACAGAAATACCTTGAGTATTTCTCCCAAGTTCATTGATTACTTGTGGATTTGAATTTTATTCAGGAAAAATTTGCATTTTTAACAATCATAAAACTGAAATACAGCAAAGTATATTTGTGCATGGCATTTTTTTTCTTTTCAATCCATGTGGATTCTTGGACATTTTGCAGTAACTTCCATGACCCTGGGCTCCTTTGCCTATACTTAGATCAATAGAATTCATTGATCTATATTTTATTCAGGTAGTTTCATCAAGGGATTTGTTAAAGAAATTTACAACTTGCAAAAACTGTACAATTTTAATATTATACAACATTAACTTATTTTATTGACAGTTTATTGTTTTACAGCTCACCAAAACAACTTTGAATAATTAGTTGATAACAAATTAGAACTACATACATACATAATTTTCCCCATTTTAATGACACAGTGGTGCTAGTTGTCCTAGTAACGGTTATGGTTCTATAAATCTTGACTTTTCTTACGTGTTATAGTGAGGTAAGCACAGATGGCAGATGGCTCCTTGGGTTAATTGCTCTGCAGGTCAGCATGGCTTGAGCATGTGGATGGACAAATCAAACAGTACATTTCCACAGTGTCTGAAAGGCTGGGCAACTTGTGACCAGTGAGATATTTTTTTAACACTGATACTGGTTGTGCTGATACAGCTCAAAAAATCAAGGATTCTAGTGAGAAATTGGAGGTGGGGCAGGGAAAATTTCTACAACTCATAGCAATTGAGAATTCTTGGAGAAAAGTTACATTTTCAGGCTTGAACTGCACTCAGGGTCTCATGCTTTCTTCTGCTGTATCTGCATTTTGTTGGCTTCCCTGGACATCAACTCCTCTGCCCATGGAAATCAGCCCTCAGGAAGAAAGGCAAGGGGAAATGACTCTGTCAGGAAGTGCCTTTGAGAATGGTTAAAACATTGGGTGACAATGTGTGTCTTTGCATTTCTTATCAGTGCTGGCTTACTGGGAGGAGATATAAGGGAAGAATATGTCCTACTGTCATAGAGACTAGAGGTCACAATCAACTTTTATGACTGGTTATTACTGTGGTTATTACTGCCTGTCCTGAGCCTCCATTTCCTTTCTTAAAATCTAATCTCTGGGTCATTATAGGAGTGGGTGTGGATTAAATGTGGTTGTTTGTATGATGTTACAGGAGGTGCCCAGTGGAGCAGATTCACAGGAACAGAAAAAAATTTAGTTGAGTTGGAAGAAAGACTTTTAAGCAAATTTTTTTGAAACTTCTAAAGCCATTTGCATAAGACAGTGTGGATCTCCTTCCACTGGAACTATTCTAAGTGCTCTAGAACTTCCTCAAAGTTGAAGCACTGTAGGGCCTCCAAAGGGACATTCTGCATAGGCCTTGCCTTTCTTGCAGGGAGTAACTTTTCTGTAAACTCATAATCTTGCATCTATTCTGAATTGGAAATATCCTTCCATTCCCAGTATAGGCCTCCTCATCTTCCTACTGCTCTGTCCTCTAGAATAACTTCCATGTTTTTCATCCTAATGAAAGCAGAGGCATGAGGAACAGGCAAAAGTTAGTTGGAGTGATAGGTTCAAGAGGGAAATGTGCATAAAGAACCTGAGAAACCCAAAGGCCACACTGGAGGTAACAGGCAGGCAAAAAAGGGTTCTGGGACCAGAAGGCTCAGATTGGATTACATCTCTACCTCCTGTTATCTGGGTGACCTTGAGCAACAAGTAACATTTAAGTGTTTCAGCTGCCTAGTCTGTAAAAAGCAGAGGATAATTATACTGTGAATTTCTTTTGTTTCTTATGAGTATTAAATGAAATAATAGAGATAAAAGGTTAGAACAGAGCTCAACTAAAATCAGGTGTCAGTATTAGCAAAACTTTCTGCAAAGGTAAAGAGCTCCTGTCATCCAAGAAGCAGCATCAAGACATACAGTAGCATTAGTATGGGATCACAGATGGGCTTTAGGACTTTGAGAAGGCACAGATCTTTGGAATTTGTCCTAAGACACAATCCTGCAATGCTGTAGAAATATGTCAGGTAGGAAATAAGCCATATGCCTTGGGCTTGAAGTACAATCTGAGGAAACTGATCTTAATGGTCATAGAACAGAAAACCTTGTAGACCAACTTAGCATTTTCATAGATCATGGTTCATTAATCAGTTTAAAACATGTAGGTAAAATCAAAGGAAAATGGAAGGGGCAAGTGAACAGTTAGGACAGAACAGGATTGAAAGATCATATGAAATCCTGGAGTGTGCGATGTTGATCTCTCTCTCCTGCTTCCTCTTCCCATTCCCTCTATCTCTTTGACTTAGTGTGGTTTCAGCAAGGTCCTTTGAGTTCATGGAACACACTTGTTCTCTTAGACCCAGGGATAAGCAAGCTAGGAAGATGGCAATAGATCGCCATCAGATTGCTGAATAGTCATGGCCCTTACCCAGTTTCTGAGGCAAAGACTCTGGAGTCAGACTGGGTGTCACCAGAGGGTGCCTGAGACCAGATCTCATTCATCTGAGTGTTCATGTATATTTAGGATATCCTGAGTATGTAAGGCTTCTTGTACATTCAGTGTGCATGGCTCATTCAAATTTAAAGTAACTTGAACACCATGGCTGTGTTTGCTAGTGGTTTGAGAACTCAGGATACCACCTGAACTTTCCATTCTTTCCTGTGTACTATCTGGTCACATTCTTCATGAGGTTATGGGCTGCATGCTTCCCATTTGTGTTCCTTTTGCTATAGCAAAAAGTGAATGTAAAAATGTAAGTGTGGCGCTTACCAACTGGGTAGCAGGTTTAAGAAAATATTTAGCAGGCAATGGTTTCTATGTTTGGCAAATGGATCTGTGCAGATTTGATGGTGAAGCGAAGAAGTCTGGAAATGAGACCATCTAACTAAAGACCCATCCAACTGTGTATATGAAGCTTACCACATTATAGGCTTCTAGAAAGGCTTGTCAAACTAATAAATGCCTTGCCTTACATTTTTGAACATGGTTGAATTATCCTAAATGGTGTTTCTATAGCTATGGGTAGGTAATTTTCACATTAAATATCTCCTTTAGTTTTCACAACAATGCTGAGGTAAGTTGACCATGGTTTAATGTCTCTGTTTTACAACTGGAGAGTCCAAATCCTGAAATGCAACTTTCTTGAAGTTGCATATAGCAAGTCCTAGATGGAACTTGCTAGAGCTCAGGTTTTCTGGTTTCCAGTTTCCTTTGGAGTACAAGTACCCCTTTCCTTTGTCTGTATAACCTAAAGCCATATAATAGGAGCTGAGTCCTCAATTGGACCACTAGCATCTCATGAAGTCTTATATGGAAGACATAATTCACTGTGAAAAGTTTAGTGCAGCTATAAGACTTGGGTAAGCACTTCTAAAGAGCCAGTACCTTGCATTACATCTGTCTTATTATGTCCATTATCGATGGTGTATAAAAATGTCCTTGAAAATATGCAATGCTGAGGCTTATCTCCAAGAAGAGTAGCTAATGTTTAGATTCATAAAGCTTTGGAAAATAGAGTTATCAACTGGTAAGGCATTTAGAAACACAATACCACTTCTTTCAACTTGATATTTGGAAGAGTCTGCAGAATTCTAAGTCAGCATATCCAAGAGGCAAGCATATCCAGGGTGAAAGTGAATAAAACAGAAGTAGCCTATAAAAGCAATTTCCCTTACAAATGAGTTATTCCTGTAGAATGAGTCTGTGATCTTTGTACATCCAAAAAATTTAAAACAAAAACAAAAACAACAAAAAACAGAGATGAAAGAAGGGTATAAGTCAGGTGTTTTCTGTGCCTTAAAGGCAATGCTCAAAAAGAAAAAAGAAACTCCATCATAGTTGCAGAAGCACCCCGGTTGGGCACTGCTACTCTTCGGATCTGCTTCCATGATGCAAACCAGGGATGCCTCAGGATGTGTGTTTTTGCCTTGAGTCACCAGCTGTGGTCATTGAGTACAGTTGCTGTGAAGAGACTGCTGTGAATTTAGTTTGGATTTCTCTAATTTTAGACACATTAATGAGCCCCAGGAAGCAATTTGTAATGGATTATAGCATTCCTTCATTTTTTTGGCCATTGAGTGTCACACAGATGTGTGTATGTGTTTATGTGTCTTAGTGTATACCTATGTATGTGTGTGTGCACATGTAAAAGAAAGAAGAAGAAATACAAAAAAGCAGGCCAGAGAACATTCTGAGTCATTATTTGCCAGTTTGCTTATACAGAGGACACTTTTAAAGAAAATTAGTGAAATATTAAGAGAAACTAAAAAATTATAGCATAATAATTGCATGTAGACAGGGAGAAAATGATTTCTCTTCAAAATTCAATCTAATTTAGAAGAGGTATTTAAATAATAATGCATTAGTAAAATGATTGAAAAATGGAAGAAAATGTTTTCCCAAAAATTCTGTGTAATTTGGAAATATACCAAAAATCAGTTTTTAGACCTTTGGTAATTCCTAAAGATACTCTGGGGCCAGACTGTGTGTCACCAGTGGCTGCCTGAGATGAGAAAAACCCTGTGTCTAATAACATAAAAATATAATTAACCCTGTTTGGGAAATATTGGGATAAGAAAATGTTGCTTCATTTATGACACTAGCAAAAGGAAGTATTAAGTATAATTTCTTTCAAAATGTATTCCATCATCACATATATTTGAATCATCAAATTATCTCTGTGTATATAGACATATGTATTTATAGACTCACAAAATAAGAGACTATGTCTGAAATCATTATGTCATTGTATTCTAATACTTCTGAAAAACATTTCCTTCGATTTCCTTAATGACTGCATTTTCAATCCACCCACAGTTACCAATCTCAGTTTAGGACATCATTTATCTATGACACTGAAAAATAGTCCCTATGCATTTTCTACCATTTCCAGATTTCTCCATTTAGGACCTATACTAATTTTTGAATTTGTTTTGCTCTTGGTGAAAATCCTGAGTATTCTTTCTTCTGCAGCATTCCAATTATAATTTTATCACTTGAGGTTTATAGGGAACTTGAACAAACCTAAAAGACCTAGTATTATATAAATATACACTTAAAAATTCAATTTTCATCTTACTTAAAACAATAATTAGCCATAATTTTTCAGGCACCAGGAACTCTACTAAGCATTTGCAAATATCTTTTTCATTAAAACTTTATAAAGCCCTTGTATGATAAGCATTATTATTTTTATGTATATTGATAACTAAGTTAAGGCATGAGAAATTTATTAAATAACTTTCAGGAAATCTCAGAGTTAATAAGTTAACGAGCAGAGATTTGAAAACACAACTCCATGTTGTCTCTGTGGTTAACCTACTTGCTTCTATTCAAATAACTTTAAGAGAAAGATGGTGTACATATCACAGATAGGACAAGTATGCATGATCTTCGCATGAAGATTTTCTTTAATATGCAATCATTAATAACGAATTATAACACGCCACAGACATATTTGGTAATTACATGTTTTTGTTACTAAAGATTTTTCTTCTTAAGGGTGGCCATGCAAGAGACAGAGATCTGGAGATGGCGGTTCCATGCCAGCCTGGGGAAAAAGTTTGCAAGATGCCATTTCAACCAGTGTCTGCTGTAGTGTTGCATGCCTGTCATCCCAGCTACACAGTGGATTACCAACAGGAGGCTCAGAGTTCAGTCTGGCTCAGACGTAAAGTGAGATCTTATCTCAAAAATAAGCAGCACAGAAATGGCTTGTAGGGTGGCTCAAGTTGTGGCATACCTGCCCAGCAAGTGTGAAACTATGAGTTCAACCTGCAGTGCCACCAAAAATATTAATTTTAAAGCCAATACACATCTGCTTCAATATTACTCCAATATTTTAAAAAATGAGATGGCTTTTTTTCTTTTTGGAAATAGTGAAGTATGGTGTGATAGCTTTGCTATATTAAGGATGGGTTATTTGTCAATCAAGACGTAAGGATTCAAGTAGCCTGAGAAATAGTGTGTTTCATCTCTGATTTTAAAAAAAATCTGTCCTGTATTTCGGACAAATAAAAACTCACACATGCAGTATCATTTTTTCAGACTCTTGGGTATCAAGAAAACAAGCATGTTTATTAATCTCTATCTAGGGAGTAGAGGAGTATAATTTGCTAGTGAATCAGATATTCATATAAGGGTTGTTGCAGAAAAGGCTTTAGAGAAAATTCCCTCCCACTGTTAAGGAAACCAGAGAGGGAAAGCTTAGCTCTGACTTCCCTCCTTGCTTCCAGCTAAGTTGAAAAATCTTACTGTAAAATTTTTCCTTCAGATGCTGAAGGCGAATATTGACTTGCTATCTCCTATTGGCAGGCTGTTATCACATGAGATATGAACGTGCTTGTGTTTTTCTATGGCATCTGTAGTAATTGGCTTCTTTGATTATGAGGTAATACTCTCTAGGTGACCAAATTAGCAAGCAGAGATAAGCGTAGGGCAGCCCAAGTTTGTTTGTGATTTGCTTGTGATTTCTTTCAGTGGCATCTTGAAACAACTGTAAATTGCTCAGTTGATTTTAATGCTTATCTTCAATTAAAGTAAGATCATTAAATACTTTGGGCTTTTGTATTTCCTTTTTCCCCCTATCTGATTTTCTCAGTGGTACTTGGGCTATGTAGTGCGAGATTGCCAATCACTTTTGCCAAGATGTGTATGTACAATGATACCTCTTTTTTCTGAAGTGTTCAAAGCACCTTGGATTTTCTGCCAGGCTCTCCCTGTGCCTCAATGCAGACAACTTGGCAAGGTTAATGAGCTATTCCAAGTGGAGATGCTGGAAGCTGTGAATGAGGACAAAAAGCAATAAACATTAACAAGGATTCATTAAAACCTGGTTTTCAATGAATAATCTGAACTTTCCTTTGTCCAAATAAAAGGATCATCACTTAGGAAATTTCCCATGCTGCACATTCAACTCGCATAACACGAGACGTGATATCGTATGTACTCTACACATCCACGGATTCTTCTATAGTCTAAATGACAAAATGCCTTCTATTATTTTCCCAAACCAAAATAGGTCTGGGAAATAGAATAAATATTCTATATTTTAAAAGCCATGGAGACTGGCTGGTGGAGTGGCTCAAGTGGTAGATTGTTTGCCCAGGAAGCATGAGGCCTTGAGTTCAAACCCCAGTGCTGCTAACAACAACAACAACAAAGCCATCAGAGTTTTAAAAAACAATCATGCATTTCACATTGGAAAAAACAACCATAATAGAAGGTAATTATTAAATTAAAGGTGATTAAAATCAAAGGATACAATACTTTTTCCTCCTTTCTCTGGTCAGAATTCCAAGCAATCTTCAATGTGTTGCCTTTTCTCTATTAGTTAACATTCTAAGCTATTCACAGACATCATTTATAAACTTCTGGGAGGCATATTTATTTGGTTTATTTTCACTTTCTAGATTACTGTGTTCACTTTATGCTCTCCTGCTCCTTCTGCCTTTTCTAACCCTGCCTGGTCCTTCACCTACCTCTCTACACAGCTTAGCTGATCAGAGGGAATTTTTTTTGTTTGTTGACTCCTTTTGCATTGTTTTTGAGAAGTTTTGGCACTCCTGGAATTGTTTCTAATCTATGCCATCACACTAAATAATGTGATCTTGTTAAAAGAACTGAGTTTACTATTTCATGAGAAGTCATTTGACTGCCAATGTCCCACATCCCACTACCATGATTTCTGATCCTAAGTTCTATCTAGGTAGAAATATTATGTGGATAGGAATTAGGTGTGCAATGCTCAACTGGATCAGGATTTTCTTCTGAGCATCATCATCTGTTTCCAGATCTTCAAGTTGGGGACTTTATTACCAAAGTAGTGCATCACTCCTTGTCTTCCCTATTCCCTCCAGCCAACTCTTGGTGACTGACATTGTGACCCTAATTTGAGCTTTATTCAATCTGTATCCTGAGCCAAGTGCTGCCATGGCTATCTGTGGAATATATGTACATATATACATATACACACACACACACATACATATATACATATGAACACACACACACACACACACACACACATATATATGTAGGGAAGGTAGATGGGTGTTGAAAGAGACCGTTATAATTTCGACTGGAGGAATGCTATAAATCAATTACATTATAATATTATTTTTGTCTTGTTCTGTGGAAAGGTTTTGATGAAATTTTCATAAAGACATAGATGTGTAGCAATGAGAGGGAAACTGGACTCATGTACTGTGGTACTATGCCGAATCATTCTCTTCCCCCCAGTGTAATGGTATTTTGTGATGGGACCAACGGTAGGCCAATAGACCAAGGGGGTGGGGCCCTTTAGGTGTGATTGATGCCTTTCTAAGAAGAGAGATGACAGCTTTCTCTTTCTACCAGGAGAGGGCGCAGAAAGAAGACACCCACCTGCAAACCATCAAGCAATCTGCACCAAATCTCCCTGCTTCTTATTTTGGACTTACTAGCCTCTGGCCCTGTAGGAAACAAATTTCTGTTGAATAAACCAGCAGTCTACGGTATTTGATTGCAGCAACACAAACAAATATGTATGGATTCCAAGGGGTTCACTGTCTCATCTATCTGCTCTAACCAACGAGGTAGAGTGTTATTTTTACAGATGACTTTCTTTGACCTACCTTGCCTTAATATACATAACTTAACATAGATTTTAACAGTCTAACATTTCCCTTTTATTAAAAATATCAGGAATTAGCCTTTTGAAAAAATGAACATTATGAGAGAGTTAATTTGAGGAGGAAGTGCTTGCATGTGCGCTGAGATTTTCTGTGTAATTATCTTCCTCACAGTCCATAAATTTAGCTAAGAACTTAAGTTAAAGGGAAAAGTTGCTGTGCAGCCATGTGTCTTAAAAGGAGAAACTGAATTGGGTCTAGCTACCTTTTTTTAAAGAGGAAGTCTGAAGCTCATAGTTCCACTTCACAATGCTCCATCATCATAATTATTGTGGGGGGAGGAAAGTCTATTTGGAGGGAGTGCGATGTTCACAGGGACAGCGTCTCTCATTTCTTGTAGTGGAGGAGATGGAAATTAGAGGAGGAAGAACCCGAGTCACCAGGAATGATGGGGTAGAGACAATGTGTCTCTTCTTTCCACCAGACAGAACTAAAGAGTGTCTGTCATAGGAGTCAGAAAGGCTCTAGCCCTGCTAGGTAGCTATCATTCTCAAGGATCCAGAAAGACTGGAGCAGAAAACTGATGCATCCAAGAGGGGGGACAAGGAGAAGCATCCAGCACCCCAAGACACGTGCATTCTCATGGTCAAGTGGGCCAGTAGAAAATGACTGCACTTGCTCCGGAACATATGTACCTCTAAAAGGTAGTAAAGGGCTTCGGGTGGTTCACCTGTGGTGGGAACCAAGGAAGAAGGAAAGAAATCACAAGAGCCTGACTTCCCATTTCACAAAAATGTGCATTTTGGAGGCTTCTGCAGAATTTCCTGCAGAACCACATCTGAGCTCTAAGGAAGAGCCACCATTGTGACACATGCCACACAGACATCACTTGCAATGAATGTTAGAGAAGTAGAAACAGAGAGGATCACATGTTTGCCCAGAAAATGAAAGCCAGAGTTTTGTAATATATATCTCTCTGTTTCCCTCTCTCTCTGCCCCACTCTGTGCCTGGCAAAGCCGAACAGCAAGGTAAGAGACAGTAGCCAACAACTTCTATCCAACCCCGCAACAAAAGTACAGGTTTCATTCTTACCTGATTTTAGAAAAGGAGGGAAAGGTGTTTTAAGTTAAATACAAGAAGAACCAACGAAATAAAAAGAGCCAAGTAGTGTTAAAACTAAAACAATCAAATCACCAAACTGGTTAAAAGTATATACAAAGATACCTCTCTGTAGAGGACACGGTCAATGTAGCACAGAAGGGACCATTTATTAAAAATGTATAACTAGTTTTTACACTGATTAATTTAGTCCTTGTGCACACAGTGTGGCATTGATTGTTATACAATTGAACAATGACCCGGATCTTATGGGTGCGATAGTGCATGTGGGTGAATCACACAACTGAAATGAGCTGTGAGCTCTTTATGATTGATGTGCACGCTGTAACATGGAGCACTGGGTAGTTCAGCACATTCATAGTGGGTAATCCATGTTTTAAAAATACATTCCAAATGATTCCATTTATACAAAAATGAAAATGACAGAGGCAAAGTCAGAGGTCAGGCTCTCATCAAATGTGACTTCAGATTGTGAAAGAAGAAAAATGGGACTAGTCATGCTAGTGTGAGGTAAGAGTATGAACGGAGAGGTAGCAAGCTGACTTCAAAGTTAAGGACTAAGAATAAGGAATAAAGGGAGTGTTAGCAGGGGTTGTTGATGCCTGTGTTCTGTTGGTCAGAGTCAGTGGACAGAAGAAACTCACACCTTTCCTAAGCCAACATGTCTGCTCAGGTCAGATATTGAAGGAGGGTTTCATATTTGAATGGTTCTTCACTGAGTGCTTAAATATTAGTCATATATTATCTGTATGTTGTCCACAGTCAATAAGGACCATGAGAGGGTCATAAAAAATGACATACAAACATTTGTACAAAATGAAAGAGCATGATTTGGCACTGATATGATTATAGATTAAATTCCATTACCTTTAGAAATCACTAACACAAACTCTATCCTGTGCTGAAAGGAGAAGGGATTCACTCCAATTTTTATCTAGATGTTCTAATTCATAACTGATTTCCCAATAGCAATTGTGTAATTTTTATAAGCAAAGGAATACTAAACAATATAAATATCATGTAGATATTTATTACTCTAATTAGTTGCATTTCTAAAATCCATTTAATATTCAATATAAAAATTCCATGATCCTCTAAGGAAGAGATATCATCACCGATCAAAAAAATTAAACAGAGATCACAAAATTGCATACTTTTTTTATTTCTTATGCTTTAATAACCATAATGCATATTGGGTGTTAAATGGACTTGAATATGAGTGGGTTTTAGCTCCTACAACTCACAAATTGTGAGACAAACATTATAGTTTTCATGCAGAACATATAAACATCTTGTTTATATATCTCGTCAGGATGAAATGCTTAGGCTCATTAAAGCTCTACCATCCTCTGCTGTCTCCACCTGAGATGCACGCCTGCCATTTGACTGGAGTGCTTTATTCTCTGTTCTCCTCAGGCTTGAATGGAAGGTCACTTTGACCTGCTGCACATTTTTACTTAAGAATGGCTTTTAACAATAAGCCACTAGTGTACGTGTTTCTGGACCAACTTGAGTTTTTGGCACAATATGAAAAGCATTTGGAAAGTGTAAGTAAAAGCCTTCCGTTTCAGAAGTAATAATGGCCCCATTTGCCATGGAAACCAGAGGACTTTATGGAAATGCACTCAACTGTTTTCTGTAGTGAGCCTAAAATTATTCTAAAAATAAGTTGTATTCCTGGCATCTGCTAACCATGCACAAAGATTGCATCTCCCCTTAGAGGAAAGTGCTGGGCCATTTGAATTGTCCCTTTTTCCTATTGTGCACAAGGTAGCAAGAAATATAGGTGCTACACACAGTAGTAGGGTATCAATAATGAGTTTTAATTAAATCAAATTAAATGTCTTTTGAAAAGCAGCAGATAATACTTTGAATGTAGCCTCTGAACACAGAACAAAGATAACAAGAATGAAAATAGGGGTTTTTCTTCAAAATTAAAATGAATCCTGTTTTAACTTTTTTCTTTTCTACAAACACTAAAACAAAAAATATGTGGCAAATGATTGTGAAAATTTTAGCAAATATGAGTGAATTAAAAAAAGAAACCTAGTCTTGACCTGAGTTCCTTGTTTTAGGTCTAGACCCAAATTCATTAGTTGTTCACATGGGCAGGAAAGGAGCAAAGGCTTGGTGCCACACACATGCTCAATGGTGCCTACCCAGGGTCACTGCAAAGGGATCTGTTATTTAATTAATGTCGAGAGGCCCCATGCCAGGAGGCAAAATGGTATTTGTTACTTGGAAAGTTAAGATGACAGGCTGAAGGAGTGAAAGAGCAGAGCAAATACAAATCCCTAAAATGGGATGTGGCAGGAAGGAAGACAAGGTACGTGAAGGCAAGATTTATGCTCATAGGCCCATCTCTCTACTGGCTTAAGAATATAGGCATAAATTAATAGGCACACCAAATAGATTAGGCCATGGGTTAAACATGCCCATGAATTCCAATTCTATCCAATAACTATGCATTGAGTGCCCCTATGTCCTAGGTACTTTGTTAGCTGCTGGGAATAAAGTGATGACCGATCCCAACCCTCACACTATTTATGGCTCCGAAGGGGTACAAGTGCTGAAGAACTCTTTGGTTATCATTACAAAAAGGAGAGAAAATTACTTCCCGAAGTACCGCTTGGAGATGTGACCAAGAAGTTTTAAGGAGGTGGTTACAGAAATTTGACTCATCAGCTCCGTGACCCATAACTCAAAGAGCAGTAATATTTAATTTATTGTCAATGCCAGGATAGTTGTGAGAGTAAATCAGGGCCCTGGGCTGCAGGTGTGAGCTGAGACTCTTCAGAAGATCAGCACACAGTTACTCTTTATGTATACATGGTTGTATTTGGGAAACTAAACAGTTTCTTTGCTGTATAATTAACCATCATTTATTGGCAGGAATTCGGAAGGGCCTTTATTTGATTGGTAATGCATATTATTCAAATAGCATGCAGTTAGGAGCCTGGTGGGGGGACTTGCTGACCTATTGTGGATATCATTAGCAGCGGTGCAGCCAGCAAGCAAGTCTGTGTTTCAGGAGCATGATTCTGCCTGGGTCAACATGTTTATGAAAAATTAGGTGACATAAGAGGGGATCTGATTATCATATGTGCAAATAACCCAACATTCGGATGGCTGATGGATCTACTGACTCCAGAAAGTTCTTAATAAGAACTTAATAAGAATAACAGAATGGTTTTTTAAAGATGAAGCAGTATGTAGATGTATATAAGACAGTACACTTCAAGTTAACTAAAAAGAAATCTACTGCATAATATGAAAAGGAAGAAATATAGTTTGGCTACACTTTTTGTCAGAGAACAAACAGATCTTAGATATTAATTCTAGCTCTATGGTATAGTATAAAACTTTGGCAGAGATTTCATAGAAAGGAGTTATGATTTCATTAGATAATTGGGCAAGAATGTACCTTCCAATCCTGAAATTCTACATTTTTGGAACTATAATAGCACAGACTGTATCTTATTCATATCTCTCTCCTAGCTTTGGATGGCAGTTAAAATGTGTTTGTTGTGTGATCAATAGGTATCTTATGAACCATGCAAGCTTACAGAGTAGAGTTGATGGATTTGGTAGAAGCTGGCCTCATCTTTCACTAAAGTTAATCTCCCTCGTTCCCTAAACACGTCTACCTACCTTCCACCTCCCCACTGTCTATTCACACGACTTCCTTTATAAACATAGTTAGAAAATTGAAAATCAGTCTATGGAACCAAGAAGGACTGTAATTTGGGCAAGGCAGTTCTTGTAAGTCTGTAATAAAGCCTTTATTCATTTCTGTTCCAAGGAATTGTTTACTTAAGAGTTATCTATAAGACAATACGCAACCTCCTGTCACAGCAAGTAAACAGACTGCTTTGAACATGGTTTCCTGACATGTCTTGCTATCCACACCCATTTTCACTTGTGCTTCTCCTGGAGGCAGAGTGTAGCTCCCAGACACAGGCTGAATGTCTGTTTTATATCTATACACATCCAGGGACAAGACACTGTGCATTTATGTGTGCTAGCCCATCTCAGCCCCGCATGAAATTCAGGATCACTGTTTAATCCTGTTTTACCTATTTCAAATCTTCTTTCAATTAGCCAGTAGACTGAAGAAAGGGAAGATGACTGGGGTTTGAATTACCTTCATGTCTAAATTCACAGGGTGATTAGTCATTGGTCACTGCATTTCACATTTTGCACAGCTGGACTTGGCCTTGGAGCAGTAACCTTCTCCTTTGTGATAGTCATTTAAGGACAAAGGATCAACAGTCTATTTGTCAAAGGGACTTAAAGTTCCATTCTCTAAGTGTCTATTAAAATGGACAGAAGTATTTAATGTATAAATTAGTGATCACATGACTCTAGAGACAGAGCTCATCTCATAGGTGTTCTTAAAAAATAGTTTAAAGTTGCTCTGGCAGATCATGCTGACAAGTGAACTCTGTCAAGAAATTCTGTCTCCTCAAGAGTTCCATTACTTAGTGCAAAACACTTCTTAAAATATTTAAATATTTTTAGGTAGACAATGTTTTGTGGAAATCACATCATTTCATCACTCCAAGGACAAGCCTTATTTTATTTTATTTGTTTATTTAATTACAGTGAATCATGTATTTATTTATCCCTTCTGCATTGGGATTCAGCACAAAGAGCTATCCAAGGTACATATAATTTTGTAACTATTTTGCATCCACATGTATTATTAAACCAAAGTAATTATGAGAGTTTCTCCAAATAGATTCCAACTCATGCTGCACTGTTTTTTCTTTTATCATTTTTACATTTACTCACATGTAACAATCCTTATTTTAAAACCCACACATTTTAACAACAATTTAAGCCCCCCAACTTCACAACTATGGTAAATTCACATGTGTGTGTGTGCTGTTCTGGTGAACAGATAGTATAGTCATTGTTCTTTCTGGTTATGTCAGAGAATGTCATTCATTTGATAACAGTAGGTTCAGACAAAGGAAGCTGAGCTCTGAAATATCCCCCATCCCTTGCTTATGAATGGAGCTCATCTTACCATTTGCTGGAAGAACAAAATTTTTATAGACTATGGAAAATTAATGAATGTGCCTATCTCCAAAACACTTTGCTTTTATCTAAAGATAAGTAAGCATACTGGTTATGAATGAAATGTTAATAAGGAAATTTAGCAAATGTTGATCTGTTTTAAGTATGTACTCATCTTTGGAGTTGGAAAATGTATGCTGGTACTTTTTAAAAATCTATGTTTAATATCCCTAAGTAAGAGATATTTACATTTACAACTTTGGAAGATTAGGATCTTAAGAATCAAAATGGGTGGAGACATTTTGTTGTATTGAAAACTGCAAGTTTGTAGGGGCTACGTGACCTGTAGGTGGGGCTATCGGGGGAGGAAGTCAGGCACTGTATACACTAGGTGCTCAATGACTGTAAAATTGTTTCATATCTTCTAGTTTACAGTTATTTTCTGATGGATCTTCTTTTATATCATGTTCCTTTGAGAGACAGAACAAATGTAAACAAGTACAAGATTAGAATACTGTGTGTCTTTAGAGGAAATAGAAACACATATTTAATATACTTAAGCAACAGCCAACTAAGCCACACATTAAAAGCATTTAGATTTAAATACACATATGGTTTAAAGCAAAGAACTCGGTATTCAACTTCCTTTGAAGACTAGAAAGTTTTCACATGTCTTCAAACACTATTAGATGGGCAGGTAGCTCTGTGACTTTGTGTAAATTGTTTAACTGCTCTATGCCTCGCTTCCTCATCTTAGAAAGGAGCAAATGATAGAACCTGACACACAAGGTCTTTGTGAGGATTTAATGAGTTAATAGAAGGGGAAAATACTAAGCATTGCATGTATGTATGCTTCTATATTGGTGATGTTAATATTCCGTACGGTATGGAGATTTCAAATGGTTTATGTTACCACTATCTTTACTAGAGTAGCACAGATGATAATTTATGTTTATAAGAAAATAACAACAATATTATATAAATAACACAGTGTTCAATGATAGCTCAATTTTGCAGTGATTTTCTCAGTTGGAAGATGTAATAGCTAAGGAAATCATGCTTGGATTATTAAAACCTGTGTAAGAAAACGGATGGTCATCTTCTTAAAAGTTATTTATCTCACTGACTTGATTGACATTTTTTGATGAAAAGAGGTTAACTTAAAACATTAAGTATTTTGCAATAATATTACAATGGCAGAATGAATGGGAGGAGGAGTTTTGGGCACCAGAAGATGCTGTGATTTCATAGCCTTCATCTCTTCTTTTTTTGCTTCTTTGTTTTCTTTTGTTTTATCCCCTTGGACCTAATACTTCCTTCACTGCTACCTAATGCTATAGTGTCATTAAAGTTCTATACTTTTTTACTCAGTATGATTTACTAGAAATTGAAGGGGCTTTCACATATACTAAGTTAAATTCTAAAATAAATAATGTTCCTCTTATCCACAATTCTAAGTCAATAGAACTTTCTGTAAATAGGAAGATAACTCCATTTTTATGCTTTGAAGACGATGCCTTCAATGAATGTTATTTTATCAGTTTATACGGAGGCTTTCATGACATTGTTTTAGGTGGTAGACTTTTGTGAGTGCTCTAGCTAGATAAGTAGAGGAAAATGCCCCTGGATGTTTTTAAAAGCAGATGAAAAAATAAAAATAAACCACTTACAAAATGCAATCATCAAAAATCTAATCTTTCCTTTTTCTACATCAACACAATTGGGCTTGCCACATAGGATCCGTTCCAATGAATGCTTATTTATGTTATAGAGACATTGAGGAAGGATCTGCCATAATTTCCTGGACACCAAGCTTCAGGCAGAATAGTGAAGCAGTTGTATGGGAGAGGGAAAAAAAGGCCCACAAACACATAGCAATAATTTGCAGCTTGGTGAATTGTGGCCCCAGGAGGGCCACCAAGGCTGAGGAAGAGATCAAGGGAAAAGGCAAGCACTGACCTTCTGAGTTGTGCCCTATTATGAAATTAACAGGGGACTGCTAAGGAGTTTCTCTTCTAAATTGCTTTTAAAATCCAAGTTTAATTCAGTAGCTTGCTTCCTGCTGTCAACTGCTAGGCTCAGAAGATACACAGCTACACGGTGTTCCAGTTAGTGTTTCTTTTGCATGAACAAAATTGGGAAACCATCCTCACTAGCTCTTTCCTTGGCAGAACTTTTCAAAAGAGTGCTGGATCTAATTACCTTGTAATTTCCGATCACAGGTCACTGGGACCACAAATCAAGATGTGTAAGGCGACTTTTGGGTGTTTCAACCTGAGCAGTTAACACACTGCTTCTGCCCAAGGCTTTCTGAGATTTGGCATGTTTAGGGGTTGGCAAACATGATTCAGAAAATGGGAGAGGTGAAGGGAAGTTGGAATGCCTCAACCCACAGAAGGCAGGGGGTAAGAATAGAAAACAGTTCCTAAGCAGAAAACTGCTAACTGGAAGCCCCAAACTCCTCTTAAACCATTGATAATGGATTTGCAACTAGGAAACTAGGATATAAGAAAAACAACCTCCAAAATTTTACACAGGTAGATAATGTCCACATTAGACAGAAAATAATTTGAGGGAAATACAACCCATCTTAAACTGTAAAATAATTTAGTTGTTGAACTCCTTTAACCTCCCTTTAATTTAAACTATATAAACCCTAAATTGTTCTAATTAAAGCCTGTCATTAACTTTGGAACCTCAGCTTGGCATAAAAAATCTGGCATAAAGCGATATTAAATATTTTTATCCAGTCATAAATTATCAAATTACTGCATGAACTGCTTTTCGCAAGGAACAAGATGAGCTAAGGCGATAGATTAAGTGATCTGTATGATTTTTTGCTAAGTACATATATTATGTAATTGCAAAAGGGCAATTTGTGTCATTTATTTATTTTTTTCATTGGGAAAGAAAGTGAAATGCTTCTGCAGTTTCTAGGTACAGAGAGGATTCCAGAATCTCTGTACTTGGCCCAGGAGGAGGCATTGGAAATGCGTGGGGAGAGGATGGATGGTGTTGAGGAGTGGTACAATTGCTGGGTCCATCTTTATCTTGCATTAAGGTCTTTTAGTATATCTGCAGGAAGCATTCACTTTTTTCACTTAGATAACTGGCTTTATCTTCTTTCATTGCTAAATGTTCATCGGGCATCACCGTGTACAAAATCCTTTGAGGAAAAGAAAGGTAACTGAGTTGTATAATATCACCCAGGTGACGACACTGTAATGGAGGTGAGATGACATATGTGCCTGGAAAACAGCTCCGAGACAATGTGATATGTGCATGTCTCATTCTGACTGTGAAGACTATTGTCTTACTCCCACTGAGGAGGGAAGACTGTATTTGCAGCGTCCAAACTTCCCTAGTCACAAAAGAACATCCCCTTACCAAGAGGTAAAGTGTCCTCAGAGTCTGAGTCCATCTCCTTTTTTCTCTGTTCAAAGGTGTGCCTTTTCTTCACTTAAATGCATACATCCATGGTTTTCAGAAACTCCTCCAACTTGCTGGATTTCATACCCCCAAAGGAAAGGTGGGAACTTTGCACTGCATCATGAGTACCTGAGATGAGTGATTGCCTATGGAGTGAGCTGCTAGCCATGGCGGATGAAGGTGTGGCAAGGGGCTGGATCTCATATGCAGTCTCTCTCCTCTCTTGCTGATGGTAAATATTGAAGCATGAGCCTGGCATCGGGCTGTCTGTTCTTAGGGACTTCAAAGCATGCACTGATGTGGTACTAGGGTGGCACTGATCTGCCTTTTGATACTGACCACTCTCATGTCCCTCAGCTCAGCCTCACTACCAAGTGATAAGTGAAACAACTTGACTGGAGGAGTAGAAAGGATAGCATTGGGCACTGATGGTGAGGGAAGATTGTTGAGGAAGTAGCTGGACACTGAGAATGGGTTGGACTGTGATAAATAGAAAACGAATCTGGCTCTCCAGTTATGTATTTGCTTGTCACACAAGATGCACAGAGTAGAAATCAAAGTTTGTGCTAGAGGGTGTCTGGGATGGGAGATTCCTACAGCTAATCAGTGACTCAGATGGTTGGAAGAGTAGAAGGAACTGAGGTGGTAAGTGTAGAGTCATTTGAAGTCAATTCCCTCCATCAGTAAATGACAATAGAGAAAATGTATTGGACAGTCAATTTCAGAAGACAGTGCTCAATTACCACCTAAGAATTTCCAATGGAATGGAAATTTAGATTGAGAAAACTGCCCAAGATGGATGCTGGCGCACTATGGTGATACTGAAAACATTTAACCACCAGGGCAGCATGGGCTCTGACCTCTCAGAGTGGGGGCAATCAGAAGACTGTCAGTCCTTCCACACCCCTTGTCTTAGCAGCAGGAATCCACTTAGAACTTTCGAATTGTAGAAAGATGCAATCAATGTGCTTCTTAGAAACACTAATAAACCTCAGAGGAAGGATGAAAAGGAATAGACATGCAAGCCAGTGTGAATGATTTTTGCAGTTATGATGTATTCAGGAACTCAAGTAGGGTTGGAGCAGCTGGAATACAAATGAAGGAGAGATGTGAATGGATTTGGAAGATGCACTCATTTACAATGGTGGGGGGAGAGGAAGCCTATATTCAATTAAAATTCATGATACCTGCTACCTGGTATAGTTTGAACCTTTTCTTCTTTTCTTTTTGGTGGTATTGGGATTTGAATTCAGGGCTTCGTGCTTGCTGGGAAGAGGCTCTGCCTCTTGAGCCATGTCTCCAGCACTGTTTGCTCTGCTTATTTTTGGAGTTAAAGTCTCATTTTTTGCCCAGGCTCACCTGGACTGCAATCTTCCTATTTTATACCTCTCACCACAGCTGCAATGTGTTACCACCCATCACAGGTGGGTTACCACCACACCCAGATTTTTTCCACTGAGAAGGGGTTTTGAAAACATTTTTATCCAGGCTACTCTGGAATCATGAGGCTCCCTATCTCAGCCTCCCTTATAGCTTAGGATGACAGGCATGTGTCACCACACCCAGCTATTGGTTGAAATGGAGTTTCATGAACTTTTTTCCTGGTCTGGTCTCAGATTGCAATCTTCTCGATATAATTTGGAACTTAAATGTCCTCCAGAGCCCATTTGGTCTCCAGTTTGTGACACTTTGGGATGTGGTGAAACCTCTAAGAGGTATTGCCTATTGGGAAGAAGTTGGGTGATATAGGAGCATGCTCTTAAAGGGAATACTGAGATCCAATATCCTTTTCTCTCTTTCTCTTTCCCTTCTCCCTCCTCCCTCCCTCCCTCCATTCCTCCCCCACTCCCTTTCTCCCTCCCTTCCTTTTTTCCTTCTTTCTGTTCCTGTACACTAGGTGAATGGGCTTCCTCCCCATAAACATCCACCATGAAGTGCTACCTTGCTGCAGACACAAAGCAACAAGTGCAATTGATCATGGGCTGAAATTCCTAAAACTATGAACTAAAATAAAACTTACTCTTACTGGGTTGACTTATCTCAGGTGTTTGTTATAGTCACAGAAAGCTTAAAGGAACTAGAAATCATGATATAGAACTGTTTAGGTTGAGGCAAGAATAGTTCTGTAAAAATTAAGATGGACCTGGATTCAAAACTTTGCTCAGCCTATTTCAAACACAGGATCTACATACAGGCAAGTTACTAGACCTCCTGTATGATTCCCTTCCATCATCTATAGGATGGAAACAGATGGACATTCTTGTCCCTGTGAAACTTTTTCCTGGTGGAAAAGGTAACATAAATGAATGAATAAGGACCATGCAGAGTGATTAGGAGATGGGTAAGGGCTGAGGGGAAAGCAAGTCTGATAAGAGGAAAAGAAGGTATCAGAGATGTAGGTGAGACTGGTCCACAGTGGAGATCCTTTCCTCCCTCTCTCCCCTCATTACTAAGTCCTGACAAAATAATTGAAGACTGTGTATCACAGATTTGTGAGCTCTTTTCAGAAAAGCTAGGCCCTTTTACGTACACAGGCTCATGTTTAAAATGTCATAAATGACGAAAGGAATTAGAGCCATATTGACAGATATTTCCTTTAATTTTTTATTGTGAAAACTTGCATGTAAAAATAAAATTAGAGAGGTGATATAATAAACTTAGCATGTACTTGTAACAATTGTTAATTTTTTGGCAAATTTTCCACTCATTTATAGGAATGTGACCTATGGAACAATAAGTGGTTATCACTTATTTTTGCACTTTTTTTCTCAAAGTGAAAATGAATGAACAACAATAAAGCATCCTTTTAGTTTTGGTAGACTGTAATGTTTCTTTTTCTCAATCAAGTTCAGGTATCACTGGAGTGGGTCTCAGTGTCATTTAATGAGAATAAGTTACCTGATAGCTCTTACATAGACAATCAGAACATAAACTTCATCTAAAGAGAAGTGTGAATTTGAGTCTTTCTTAACTTCCTTTTATAATATTTTCCCAGCTCAAGCTTCTGAGAATGTATGTTGTGGCTTGGTTTTATTTGTATATAATTATTCAGAGTGGGAGAAGAAAGATATGACAGTGATATGTGTTCAAGTGCCTCCTGCTCCCTACGGAAGCCCCATTTCCTACTAAAGATGTCTTCTCTGCTGCCCTCCGTAGAGCCACTGAGTATTCTTCTCTCTAAGGGTTTATGGCAGCCTGACCTCTACCTTGCAGGTCACAGAATCCAGCAGCTTAGAAAGAAGCTGCAGCAGAAGTGCTGCGTGCTTTGCAGGCAAAACAAAAGTAATCACTATCAAACTTGTGTCTGAGTAAGAAGAGATTCTTACACTAAATATGAGCTATTCTTGTTACCATGCAATAACTATAAAAGAAATGTAAAGAAAATGGACGTAATCCCAAAAGAAACTTTGAAAGCCCCAATGTGTAAGAATGTCCAGAGGAAGTGTTTGTGGTTATGTATGAAATTCAATTTAGGACATTAATTTCCAGATTTTTGGCCTATAAGCTTCAATGACTTATACAATTATGGACTCAACTATTAGTAATAAAGTTTTGAAGTACATCTTGTCCCACTTTACAGACGCACAGACTTTTGTTAAAGCAAGAAAACTTTAAGCAGTTTGGCCTCATCTACCTCTCTGACTTGTTTTGATGGGCAACTGCACACAGTTCAAAGAATTCTATATCTAAAGCCCATTTTCTACTCCACTGTCACAATATTCAATTTCTTAGTAATGTATACAAGATACTTCAGTGTGCATGGCTGAAGGTTGCCATTTTATGTTTGGAAATGTATTATGTGTGAAGAATAGTGTGAATAACAAATATCTGTGTTATTCACAGATATTCATATTCTCTGAAGTCTGAGCAAACACTGTGAGCATTGGGATTAGTTTCTCACCCACATATCTTAAGTCCCACACCCAGCAGCATCGTGAAGCTGTTCTGTGGGTTCTAAAATGAAGACTCCAATCTTATTTCCCTGTGTTTTTTTCTTGACTGTCTTTTCCAAGAAGACTGGCAGGTCACAAATAATAGCAGTGGGCATTCAAAGCACAGCCTGCTATTTGTCCTAATTTAGAAGCAAGGTAACATCTGTATCAGCATGGGAGAAAGCCTTCAGGTAGTTTAGTATTAAATGGAAAAAATCTAGGAGTCACACTGAAGAGAAAGCTGGTATTCTGGTAATGAAAGTTGAAATTTAGTCATTCAACAAAAATGGTAGAATTTTTGAGATTGAAGGAACCACAGGGTTTTCTAGTACAAAGACCCTACATTGCAGGTGAGATAATTGAAGTCCAGTGATGTTAAATGACTTGTCAAAGTAGAACATGATAGCCCAACATGAGTGAAAACCAAGTCTCCCAATACTGCAGCTCTTTACTCTCTCGTTTTCCTTTCCACTGGTTTAACTGTGGGGCAGGGATACAATGAATAACTCACATCTGAGTGAGACTTCCACCTGAGGACATTTTTATTCTCAATTGAGAAACTTCTATTTAATAAACTTTGGGAGAGTAATTGTGCTCTTGCTCTGTGTACATCCTTATTCGGGTATAGTCTGCATTCTATGCATTCCACCAATTTTAAGTTTACAATTCAGTGTTTTCTAGTGTATTCACTAATGGTGTGTAACCATCACCACAATCAACTTTAGAACATTTTTATCACCGCCAAAAGAAACCCTATGCACATTGGCAATTATACTTCATTTTCCTCCTCGCCTGAAGGTCTAGGAGGCAACTTAGCTATTTTCTCTTTATATAGAGTTGTTTTCTGGACATTTCATACAATGGAACAATGTACTACATGGTATTTTCAGTTAGGATGATGTTTTTGAGGTTCATTTATTTTGTCATGTGCATCTGTACTTTGTGCTACTTCAGTGCTAGATAGTATTCCATTTTATGGGCAAAACGTGCTCATCAGTTGCTGGACATCTATGTATTTATTTATTTTCATTTTTTGGCTACCGTGAGTAATGCTTATTTGA
This sequence comes from Castor canadensis, assembly GCF_047511655.1. Classification (NCBI taxonomy): domain Eukaryota; kingdom Metazoa; phylum Chordata; class Mammalia; order Rodentia; family Castoridae; genus Castor; species Castor canadensis. Next base: position 6,245,279 of record NC_133395.1, read on the forward strand.
AAATTTGTGAGACAGGTGTGAAGTTATGCCTTCCTCACTTTTTAGTGTACAGTGGTTCCCCCTCTATTTGTAATTTTGCATTCCACAGTTTTAGCTAATGCATCCAAATGCAGGACAGAAATATTATAAGAGTGGAATTTCAGAAATTAAAAAAACCTCTAAGTTTTAACCAACTTTTGTTGTGTAATATTGTTAAAATGTCCTATTTTATTTATGAGTTATGTTGTCAATCCTGTACTGTGCTAAACTTATAAATTATACTTGATCATAACTATATGTGTATAGGGAAAATGTCATACATATAAATTATAGTATACCTGGGGTTGCAGACATCCCGAAGCAGAATTTCTGCCTCCAATCTCATGTTTTGAAGAGCTGCTAGACTGTTCTCTCAAAGCACTCCATCATTTCTCATCACCACCAACCATGAATGAGGGTTTCAGTTTCTCCATACTTCAAATTCTGAATGAAGTGCCTTTAAATAAAAAATATTAATTTTGATGAAGTAGGTTTATCTCTTTGTTCTTTTGCTTTGGAGTCATATTTTAAAACACTTGTCCAATTGAACAACCCTGAGGTAGAATGCACTTTTTTTTTAATTAAAAAAGTACTGCCTTCTTCAAGGGTTGGTGATACTCTTTTTCATCATTGATGTGGTGTGGCCCTTTTACTTCCTTTGACCAATGGGTTGTGTGCAGAAATTTGGCAAAAGCTTTGAAAATCACTTATGATGTCATCTCTTTTCTCTGACACAAGATAGGCAATGACTGTGATAGAAACTATTCCATAAATCTCCACCTGAAATGAAGGTGAGGTGAAGCAGTGGCCCAAAGTGACCTCCATGCTTAACTGGAGAGAGAAAATCTAATCCCGAAATCAATGCAGCACATGAGAAGCAACAACAACAGACCTTGTCATTAGTCTGGTAGTGTAACAATCATAAAACTTAATCTATCCCTTCTGAACACAATCAGTTAGTGCCCAAGAGTTATGGGTTTCATGCAGAAGGGGGTTATGGGTCTTCTTGTGACCCCATGCTGTGCTTCACCTTTTAGAACAGAAGAGTTTGCTTCCCGTGGTCTTACCCTTTCCTGAAAACCATCCCTAGAGTTGGGGTCACCCCTCTACTCACTGAGCCTTAAATGAAACCCAAGAGATGGGTTAGGGGGCAAATGATAGGCATTTGAACTTTTTTTTTTTGTCCTTTTCTGCCTGCTGAAGTGAGCAACTGAGTTTGGAAAGTATGTTGTTTCTTGAGAAGAATTTAGCTTTGAGTTGAAACTGAGCCCAGAAAGTTAATCTGAAAGAGATCTGTATGGGAAAACCTTATGAATAAGTGAAAAGAGTGGAGTGTCATATGATACACTTTCAAGAATGCCACTGTTTTCCCCAAACACTGAAATTAGAGAGGAAACGCATGCTTAATGATTTTTCCAGGTAAGCGGCCTTTAGAGTCCATGTTTAGTGTAAGAGCAACTTGCTACCATCTAGTCAATGACTAAACAGTCAGCCAATCTCAAACATTCATTGTATGTAAATAAGAATTCACAATATGGATTTTTCCATTCACACTTTATATTTTCAAAGTAGGGAACATTCTGCTTTTTTCTTTCTGTTTTAGTAAAAAGAATGTGCAGAAAGATAGAGATGTGGTTAAGTTTCAGTGTTCGCTATTCTAAACTCATTAAGGAAAATGTGCCTGATGTGTTGCTAACATGGCCCTCACCGTCTCCTAACGCAACCTGAAAGTCAGTGTGCTCACCAGTCATTCGGTCTTTTCTACTGCTTTGACTTTCATCTGAATGAAAGCAAAACTGACCATTCCAATTATATTTTTACCATGTTTGCTAAGCTTTGATTAGCCAATAGTTCATGAAAAAATACTATTAGCACATGTCTAATCAACATTAATGAATTTACTTCCTAGAGAAGAAAACTCAAAGCTTCTTAATTTTAATTTCGTTTTTAAATTGCTTTCATAGAATTTGAAAGAATAAATTGCTGCACTGGGGCTGCATGACTCTTTGTTTACTTAGAGTAAAAAAACCACAAGATTTGGGAGCATTGTTTTCTTGTCCTTATGCTACTGAAATTACAATTCTCACAATCTGATGAATATACAAGCATTCATTTCTAAGTTATCAATGTACCAGAGTGTTGTAAGCTTTAAATTGTTTTTAAATTCACGAGGTGTGTTTTAAAACTCATGCAAATCAAATACAACTGGTTATATTTTCTTCTTCAATTTCTCCAAGACAATTTACCTTTGGATTGAGACCAACTCTTGAACTTTAATTCTGAAAAAAAAAATTGATTTGTGCAAAGTTATGAACAAAGGAATAGAGCAGAATAAGCTATGTTTTCAGGTACACCATTGTTCCTCCCTACGAATGCCACAATAAGAGGGTAAGTTCACAGAACATAAAACAAATAATGAAAGGAAATGCACAGAGGTGTTCCCATATCCTCACTGCAGCACCAGAGTATGAAGCAGGAAGTGAGATGGCAGATTTGTTTGACTACATTACTTTTGTGTTGAAATGTGGCAAGTAATGTCACATTTGCTAATGGTGGCAAATCTGTTTCCAGCTATTTTTCTTCATTTATGGACATGGAAAAAGCCTGTTTCTGTAAAGTTATCCTCAAAGTAAACTACCTTTGGAGAAGATGAAGCTATATGCTTTCTTCTATTGGTAAGCCAGGTTCTAGAAACTTTATAGGGACTACGAAAGCATCTATAAGCAGTATTTTCTCTGGACAAAAAGTAATTACTGAGTAATTACTATTATTGTAAAGTTATTAAGGGTTTAATTCTGATTTTAGTACAATACATAACCATAGCAACTTGTTTATTTTTACCAATTCAGGTTCTATAATGGATCCAATCAATCTGTACTAATTGCCAATTGTACTGCAGGAAAACTGGGACAAGATGTGGAATTGCCTGGAGTGTGGTCCCCTCATAAGCCAAGCACAGGTAGCACGTAGACATCTTTTCATCTGAAGGGATTTGAGGGACCATAACACTCTCCAGCAAAGGGGGATATCTGATCTCTCTCTCTGTATCTCTCTATATATTTATTCAGGGCTAAGGATTGATCCAAGGCCTGTGTGTGCATACTAAGCAAGTGCTCTATCATTGAACTAGATCCCAGCTCTTGAATATACTTTTTAGGAAATGTATTCAGGTGGATTCCAGAGGGAAACAAGAGTATCAGCATGGCCTTTACTGTTCACCACATGGTCCTCCCTCTGAGTCTGACAGCCAAACACCAGCAATGGCCATGCTGCTGAAGTACAGTGTCTTCTGAGGAGAAAGGCTGTGGGAAGAAGCCCATAGCCAGGAAAACTTTTTGCTCTTGTTATTTAATAAAAATAGTTGAAAAAAAAATGCCAGCCTAACTTACAGTCCTAAGGGATATTTTGGTTCAGTTTTAGAAGGAATTTCTGAAGAGGCATTTTAGAATGAGGAACAGGGTGGAAAGAGGGTAATCACTGTGGGTGGGGGGCACGGGATAAGGCAAGAGCCTTAAGAGAAGACTCCAGGCTGGCAGAGATTCCCCACTTTAGTTGGGCCATCTAGTTGCAGTATTCTGTTCTTCCAAGCTTATCGCTCTGTTTTGAAATGAATGTCATTCTCCTCTAAGTCATGAAAACATTAAGTGGAAGGTATTTGGCCCAAGGCATGGAATAAATGATCCAAGGAGACAGTGCATATACTGAGTTCAATTTTCAAGGAAGGAAAAACCAATTTCAACTGACGACATCACTTTGTATAATATTAGGATGACTTCAATTTTCCAAGAAATATGCAAAGTAGGTTTTCTTCCCAGCCCTAGACAAAATTGTTGATTTACATGACTTATGTTAAGATTCATATTTTTCCCTGGCTTCTCAGAGTGCTCCTTCTACAAACGTTTCTTTTGGATATGCTATTCCAGAAAGTATTTCCTGATTCCATTCACCTACATCTTTTACCCCAAGAAAACTGTGTTAGACTTATTTGTCATTTGCTTTCTGTTAAGAGACAGAAAATAAATTTTTAGAGGGTAATTTTTATCTTCATCTCCTGTGGGAAATAAAGCAGAGGACTATGGAAATACTTTTTGTGAAGAGGGACAATGGTGGTGAGCCTGGTTCAGTGAAAATAATGGCATTAATTTCCTAACTATCTACCAGACTTACAACAGCATGAAACCAGTAAGAACTCTAGTCAGTGTCCAGAATTCTTTTTTCCCATTTTAAGACATTTTGTATACATTAATATTGTATGAGAAATTGGATATAACTCACTTAAATTGAAGATATGTTTTAAAACATAGATCAAATTCTCACTCTTCGCAGATACATCATGATTCGAATACCCTGGAATGGTCCATCAGCCAATGCTCAAAATTCAATCAAAGCTCCTATAGCCAGAGTTGATTTATATCTTTTAGAATAAACTAAAGAGTAGCTAAAGTTTGAGAGTATTCTGTAGTTAAATTTTCTTCCTTGACATTAGGTTAATGAACAATATGTGATTATTTTTACAGGTAGCAGTAGATATTCATCTTTCATATAAGGAAGTCACATTTTCAGAGACCATTTAACTACTTGGATTCTTCCATTAAGCTTGTATGACTCTGAAATTTGAAAAAAAAGTAAAAGTATTAAGGAGATTCTTGTTAGGTGACACTATGTTTGTTCTATTAAGCCAGGTATGCGAATATTTGAGATTTTTGAAATCTACCTTTTACTGATTGTTTAGTGACTATTGACATAAGTTGACATTAAGCTATAAGCTTTACAAGGGCAGAACAAGCATGTCCCCATCCTGTATTGTAGGGATACTAATAATCATAAGAGTGATATGTCTATAGGGCTAGAGACCTTTTTATTTTCAAAGTAGGTTCTGTTGACTTAGCTGGTTAGATAGACTCACATTTGCTTCATCATCATTGTTTCATATGTACCATTGCTATATACTTCTGTCTGGAAAGATCACCTGCTCATTAACTAGCAAGGTACAGCTCTTCAGGGTACAAAGCCACTGTTCTCCTAGGTTGCAATGAGCAGTCAAGTTCTGTAATTTATTTGAGGTAGAACATGCCTTTGAGAAAACTAGATCAGGAAACTGATAATTTGTCTTAAGCGTTAAGTGTCCCTGGTGGAGCCTAGTTTATCATACTTTAGCTTTGATTCCCAAGATAAATACTTAAGCTAGAGTCAGTGCCCTGAGCCAGGCTATCTTGGTTGTTATTACTGACCTAATCCCTGAGGAAACCAAGATCCAGACTGCATGGGGTGGTGCAAAGGATGATGTCAACACCTTGAGTTAAGCCTTGAATATACATGTGTACGGTCCACCATAGAGAGAGTTTTGTTTAAATGTACATGTAATATTATGTTTTCTTAGCCACACTGGTGAAAATAAATAGCTGACCATCACTCCATTCTCAGACTCATGGCATTTAGGAAACAGGGGTGCTTCTAACATGTATTAATTCTGTTTTCTTTTCATATATGTGTGTTAAGTAACTGGCAGTAGACTTTAAAAAAATTGTGTTAATTTGAATATGCTGTGATGTTCAGAGGTAAATGATTACTGTTTTTTAGCTATGGGGAAGGAATTTTTATTTCAGATTATGAAGAAATAAATTTCAGTGTAATTCAAGTAAACCTTTAATTTTTAAAAATAAGATAGCGTTTATGTGGAAAGACCATAGTGCACCATTAGCATTTTGTGTGTAATATTTAGGAAGGCATATGATGGTGAGTGTTTCTTTTGGCTGGAAGATGTTATCTAAATACTTTTAATGCCAAGAAAAATTCTCAGAAATGTGGGCATTACTAACTACATTTAAAAATCCATATATGGTAAAATTCACTTAAAAGAACCATGAGTTTTATGAGTTATCTAAATTAAGTGTTAAAAGGACAACCTGGCTGAGATTTTACTCTCTTTTTCCTGTCTCTTTCTATTTTTCTTTTATATTTCACCTGGAAGTTATTTAAAGCAATTACTTGTATGTTTCAACTTATCTTTCTCTGGGAGAAATAACCACGCTTGATCAACCCATTCTGTTGGCTACATTTAATCAACCAGATTTTCTACTACTTTCTAAGTTTTTAACTTGTGTAAACTTCTTTGTTAAATTTAAGAATGATATTCACAGATAAAGACAATTAATAAATAACCCTTCATTTACCCAGGCTGGAACACAATGTGATGGGGCACTGGGACATTTTTTCTTCTTGACACTTTTTGGGTATTGTGGTATTTACCGAGGAAAGATGACCTTTTATCAGCTTTGTACACAGAGCATCTACATGTATTTGGAACAGTTTATTGATTATATTACAGTGTTTGGCATGGTATTTTTGGTTGTGATCCCTCTTTCACTACATATTTTTTTTTTTACTTCCTATTTCTGTGGATGAAATTGAACAGTTATGAATAAGGAACTCTAAGAATTGGTGTCATTAATGGAATACATGGCATTTAAGTTTCCTTTATAATTAGTCAGAGGCGATATCTTATTTGTGCTTAGGAATCATTAACAGTATGGTAATTACCACATAAACTGTAGAACGGAACTAAAATGTTTGCTCCTTACACAGGTCTTGGATGTGCTGGTTATTCTGCAGCACAGCCACACATGGAGGTGGTTCTTGGAGAGTTGACTGGAGAGGATATCCGAGTCAAGGTATCCCATTAGGAAAAGTCATGAGGTAAACCTGAGAAAGCCCACGAATGATCGCTGGGACTCAAAATCTAGAGACGTTCAAATACCAAATTTAAAAATAGAGAGTACAGTCAAGAATCAGAAGGGAATAAAAGTATAAAGAAAGTAGATTGGGAGAAAGTAAAGCCCAAGATATAGTTGTAAATTGCATATAGGGAAAAGGAGAATTGGAAAAATATTTGTTGTAAATGAATGAAATGTAGAGCATTGCAATGGAATAGTACACTGTTTCCCAACTTGATGATATCACAATGATCTGGGGAGTTCCCAACTTTTACTGTGTATCACAACTATCTGGGGAGCTAAATAAATACCTTCATCCATCTTCTAGGGTCTGATTTATTTGGTCTTAGATAAACCTAAATATTCGTGGAATTTTCTGAGTGATTTGAATAATCAGCCAATGTTGAGAAATACTGCAGAATGGCTGGGAAGTCAGCCACCACAGTAGGGTTAGTGGTACAAATAGTGGAATTGGGAAGAAAAATGGAAACCAACATTTCTGCATGACGTACCCCAAGATGTCTTCCCACCCAGCCCTTACCACAGTTTATAATCAATTGGATGGAGGATCAGGCAGGTGGAGAAACAAACACCCTCTTCATTCTGTGTCAAGACTAGAATGTGTGATAACAAGAGTTTCTGATACTGGACACCAGGATTAGAGTTTCAGGTCTCTCCAGTGTAGATAATACCATTAGCACACAGTAGGTATAACATGAGATAGAGAATAAACTGATTGCTTTCTCTCTCTGCGGGAGGCTGCTGTCATGTGCAGAGTAGGGGCTGAGCCAAGATGCCCAGTGTGTCTCTGCTTCCTGTCATCAGTGTGGTAAGACACACCAGCAGCCAGGTATGCCATAGAGAAGGGGAAAAACAAAACCAAAAATGATATACAAGTGAGTGGTCTTCCATTTTTAAGGAAACATCAAAATTAAGAAGTGTTTATAGTTCGTAGTGGCATTACTAATGAAAATTATCAATGAAAAACAGTGGATAGGTAATATTTTAAGTGTTACTTCAAATGCTTCCAGCAATCTACAAAGTAAAATAACTACTGATGTTTTTATTTAAAACTTTGAATTCCTTTGTTAAGATATTTGCAAATATGTATAACAGGCCTTTATTTTATTTTATTGTGGGACTGGAGTTTGAACTCAGAGCTTTGTGCTTGCAAAGCACACACTCTACCACTTGAGCCACACCTCCAGTCCATTTTGCTGTGGTTATTTTGGAGATGGGATCTTGTGAAATATTTGCTCAGGCTGGCCTCAAACTGTGATCCTCCTGATCTCAGCCTCTCAAGTAGCTAGGATTACAGGTGTGAACACTGGCTAGATTGGGCCTACAAATTGAGGAAATACTGATAGTGCAATTATGGAGTGTGGAAATTCAGGTTTTGAATGACAAAAATTTGTGTTGAGTCTCTCTCTCATATAATTATACTGAATTTGAAAGTGGATTTAAAATACAGGATAAAGCTGAAGTGAAGAAAGGAACCCATTTGATGAGAAAAGAAATGTATTGGGAGAAATAACCCACTGCTGGAGAGATGACAGCTGGAAAGAGTCAGGTTTCAGACCAAAAGGAAGCCCATGGAAGAGTGGAATCTCTCGCCATCTCTGCAATGATGGAACAGTGAGGTGCTCATTTCTCTTGTTACTCTAGTTGTATGACTTCCTCATAGAAGACAACCTTCAACCCTAATTAGGATGATGGCTTCAACAACCTCACTGGACATATACAGGGGTGGGAGACAATAAAGATTTCAGCTGTCATACTGTAAATAAGAAAAATGCTGACTGCTTTCAAAGATACCAATTAGACTCTGAGGTCAAGAAGAAGTGAATAAAATCAAGAAATGCTAACAAAAGGAAGTCGTTAATATGACTGCATGCAAATTAATATTTTACATAGTCACCACCCCCCAAACTAGGGAAACAACAGAACATTGTTACCCGAGAAGCGTATGGCACACAGTTGCTTCTTACTGTATCTTATCTTCTGCAGTTGAGGAACACCGATGAATATGAAACAAAATCAGTATAGCTTTATCCTCAGATAAAAATCTGCTGAACTCAAAAGAAAACTTATATTAACTCATTTATTGCAATGATTTTCCGAACTCGGGGAAGGTGATAGGAACTTTAAACCAGAAATTGTATCTTTTAGATAAGTTAAGCTTTTGCCTCATTTCCCCTGAAACTGATGTTGAGCTTAACGACAATGCTGTTTTGATGATTTTTGCTTTTCCTCGTCAATGTTCGTGATTTAACTGCTATGGAAAAGGTAGCTTGATGCTCAAGGAGTCAGGTTTGACAAAAGGAATCCGTGTGTGTTATATGATTAGAAAGTATTAAGCTCCAAAACTTTATAAATAAGCCCAGGTTGCATTTTCTATAAAAGACTCATTCATGTTGGCATTTACACAATTAGGAGTACTTTTGTTAGGTTGTGAATTCTAAAAATTCATGGCATGTGGAAAGGGGGAATAAACTTTCTGATGATTAATTGTACATTTTAGAAAATTGGTAGGTCTGAGAGAAAATGAATGGTTTTATATATTGGTGAGAAAAGTATCTGAAATAAATCTTCAATCTTTTTTGTTGTGAGTTTGAGTTGTGTACAGATAGTATTGTACTGTTTCACAACAGAAAGACTGAATCGGGAACTACCTTGGGCTTGATAAAATGGTGGTAATTCTACTTAATTTTTGAGTGTATGCAGAGTACATTTTTTTTCCATTTATCAAGAAAAACACCATTCAAAACTATTAATTTTTCAGTTAGAAATTGTTATGAATGTCAGGCCCTTGATGTAACTGGGTGTGTTTTAGAGATTAGTAGAGCAGAGGAGATTGTTTTTGGGAAACAAACCTCATTATCTTAAAATAATACCTTAATGCAAAATCACCATGGTCATTAGACTCAGAGAAGGTGACAGAAATTCACCTTAAATTTGACATTTGACAAATATTTAAAAAAACAAAATTTAAATTTAAAAGTGCTATTCTTTTCAACAGATGACTCAGTGTTAAGTATTTTATGATAAATTATGTGATGGTAAGTTATGCAACTACTAAAATACTTAAATAATTTAAATAATAAGACACCACCTATTGCTTTAAGTCAGATTTCCTGACCTGTGCGTTGTAGGGTGTTTGCTCAGCCCCACAGTTGCTAGACTCTGTCAAATGCCCCATGGGACAAATTGCTCTTGGTGGAGAAGTGTTGCTTTAAATGGCAAAGAAAGAAAAGAAGAGAGGAAGGAAAGAAGGAAAGAAAGAAGGAGGGAGAGAAGGAGGGAAGGAGTGAAGGAAGGAAGAAAGGAGGGAAGGAGGAGGAAGGGAAGGAAGGAAGGAAAGAAGGGAGGGAGGGAGAGAGGGAAGGAAAGAGGAAAGGAAAGAAGAAAAGGAGGGAGGGAGAGAGAGGAAGGAAGGGAGGAGAGAAGAAATCAGGGATGGAAGTAGAGAGAGAGATAGGAAATTTTCTTTCTATTTTGATTCATTTTCAAATAAAAGACAGAGGCAATTTGAAATTTTCACATATCTCTTTGTGGTGAAGTTAGAAAAATAGAAGAAATGTATACATATACTACTTTCTATTTTGATTATGAATTCTGTAATAAAATTATCTTAAAGAGAGAACATGCATTCCAAATTTGACAGCTTAAAATTTAAAACTGACTCATGGTTTCCTCACACTGAGTTGATCACCTGCTTGGTTTTGTGCAGCAGAACCTGTCATAATGCACAGATAAGAAAAGCATCAGTTATTAAAGTTATTCCTTTAAAAAATCAAACTGTTAATAGCTTACATTTACATTTAATTTTTTACTTTTCATTAAAACATTTTTCTATATCTTGTGTAGTAAACCAAATGGCAAAACATGCCATAGGACAGTTTGCCTTGGGTTGTGAAAATTGTGAAGCTGATTCTTGAACATATTTTAAGAGAATTTTAGCACAAGAATGTGTTTTGACCCCTCCATAAATAATGTTCCTGAACTTTAAACAAAATTCACATTTTTAGATTGAAATAAGCTATACAAAATTGATTTTCTTCACTAATAATAACAGTAATCTTTCCTACATTATTTCTAGATAAGCAACTTCACATTTATTTTTGTAGGTTTTGCTTATAAATCAAGAGGAGGCAGTGGACATAATCGTGGAAAGAGACAAAAACAAACAAGTCAGCTGTCTGTTTGAATGGCCTCTGATTCCATCTTGACCATGATGCAAAAGTGTCAGCCTGTCCCTGCAGATTGTCAATAGCATCTAAAAGCAACCCAAAGATCAATGCTCAGTCCTGTGCATCTTTCAAGGAGCATGATGGTGCATTCAAATGGTCGGATGTCTGCTTCCTTTCAATCTGATGGCTTATTTTGTCCTTCATGAGAAGCAGGCATCATTGATCGGACATTTTCCTCTACCTGGGTGTAACAGTTTCTTTCCTTGTGCCTTCCAGACTGAATCTGCCCAGCCTCCTGTTCTTAATAACTCATTAATCTAGACTTCACATGCTTCTAAGAGCTCTAGTCCATCACTTCAAGTTCTAATGACACCTTATGCAAAAATGTGACATTAATGTATAATGGAAAGACTGGAGTGATTGCATCTCTAATATAATAGCCCATGTTCTATTAAGTAGTTCTTGTTGCACTAATATGAAGACATTTGTTTATACAAGCAATTTCAATTCTCTCTTCTTCAATAATCTTTTATTAAAGTGAATATTTCTTTACCTCTAACTAAACGTCTAATTATTTTCCTGTGAACACCACTGATATTCTCTTCATTGTGTTCTTTTTATATACTCCTAGATAACTATGATTTTTCTTCTATGACACCTTTGGGATTCTCCTGTTATCATCAATATGGTTTGAAATGACATTTTCCCATTTTACTATCTCTTGAAATGTTAACTAAACTGATATTTTCTCTCAACTATGTGATCTGTTTTATGACTCATAAACCATTTTTGTTCATGTTTCTCCCATAAAATAGTCATTTGTTTAGCTGCAATATTCTTAACACATAATATTTTTAAAAATTCTTGGACAAAATATCATGCAGAATATCTATGCTGATTCACAGAAATAAAGAAAGTATAGGCTTCCTCTTATTATCTTTCTTGGCCAATATTCAATTAATTAAATCTGATATATAAAATTCTCCCCCCCAAATTTGAGAGTAAGATGGCTTTTCAAGTCTGTGCATGTGTGTGTGTGTGTGTGTAGACAGCAGAGTGTGTTGCACGCAGTGATAGAGAGTCCTGTGAAAATTTTGTTCCTGATGGGCTGAACTATGAAAACATTCTTACTTTTAAGTAATTCATGGTTTGCATTTTTCACCCTATTTTTGTCAGCTCCTATTGTGTTCTTCAGGGTCTTACACATTTTCTTCAAATTAAAAAAATATTGCAATCATCAAAAATTCTTAAAAAATGTTTAAATATGCTAATTATAGTAATGTCATAAATTTATTCATTTGACAATTGCTGATCTGTGGCTGTACTAAACAAAGAGTGAAACTATAGTGTCAGATTTGAATCTGTTTGATTTTTCTCAACATTGATGGGCTCTTCTTGCCTCTTCTGTCTAGTGACCTCTCCCCTTTCTCATTAACCAAGGTTATATTAAATAAGCTGTATTTAGAATTTGTAATGAAGGCTGAAGTAAAGCTTCATTCTACTTATAATATTCTTTGCTCCCCTGAAACATAGCAGTTAGTCGTCATCTAGAGTACACATTTAAAACATATTTTTCTCATTATCATTTTCAACTCGGCAATGAAATTGCTTAGTGATCATATGCATAATTTTAAGTCTGTTAAACCCAGAACAGCTAGGGAATTTGAGGAGAAATGAATTTAAATGTTCCTATTTTCCTACCAACTTGAATTGAAAGAGAGGAAAAAAATGTGAGGGCTGTAAGTATTTGGGGGCTCTTAAGTCCACGTGCCTGATGAAGACTCAAAAAAAAGGAAATATTTAATGTTGGTTTGCAAACTAACATGTTTAATATATGCAAATTATTTATAAATTATATAATAACATGTGTTACTGTACCAATTATACCTGTGGTTTCAAAGTCACAAACATAAATTAGAAAAGGGTGAGTTTTTAAGAATATAAATAGAAATTTCATTTGTTCCCCCAAACTCCTTTAATGATTCTTCAGGCCCTTATTCTAGAATGGATGGACGATGCTTTAGAAAACCGGTATAGATTCTGCTTTCTGCTCACATAGAATGCTAGTGAGTTCTACTGACATGCAGAATCTCATAGAAATTACTGCATAAATCCATGTGAAATTGCATTATGCATGAAAACAATAGTGACCTAGTAGGTTCAAAAGAGAGTTAAATACTTTAAATTTATATTGAGACTTTTCTAAAAGATACTTCATGGCTTCTAAAGACCAATGAAAAATTCCTCTTTGTAGCAGTTGGCTAACAGCTCCTGACCTGTACAACCCATTGTTTTAAACACCAAGCATGCAGCAGGCACCTGGAAAAGGACATTTACATGCACACCTGGCCACACACACCTCTCTGAGAGTTTTAATTAGAATCCAAATCATCGCTGCATAAGAGATATACTAATCCTTTGAGCAAGGTGTTAATTGTTAATCTCATTTTTCCTGTCTAGTAGCCTTGTATAGCACTCTGTTTTTAAGAGACTTCCTGTGGTAAATGAATGGACTACTAAACTCAAAGCATATTTTCCAGCAATTATTTTAGTGGCCATGGGTCTTCACAATAGTGGCTAATCTCCATAACATCATCGTTAGTGGATGATAGTAGCTAGAATTATGGAGACCCTTTGCTCTAATTATAGACTCTGAATTGCAAATCCATTCTTTAAGCAAGTGTAAATGCATTGTAAAGGGAATTGTAAGTTCTTTCCAGGGAGCAATATGCATTCAAGCTAGCAGAGAACAGAACAATGTAATGTGTTTGGGGAATAATAACTGAATGTGCTCTTCAGAGAGCCTGCATTACAATATGGCTACTTGCTGGAGGGGTTGTCACAGTAAGTCATATGCTTCAAGTTCTCCAGTTTCCTAGCATCAGTACAAAAGCATAGCCTTAACATTTCACTTGTCCACAGATCACAGTTTTCAGCCAGACAAGTCTGATTTCACATGTCTTCTTTTTCCATGATTTGTTCATTTTCCAATGTTCTTAATAACATAAAGAGAGAAAATTGTTTCTCAAATGTCAGAAGTCTTATGAATGCCCACAACCCCATGCATTTTCTGTTTAGGTGAAATTCCATGTTATTTACCCTCTAGTATACAAAGATTAAAACAAAATCTCTTTCCATATTACCACAAATATTTTAGTATTTAATATGGAAAGTGTTCAATTTTTAGTCTTTAAAGTCACATGCAATAGCTCAGTTTTAATCAAATGCTAGGCAATTTGTGGATATTGCAAAAAATTTTAACTGGCTGGAGGAAATTGAAGAAATAAATGGGTTTGTCCAGTAAGTCATGTCTTTATTGTCTTAAAAACAATGGAATAGAAAAAATACAGCTCTACATATTTTCTTATGAGAACGCAAGTGTCAGGAAGTCCATCCACACTCTCTCAAGTGTTTAACTACAACACTCAGGATCTTCCCAAATGAAAAGAAACAAACTCCAAATTATCCTCATTTTTCTCACTTGGGATGATCTCAAGTCTGACCTGCAGAAACTCAATGTCATTTCCATGGCAAGAATGACCAGGTTGTTCAAATAACTCAGAAATTCTGCAGAGCATTACTTTCCCTAAGCTAGGTTGCCTTCCTCCTTTCTGTCTTTCACCTGTGAAATTAAAATCAAGATATCATCTAACCTTAGCTCTCTAATCTTAACTTGCCCTTGTATTATAATTATTAACCCCAATATTTTTATGGTAAAATATACTCTATGAATAATTCCACAATAACCATTGTCAAGAAGTTTTAATAAGTTACTAATTTAATAATTTACTCATTGTGGGTTAATGAAAAATAAAACTAAGTCTCTTATATTTTGATTTTTTAAAAAAATGATCATTCCTCTTTTATGTTACAATAATTTTTGGTTTTAAGCTTTTATGTTTCAGTGTTTTAGGGTTCTGATTAAAGCATGTAATTAGAAATAAAAGTTTCCATTTTCTGGGTATGACCAGTACGACAAAGAATAATGGCACTCAATATTAATAAAAATTTGTATTTGGCTTTTAATATTATAGCAGAATCATATCCTGCCAGTTTCCGGAAATCTGGGGTGTTCATTTATTACCATGATATTTTTCTCTTTGCTTTAATATTACTGTGCTTTCAACAATAATTTTCCTATATTTGAATTATTACTGAAAGCTACAAAGGTTAACATTAAATATATTAACTTTTTAATGTCATTCAGCTTTTTCAGTCATTAGTCTTCCCTAGATGTCTGCCATTATTTACATAATTATTTCGTCAATCTAGCCTCAGTTTTTTACCTCCAGAGTGTGACACAATGAGCATTTATATTTCACTCTGCTCACTCTGCATGAGAAAAGCAGAGAGCTAGACGAATGGCAAAATGATGCCCGTTCTTAAGGCTGCCCTAAGTCTGGTATGTAACTTGGCTGGAAACTTGCTGCAAATCTACAGGAGAGAAAGTGAGGCTGAAGCTGAGTGCTTCAAGTGAACAGTCAGTGGACACGTGGGTGTGTTAGCTTTTAGGAACCCTGCATCTTGGTAGGCATGAGAATTTAATTTTAGTTCACTAAGTGAACTTAGTCCTTATAAAAAAGCAGTGAATCTTTCATGTACTTCTGTACCATGTTTTTAACTTGACTATTTCGGAATTCTGAAGAACGTTCATTTTTACCCCCTAGTTTTATCTT
Source organism: Castor canadensis (assembly GCF_047511655.1). Taxonomy (NCBI): domain Eukaryota; kingdom Metazoa; phylum Chordata; class Mammalia; order Rodentia; family Castoridae; genus Castor; species Castor canadensis. Next base: position 6,260,876 of record NC_133395.1, read on the forward strand.
TATTAGCTTGGATCTTACATGTGGTTCCTGTTGGTTCTTACTTAGTAAGTATACCTAGTTGTATAGAGGTTTAGTGAGGTGGCTGATATCCAGTTAGTTCCTTCTTGACATCATTAAATCACTTTGTGTGTTTTGGTTATTATCTACTGAGATTTATGTGCTCCATGGGCACTGCCAAAGGGCTCTGATGACAGTTCACTGTGTTATCTCTTCCTCCCCAAGTAGCAGCTTTGAAAGGGCAGCTTTAGAGAAGATTTTTAAAGCTTATTTTCACTGTTTCATTTCTCATAGAAGTACCACAATAACAAAGAAGTCTATTTAAGTTTCAGACCCCACTGCCAATAGAAACTACTCAAACATGATGCAGTGTCTTACTCCCCTTTGATTTGTAAGTCTAAAGCGTCCAACTGCAGATTCCAAAGTGAAATCTGACTGAAGTTTGCACAAACATGCTAGATTTTAGAGTTGTTTTTTTCTACTCAGTTTTAAATTTTGAATTTTCTTCTTTTTACTCACCTTAGCCTGAAGTATATAACTATGGAAATCAGGAAAACCATTCAAGAAAAATGAGCTTTCTTCCAGCCAAGATTCCAGTCCTTTCTGGTTCTGTCACCACTATGTCTGCTGATCTTTCTTCTCTGAATGAGTTTATTCTGAATGTTTGTAGCTTTTGAGATATTTTCCTGAAGCTCATTTTTAAGTTGGTAACATTTATCTCTATCCAAATAAGGAAGCTAGACGTTCTTTTTTAACCCATAATGAAATGGTATTCATTTAAAATATAATTCTGTCAACATTAAGAAATCGGTCCCTTAGATGACATGGAGGAAAAGTGTAAGTTGAAGATTTGCTTGTGTTCCTTGTCATTGCTGTTCCATTACTGCTCTCTTGTTTACATTAAATCTGGAGAATAATATTTACTTTAAAGTGAGAATCAAGAGGATTTATTACATTGATCTTCTTGAGCACATGTCTCTTTATCTCCTATCCAGTTGGCCTCGACAATCCTTGTTTTACAACTTTTCTGTTATGAGCCTTTCTCTGGCCCCTCCTTCCTTCACCATCCAGCTTCCTCTTCATTTAGATCAAAATCCTTCAGTTACTTTCTTTGAACTCATTCCAACTGCTTCTCATGTCTTATGGACTAATTAGAAATTTTAAAATTCCTTTGCTGAAACAAAAATAAAGAACAGCAGGTCCAAATTAGAAGATATTTAATGCAAATATTATCTAACGTTAAAAAAAAAACTTTCAATGCTTTCTAAAGTATGTATATGCAAATTTTCTTTTGGAATTCTAATACCAGTTCTTTGGCATATTAAGAAGTATTGGATACATTCCATTTGTCTTCTCCCCAATCCGTTCTCTGTTGTTTTCCTAGCTGACTCTGTGTCTTTGCCAAGTTTCCTTGTATTCAGCTTCCCAGGCATGATTCTTGGTAGGCACAAGGAGGAGCTCAGAGGTGGATGGGAGGAGTTTGGGCTCAGGTGCCACTTCTCTATGAATGGTTCTGCCTTTTTCCTCCCCTATGTGGGGCTTCCACTCCGTTATCCTTCCTCATAGCTCTGATTCTCTGAGGGCTCCACTAACACTGTTTCCACTGCTGTCCCTTTAGCCCCAGGTCGGTAACAACTTCCTAGTATTAATCTGGTGATGCCTCACCATCATTTCAACCTGCCCACCCCTTTACAGGCAGTTTCCTGTGCATCTTAATTTGAACCTTCTATCAGGACTTCTAGATGCTGTCTGTGCTTTGTTCTACAAACTGGGCATATTTTATCAGCCATGAATTTTGTGGATGGGGAAATAGAAGCACAGAGAAGCAGATGATTTATCTCAAGTCATACAAGAAGTTGAGAGTGGGACAAAGTTGGGAAACCAACTTTCCTTGAGCTGAGTTTATGCCCACCATCATTTTTATGAGGCCCAATGAGATCAACGCTGGCTCTGTTACATGAGTGGTGCCATTATTCCGTCCTGTTCACTCCAGCAGACCAGAATCCTAGAGTCATAAAAATTACTGCATGGTTCGCTCACCCAACATCTGCTAACTGCTTTTAGCTTGCCTTCTTGTGCCTTTGATAAGAGAAAAGTCAAAACACATATTTGACCTAGTTTCTTCACATCAGTGTGTCTAGTTGTACTCTGAGAGGGAACAGGAGACGAAGCAGGGAACACATGTACGAGGAACAATATTTTTATCAAGCTGTGGTCAACTATCTGTTTCCTCAAAAGCAAGAATTGACAAATAGGATTATATCTGCTAGCAAAGGAAACAATGAACAGAGTGGAGACAATCTACAGAATAGGAGAGAAATCTTTGTTAGCTAAGACGGTTAATATCCAGAATTAAAAACCAAACCAAAGCAAACCTTAGCATCAAAAAATGGAAACAACATAATTAAAAAAATGGGCAAATGGCATCAAAAGAAGAAATCCAAGTGGCCAAGAAATGTGTAAAAATGCCCTCGCTCTAGTCATCAGAGAAATGAAAGTCAAAATTACAATGCGATTCCATCTCACGGCAATTAGAATGACTGTTACCTAAAATACAAAAAACAGCCATGCCTGGTGACACATGCCTGTAATCTCACTCTGGAAGTTGAAAGCAGAAAGACCATGAGTTAGAGGCCAGCCTGGACTACATAATGAGTCTGTCTCAAAAATCAGAAAAACAAAACCGCAAAATATAATGGATGCTAACCAGGATGTGGAGAAAGTAGCGGCCTTATAAACTATTGGCAGAAATGTAGATTAATGCAGCCACTATACAAATGTAGATCCTTAAAAATGAAACAGAGTTCTATCACTTGATAGCATCTCTAGGCAAATACCCTCAGGAAATGAAATCAGCATATGAAAGAGATATCTATATGCCTATGTTTCTTGGGGCACTGTTCACAATAGCTGAGCTGTGGAATCAGCCTAGGTGCTCAACAATGGATGCAGGGATGAAAAAATATTGTAAATGGTAAATGTACACAGTGGAGTATTAGTTAACCACAAAGAAGAGCAAAATTGTATCATTTTCAGGAAAATGGATGGAAATGGAGGATAGCATGCTAAGTGCAATAAGCCTGATGCAGAAAGACAAGCAGTGTATACTTCTCTCATCTGTGGAGGTTTTTTTTGTTTTTTTAAACTATCTGTTTCCTCTGAGGCTCTGTTCCCAAATATCATACATGCTGGTCAGCAGCTGAGAGCATCCATAACCTTTCAGACAAACTCTTATTGGTAGGATCAACGGTCTGGCTAGGCTCATCCACGTTCTGTTTCCTGATGCTCCTGGGGACTTACAAGGCCTCTAAAGTTCTTTACTAATTACTTTATGCATGGCTTCTGAGAAAACTAGATATTCTGTTGTCTGCAAATAGTGGACATCTGTGTCTTCCTGATGAAATGCTAAGGAAGCTTTTCCTGCAGCTATTCAGTGCTTCTTTCTCTTTACTCAGTAGGTTTTCTCCTATTTTATTTGACATCTTCCTGTTGCAATACCAGCTCTCACATGTCTGTTCCTGAAGAAGATGTTTTATTGATAATCAGATCCAAGATACCTCCCCTTTCTGTCACACAGACGTTACTGTCCTTTGCTCCATTACTCTCTATGAGGAAAAGAGCAAAGAAGTTTTCTCATGGGTACGTCTACTGGTGTCTCACAGGAGCAATGCTAAACACAGAAAGTGGAAGTATGGAATAGTTTTTTTTAATTACAAAAACAATATCCTACATAACTGGATGCTGCAGACTTTGGTTCCCTCCTTTCTGCAGGGGTCTCTGTCTATTTCCTCACAACCTGAGATAATAAAGACCAGGAAGAGAATAAAATATATAATGCTTTAGAATGCATGTATGTGTACATAGATTTGTTTAATTTTTTATAGCTTGGTTCTTTTAAAAGAAACTGAAGAAATAGAAGCTTTTATAAGTTCCACTAAGTTGCCAGAGAACCTGGAAATATTGAGAGGTTTGAAGACTGAGATGGTAGATATTGAAAATCTGAAATTTTGCTGGGTGCTGGTGGTTCATGCCTGTAATCCTAGCTACTCAGGAGGCAGAGATCAGGAGGATCCAGGCTTGAAGCCAGTCTAGGCAAATAGTTCCACAAAACCTTATCTTGAACAACCCTTCACAAAAATAGGGCTGGTGGAGTGGCTCACGCTGAAGGTCTTGAGTTTAAGCTGCAGTAGCTCAAAAACAAAAAAGAAAAAAAAAAGAAAATCTTAAAAATGTCCTGAGAGACCTTAGGTGTTAGAGAAGGTGAGTTCACTGTGCCCTGCTCTTTCTTTACTCTATTTGTCATCAGCCTTCAGTTATTTTGATTTTGGGTCCTGCATGATTTTATATGTAGAGGCATGAAGACAATCTTGAGCTGGAAAGAGTGTGCACGTGCTTTAATGCACACTTGGGTACTGTGCATGAGAGTGCACACATGCATACACATGCTCTACGGTGTGTGTTTCTGCATGTGTGTATTTCTGTAAGAAGGAATGCTTCCTCTCTGTGCTTCTGCTCTCCTAAGAGAAAATGTAACATATATAGTGTTCTTTTATCTCCAGTTGTTGATGTCCCCTCCTTTTACCCAATAGCTGCTCTTTGAATTAGTGCTCAGCTCCCAGCCAATGCTTAGTTGGAAGAAGATCCCTTTATGTCATCCTCACTCTCAATAAAACAAGTTCTTGATGCTGTTGATCGTCAAGGACTTACCTATAATGAGCAAAGCACTTAACCTTTTTTATTCATACACTCATTTATTTCACAAACATTTATTTTGGGCATTTATAAGATGGCAGACACTTGCTAGGGATAAGAACGTGAACAGAAAAGATGTCAGGAAGAAGACAAGGGCAGTCATATGAACTGAACTCCATCAATTGCAGATAATGTGCTATGAAAACAATGGCGACAAAGACAGGAGGAGGCTGGGGTGAGGGGATAATGGGTACATCATATACTTTCCTCTTGAGGTCCTCAGTCAAAGGGGAGAGTTCTGAATCTCAAATGAGGATTGCAGTGTCAAGGGCTTCGATTTAAAGCATGAGAGCACTCACTTTAAAACACAATTACTCATTAGAATACACTTGAAAAACACCAGAAACATATCCTTTGAAAATGAGGACCAAGCTTTTTAAAACCAATTATTATACTTAACTAATTATTTGCATTTTTAATATTCAAGTAGGATACAATTGTCTTCTTTGTAAACTAATGCATGAGGCTTTAGTCTTCATTTATAGGCATAGGTAATGAGACTATCTTCAAAATGGTAGCTTGTTTCCCACATTTGTCTTGTTCATGTTAGCCAGAGTTTGGAGAAAGATGGTACACAGTTCACATTTGCTGTAATGTCTCCATTCACTTATTGCAAACACTGCTGATGGTGAACTAATATTCATTTTGCTAATGTGCTGAAATTAATTGATAAATATTAATATCAGGAGTATGTTTCTGACAGTGAGATGTAAACTTGGATTTTCTGATTTGCTATCAGTAAAGCCTACGTCATCCAGGACCAGAGAATTACGGAATTTATAGAAATTTTTAGAAGTTCAGCTTATTTCAATACAGTGTGTACTATAGAAGTTATTGTAAAGTAAACCTTAGAAATTCAGACCATTTTTTTATGATTTACATTTTGAATTTAAGCTAAGTCTTATCTTTAGTACTTTTGTATTATTTATTTTCAAACATTTATTTCAATATATATTACATCAGGTACGTACTGTCTTTATGACTTCAGATATCTTAGATATGTGTGTTTGTAGGAGATAAGACAGGTGGGCATATATATGCAGTCCACACTTTTTGGCCATCCTCAGATGTAGTAGTAGGTCTTGCCTGTCACTTCTTTTCCAGTGTCTTGGAAGTTCCTTTTTTTTCAGTGCTGTGGCTCAAACCTAGGGCCTTGCACATGAGAGATAAGTACTGTATCACTGAGCTGTACCCTGAACCCTTGGAAGTTCATGCTTTAGCAAAGTATTCCCATAGTTTCACAACCCATATCACTGTAGTATCAGCTCATCTTAATCTTAACTATAAACAACACCACTCACTTAGCTTGCATTCTAAGCATGGCCTTTAATTTCGGAGGATCGATTATCTGCCTTAAAACAGGGAGATTTCAGAAAAAACAAGTGTGATATGTTTAAAGACAGGAGTTGTGCATATTTGAATGTAAATGGTTCCCTTGGTCTGACACCTCTTCTCATCCTTGGTTTTAAAGTTGCCAGGGGTGACACCAGTAGACATCACACAGAAAAGTGAAGTTGTATGGAAGAAATACAGAGTTGGCTTCGCTGAGGAATAAAGTTTTTGCTGAAATGAGTCTGCTCATTTGACATTGGGAAGATGTCAATCAACTACTCTTCAAACTCATTGAAAAGATTGAAATCTGCACAGTCTTCCTTTCAACAAATTCAATATCCACTAAAACCCATTGTTTGGAAGATTTCTTTTAAAGGCTAGCAAAAAATTGTGTAAGTTTTATAAACAACATTTTGTTTCAAGTAAAATAACCATGTACAATCATCCTTAATATCTGTGGAATACGATAGCCTACTGACAATGAAATCTGCAGATGTGTAGATTCCTTGCATAAAATGAAATAATATTTGAAAATAACCCATGTACACCCACCTCCATATTTTAAATCATCTTTAAATTACTTGCAATACTTCATGCAGCATAAGTACAATAGAAGTAGCTGTTTTTCTGTGTGTTTTAAGGAATAATGAGAAGGAAAAAGGTCTGTGCATGTTCAGACACAGTATTTTTTAAATATTTTTGATCCATGGTTGGTTGAATTTGTGGATGCAGAAACCAAGGATAAGAAGGACCAATTGTGGTTGGTTAGATTTCCAAGCATATATCAAAGAACACTTTTTCAAAAGTCTATTTCCATGGTGAGTTTCTTTTACAAGGCACACATTATGGAAAAGTCACTATTACCTCTAAGGAGCAGATAGAGCATATGGCTTGGATTTAAAGTAAGGGAAGTATCAGCTTTGCAATTTTTTTATTGTTCACATGTGTTTGTATAAGACATTTTACATTTGATCTATTGGCTTTTTAAGAACATTATTGCTAAGGCAGTATCTAATTTGTAAGTGTTAATTAATTAATCATGTTATTTCTTAAAATTATGATGAATAAACAAGAACTGAAGAAAGCTACCTGAGAAAATTTATACTTTGCAGAACCTTGTTGTCTGCTTGTATAGATTAGAAAGCATGAGAATCATTTTGTTTCTTTATTAGGATGGACTCAATATCCATGCCCCAGGATGCATATACCACACACTGAGGACCATGGGAGAAGACCTAGGAAGCTGCCTTTTGGCACAGGAGTGGTAGGAATTCAACCCCAGTGCTTGGAAGTTTTTGATCCAGTAGACATTGCGGGAGGTTTTCTTAGAGATTTGGAATCCTCACCTTTGCTTGGCCAGTCTTTGGAGCTGGAAGCATGAGTCTGCTCTTTATGGTTTGGCTTTGATATTCACATTGAGACATCAGGAAGGAGATGTCGAGACTCATATGACTATGAGTGTTGAAAATCAGAATTGTCCAGCTAGAATTGAAACCAAGGAATCCTCATGATTTGTGAAGCTTATTATAAGGTTCCTGTAACACACAGAGACAACACTTTTGAAGTTTTACAATGTTGCAATCAAACAGTAAAACAAAATGCAAATTCCCCCTTTTGGACTATTTATTTGGTCAACTTGGTTTGGATTAGCATCAGCTGCTTCTGCAGTCTCAAATTGAAACAAATGATTCATACAATGTTGATAAATCTGATCGATTTCAATGTACAAACCAATAGTCCTTCAAATGTATTAACATGAATTATAATTTAAACTTTTCACTCAATAAACAGAATTTGCATAATATTCTATTTTTGGGAAACAATTTTCTGATTAAAATTAAAGACCAAATAATAATCTGATTGTAAATTTACTAATCTCTGTTGTGTTCATACAATTGGCTCCAACAAGCAGCTGAGTGATAAGTGGGCTGCAGGTATTTTCCCTGACCCTCTTACTAATGCCAGACAAGCAGGAGATGGTGATATCACAGGGAAATTTCCACGAGTGGTAACGCGCCAGGACATCCAATTGGTATGGAACATCAAAACTTCCTGGCTTTACAGTGTACTCTCTATTGACTGAATTGAAAATCTTTTCTACACGAGAGTGAATAAACTTTAAAACATGATATATTAATATGACCATGTGTCGAGGCATGAAAATGTAACACTATGCACTCAGTCAGTAGAGGCAATCCTGGAGTTCTTCAGTTAAGTCAACATGTGTTTAAAGACATTATTTTCTGGTTGAAACGCTCAGGGTTTAGTATCCTAAAACAGACCCGTTGCCAATTCTCATTTTAAGGCATCTCCATTTGACATTATTCCCACAAACACTTGAAAGTAGTGTATGAATGAACATGAAGTTTGAAAAGAAGAGAGGATAAAATAAGCTCTCTTTCTGCTTCTGCCTCCTTTATGTCTTTCCCTTTCAGTTTTCATTCCTTCTTGTCAGCTTCACCACCAGGCAGCCAGAGCAACTCCTTGCTGAGTGTCTCTGAGAGCACTTACCTCCTCAGAGTGCAGTTCCTGATTTTCATGCCCCCTAAAGCAGGAATTCTTAGAACTCGCTCCTTCTCAAGGATTTTGGAGCAAGGTTTGGAATTTTCTGATTGAAATGCTAGTGCAGAGGGAAGCAAAAGAGAGGGCTGATGGCAGAAGAGTGTGATGCTCGTGTATGATCCTGTACCAGCCTCGGATTCTTGATGTGTAAACAGGCGAGAACAAGGCCTACCTCCCAGGTTTGCTTCAAGGAGTAAAGAAATCACCCTTAAGAGAGTACCATTATTATGACTGTATATTGACTAATATATGCAATGTATATTACATATATTATATATTAAGGGAGATGTAGACTTGCTTTTCCTCCTCTGAGATGCTGGTGAATACTAACTAGCATAAAGACAAGAGAAAAAATAAATACAATTTTAGAAGGTTAGAACTGTCCTTGTTTAGCATTTCTACCCACAACTCAATAGTGGAAAGACAATTTTAGACTGTGTGATTAAAACATCACAAAAACAGCCCTGGAAAACCACCCTGGGAGGAGTTTCATGCATTTTACCGTAGTATTTCAGGAGAGGATTTACCGACTAGTAAGTGTTCATAGATTATCCTCACTTCTGTATGAAACATAGCAGAATGCTGAAGATTCTCTTCGAAAAGAACAGGTGAAGGATGGGAATTTACCTATGGATGGTGTCACAGAGTAGGCACACATACGGTTGACGTCATAATGCTAAGAATATTCTTTACAGCTTTATGTCATTGAAAAATTCAAAAACATAGTAGTTTGTGACAGTTTGTGCTATTCTATAAGATTCAAATTTCTGTGTCCATAGAAAATATGTAAAGAAATAGCATGAATTCTTCAAACTTTCACATGCATTTCCTATACTCAGCACGTCTCAATGTGGATTTGCTGTATTTGTAGGGCTTCACAGCCATTTATAACTCTCCAACAGACTACATAGATGTATGGAATTTATGGTAACCCTCGAAGAACATGACTGTAAATTCATCAAAGAGCTTTGCTCGCCAGCTGGAATTTAGCAGAGAAAATGTCATTTCAAACCATCATTATTTGGAGATAATTCTGTTAACCACGTATGTCTACCTGCGTACGAAAGTGACTGGAAAAAATATTGGTCATGGATCTGTGGCTTTATATGTGTCTATGTTATTGTCATCTGTGATTAGCCACGGATGAAACTGCTTCAAGGCTGGCTTGTGCTTTGCCTTTGTATCCACCCCACTGAAAGGAGTGAGGATTTTGTTCAGAAGCAGCCTCTCTCTGCTGGGCCCATGCTGAGGCAGCTTGAGCCTGCATTGCTGTTCTTCCTGGGAGCTGCCAAGCTGCCAAATTAAATGCCGTTGTGCTTAGGCATGCTCCCTTGCAATGAATGTGTCTCGGGCAAGTCCCAATTTGTGCTGTTTGGATCTGGGCAGACAGGCCATGAGTCTCTGACTGAACTGCACTTTCATTGCCGCAGGTAGACGCAACCAGCCATGCTTTTCTACAAAGACATATTTACATTCATCTTTTTCAATGGAAGGCAAAGTTAAAAGCAGTAACAAGATGCAGGTCCTGGCTTATGTTAAAAAAAAACAAACAGGTATTAGTCATCTAATTTAACTATTTCTTCACAAACACTGTATGATTTGCCAAATGGATTTTATATGTAACTGTTATTTACATATTTTAAAACGAATAATACAAGCTTTCTATATTTTATTATGCAGGCTTTGAAAATTGGTTTTGTTCTTGATAGCTACTTGGAAGGTTTGCGTGGGCCAACAGCCAAGTCCAAACCTAGATTTTTGAGAAAATAAAGACAGAATGAAAAAGGCTCCTTCCAGCTTCCACTGTCTATGACTTTGGCTCTTGAGATAAACCTTTTGGACTACAATGACTTCCAATGGCCCAAGTGTGAGTGGCTTTGGAGTATAGTAAAGGGAAAATGTCCAGCTGCAATTTATTCTGGTAAGGTCAATGAAATGGATTCAGAGCACCATCATCTTGTTTATATCTATTGCAGATCATAAGAGATGGAAAAATGTCTTTGTGGTCTCAGCTCCTGTTTCCCCCTTTCAGATAAAGAGCCATGGAGATGTGTAAATAATTGTTGGGATACATTTCAGCAGCGTCTGCACACAGACAAGCAATTCCATTTAAATAGGTTAATATTCCATTGTTAACGGTCTGCCTTTTACACATGAAGACACTCAGGAAAAGCACTGGATTGCTATATAAATAACACAGCTCTAGGACTTGGCTTTGTCCTGTGAAGTTCCTGCCAAAGACGATTGAAGTCTCTATGTTTGTTCAATAGGTGAAAAAAAGAAAACTTTTGCTTGTCACAAACGGTGTCTCATTTATTTATCTAGATTCTTTTCCTTCTGTTTTGCTGCATCCTGTTCTAAAAATATAAACATTTGGCCTCGAAGGCTCTGGTGGCTGCTTGGTCGGATTCTGCTTATGTTATTTATTTCCCTTAAAGAAAATGACCTGTCTTCAATCTACTGTCTCTTGAGACTGTTGCCATCACAATACAGGATTTACATGGTCAAATGATTAAACAGATAGGCCAGAATAATAGCTGCTGTAGTTAGGATTTTATGTATTTTTCCTGTGCTTCATGGGAAGTGTTTTGAATCAGAAGTGTTTTCGATTTGAAAACAAATCCAAATATGGGTGAAGAATGAACTTGAAAGAAGTGTGTAGTTGAGATTGCAAATCTCATCAACATTTTAACTCACTAGTTTCCAGTTGTGAATTGTTCAGGGAAAGTCTACCTGTGGTCCTTGACCCTTGACTCTCTTCCTTTAGTTTCTTGTGTCAGAGTTTTCTTGCCTAAAGGTAAACAGCAAACCTGGGAATTCCTACTGAGATGACAGGATCTGCTTTAATGTTAAGGACAAGTGCCAAGCCTGTACAATTTTGACAATGGCTCCATTTCTACATGGCCCATGTCCCTGCTCCTTTCTGGCCCCACTTGTTGAAGACATTTTCATTTAAATTTAGTCTTTATCATATATTCTCTGATTAATTTTATTGGCTGAGATATTAACAAGTGAGAAAGCAAAATTTAAAACCAAATTCAAAACAAAAATTCAATTCAAAATAATTCAAAATATTGAATTTCAAGATGGTAGACAAGACAGCATAATTCCAAGCAGAAATAGTTTACCCCAAACCCACTGAACATCTCTTAAGTGACAGCACTCTTGCTGGAGGCACCTTGAAGAGGCCCACGTGACTCTCAGAACCTTGAATGGAGCAGATTCAAGGATGAGAGATGATGTGGAAAAGGTAATTGTCACACACACAGACAGCAGGGGCTTGAGGCCTGCTTCTGCTTAAGCATGTGTAACCTTAGATAAACATTTGAGCTTTCTGTGCCTTTGAACAATTGGGAAAAGTATAGTTTCTTTACAGAATTACTGAAAGGATCAAATGAGCAAGTGAGTATAAAAGCACCCCACAGAGAGAACACTCCATCATAAAGAAATTGCTCTCTATTGGCACTAGTTTGGGCATGTGTTTTGAAGCTGATGGTTTACTATTGTTGCAAGAACCAATTTCCATCTTTCCTTCCAGAAATTTCTATTATCTTCCACACGCTCAAAGGATACCCATGCAACAGGCCATGATTCAATTCTTTTTGTTTTTGTGGGGTGAAACAGGAAGGATAGAAATTCAAGGGTCACTCACACACCATGAGGAACACAGTAGTATATGGGTTCTTGCTCTTTCTAGCACTAACCTTGTGTTAGAGATAGGTTAGTCAAAAAACAGAAAACTTACCGAAAATAGATTTGTCATGTAGTGCTCACACATTTTACATGTAGTTATCCTTTACTTCAAGGTAATGGGTTTTATAGGATTTCACAATGATTAGGACTCAAATTAATTAGATTTTGGATATCTAAAGCTTTGAAATGAAGTATTCCAGACTGTACTTTGTTGAAAATTAAGGTTTTATATTTCCAACTGTTCTTGTCTCAATTTGTTCATGTTTAATAGGTAATAGCAATTTATTTTTAAATTACAGAACAAGTTGTTTGAGCCCAGGATACAGCTGAATTATAGTCAACGTTTTAATTTTTATGCTTATTTTTTATGATGAGAACATGCTTTCCTATTGAATCCACCAAGTCATTTGAATGTTTAAAAAATTCTACCATTGAATCCTTACTGTGAATCTCCTCGGTGCCAAGAACTGTGCTAGTTTTTCTTCTCTTTGTTGTTTAACCCTGAATATTCCTCTAGGATGTTGTAGATTTTGAGAACAAGATGATAAGAAAGACCCAGCTCCTGTATTTCAACATTTAAGGTCAAGGAAGGAGACAAGTTTGTAACTATTAGAAGTAACTATTAGAAGATGTCACTGTTTTCAAGAACAGAGTCAATAAATGATATAGGATCCTACAGAAATAATGCTTTTTCTGGGGTTGATGATGGCTAAATAGCTTTTACAAAGAAGGTGAATTGTGGTTTGCCTGAAAGAGAGGTGAGAGGTTTTCACTGTGAAACGAGGATGTTGGATGGAAAGAAGGATATTGGAGTCATATAATAATGTAATACAAAGTATTAGGTAGAGAGAATGGGAGGGAAGAGACTGGTGAAATAAAAGAATCTAGATGAAAAGATAATTGCAAAAGCATGGGTGAGTGAGAAGTGATCCAATATGGGTAAGAAATGATGAGTGGGGCTCAAATCCAGATGCATCAGATTTGAATGCACAGGGGTGGGTTTGTAGTGGGTTAGAGGTAGAGGGCCATGTCACAGTAGTGATGGAAAAGAGAATTATAGTGACTCTGACAAGAGGACAAAAATGCTGGTGTCTGAAAGACAAGGCACAGGATGGAGAAGTTCAGAGAAGTTAAAAATGAGACCTTCTTTTGTTTTTATGGAGGTACTGAGGTTTGAACTCAGGTCCTGGCACTCAAGCACTCTATCCCTTGACCCATGATCCCAGTCCTTTTTGCTTTAGTTATTTTTCAACTAGTGTCTTGCACTATTTTTTTTTTTTTTTTTTGCCTGGGCCGGCCTCAGACCACAATCCTCCTAGTTATATTTCCCATGTCGTTTGGATTACTGATGTGAATCCATCACTCCCAGCTTGTTTGCTGAGATGAGCTCTTGCCAACCTTTTGCCTGGGCTGGCTTTGCATTGAAATCCTCCTGATCACCACCTCTCAAGTAGGCAGGGTTATAGGTTCTTGATGACCTTGCTCCTCAAGGCTAGTCCTTAAGCAGGAAGCATTTACACCATGTGAGAGTTTATTACTGATGTAGCACCATGGACCTCATACCTGACTTGTGACTCACAATGGGCATTGAGCAAGATCTCTCATGCACATTGAAGTGTTGTCTTCAAGACAGGTTGAGTGTGAGATGTCTGTTTTATTAATGGACGACCATGAAATCGACAGAATTAAAGAAATAGGAGCCCTGAGTGCAGTTGCCCCAGTAATGAAGACAGGACATCTGCAAAATTCAGGCAAGATGGGACTCTAAGCTTAAAAATTCAGAACATTAACTTATTTCTAAGCTTTGTTTTAGGAGACTCCTGAAATAACTAGTCAGTAGAAGTTGCTTGGCCTTCTCAATAATATGTAAATTTTAGATACTCATGGGATAATTAGGAATGAAAACTTTCCAGTGTTTGTAACTACCAAAGGTTTAATTTTGTAGCACTGTGTTGAAAACATTTAATTTCTGAGCTACAATTTGGGCTCTAAGAAGTTGCATTTCAAAAACATTAGCATCATGACTCTTATATTAGGAGTCAAAATTGCTGTAGGCTCAATCTCTTGTTATTTTTTGCTGTTCTGTCTGGTCTTTAGCTATAATAACATACAATGTAAGCAATGACAACATCACAACAGATGCTATAAATTAACAATTGCATTTCACCTTTTGACAAAGTTGGATTTGAAAAAGCTTTTCTCTCCCCATTCCATCCAATTCACTAGCATTGCCAACCCTGGAACTGAATCCCTTTATTAAACTAGACCAGGCAAAGCCAATCAAGGCCAGTAAGATGCCAACTGGTTACAATAGCTGATTTTAATGATGAAATAGAACCTCATGCTGAAGTTAGACCCAAAACAAACAAACAAATCCCTGCAGATTGGATGCCACAAGGACACACTGGAGAGCTGAGTGTCCCGGAGGTATTTCCTGATGGAGGAAATCAGATCGACTGTGAGAATTGCTTCCAAAAACCCATGTAATTTCAGTTCTCTCAAAGTAAATGTAAAGTATGTTCCAATATCATAGACTCACCCAGATTTCTGAGCGTGGCCTCTCTGCACTAGTTAGTTATGTTTATTATAATGAGGTGATGTTTGGAATTCTACTTGTTCTTAAGGCTTTGCTTTTGATTCAGGCAAAATGCTATGAGCACACTAACCACGTTTGCTTGGCTCAAAACCCCCATCTCTTAAAAAGTAATTCAGTACAAACCCCTCTCCCCAAAAAGTCTTCAAGATGAAAATTTATTTTTAAAATATGTAACATTTGGAAGGACTTTGCTATCCCGCCAGATTAATGAAAATGGAAACATTTTCCATTGTAAAAACACAAATGATGTCTGCTGGATCTTTACTCTAGTGTAAGCAATCATTTTATTGCAAAGATAAACTTACTGTCACTTAAATTAAAAGTGCAATACATGTGCATATGTGCCCATCTTCATATATGTTGGCATGTTGCATGGAATTTTTGAGATATATTTTCCTGAAAATTTTGTTGAACACTAAATGTATTAATACCACTAAGTAAACAAATTGATAAGTTAAAGATTACTTAAGGAATTATAAATGTAGGTAAACTTTAAATATTCCATTTGAGGATGGCACTGACTCAAACCATTGTGAGTTTCCCACTTTGTTGTTGCTGTTAGATTAAAACAAATATGTTTTGATATATGAATTAAAACTAAATTTCCCTGAGCCAAAATTTTGTCCCTTGAAGCCTAAATGCTCCTTATATGGGTGTCAGGGGATAGAAAGAAACACAGTAAGATGAGCAGTTTAAAATTAGTGTTTATGGAAGTAGAAAGCCATATGCTGAAGACAGACGATTTTTCTCTATAGCCTTGAGTCTTAGCAACTCAGACTCTTTAGTCTGGTCTTGGAAGAATTTGTCTATGGAATGAAGGCGTTTTATAAAATGGTACAAGTTTTGTCCTGAACCATGGTGAAGCCTTGACTGTGCATCTGATAGCAAGGTGACCTTGCAAAGATTTAAAAAATTCCTCAAAGTCACCCTGACAGAATCTTCTCACCATATTTTTACTTGCCTCAGGCTATTTAAAATGCAATAACCAATCTGCCTCCCACTCCATGTGACACGCATCCCGTTCAGTGCACAAGTGTAACGATTGCCCAACAGTCGCACAGCCAAAGGCTGAGAACCGCCGTTAATCATAACAATTTTTGCACGTACCAGAAACAATATTATCTTTTTCTTTGTGTTACCAGGTTATTTTCTTGAGCCCTGGTGAACTGGATTGAAATAATTGGTTATGCTAGATTTAGCTAAAAAAATGTATTCATAACTGATAAGTGTAATTGCATCTAGAAGTAATAGCACATTAATATGGTGTTTAAAAAATAAAATGTATTAACTTTCATATATTCCAAAAATATTCAAAATTCATATTTTCAGCTCAAATCTCTCTCCTGACTTCAGACTCCTTTGTCTAATTGCCATCAACAATTATATCCTTGAGTGTCTATAATTTGTCATGTCAAAAACTAGCTTAATTGTTTCTCCAAACCTGCTATAGGCTGTCTTCTTCCTTCTAGTGTATGGCATTACACTCTGTTTAGTTGCTCAAGCCAGAGATCTAGGAGTCACCTTTGATGGTACTCTGTGGAGGTGAGGAGAAGACTGAGATTACTGCAGGTGACACAGGTATTCAGCAAATAACCATTTAAGAAATGAAAGAATGAATGAGTAGGTGAAGGAATACTAATTATGTTCTTTAGATTCCTCTTAAGTACTGCACACTGACCTGTGTTTTCATTTTTCATTAATAACTAAAAAATGAATCATCAAAACATCTTTCTTGTCTTTACATCTAATCTCTACCTATTCCTTATATCTGCATCTAATCCATCATGAAATCATTTAGCTTCTTTCTCCAAAATATATGCCAATTCTGTTGGAGTGATTCTCCACCACCACCCATGTAGCCTTCTCATCTAGACTACTTGTGTTGCCCTCTCTCCTCCACTACTCTTCACCTTCCAACCAAATAAATCTCCTGAATCACTTACTAACATAAGCTGCATGGTGCTCCTTTGTATAAAAGCTCCTGTGTCACTTAGGATAAGATCCTAACTACATCCCATAGGCTACAGGGTCATGGTTCATACCCTGGTCATCTTAAAAACCCAAACTCAGACCACGCTCCCACTCACTCACCAACTCCTGCCAACTTCTGCCATACTGGTCTTCTGCTATGGGTTGAATTTTGCCTGCCCCCAAAATAGATGCTGAAGTTCTCACTCATGATGCAAGTGAATGTGATCGTATTTGAAAATGGAGTCTTTGGGGTTATAACCATGAAGGTGGGCTCAAATAAAAATGACTGGTGTGCTTATAATTGAGGACGATGGCCATATGAAGATACAGACACTCAGGAGGAGCATAGCATGACAACTGAAGCAGAAATTGAAGTAATCCAGTGGCAAGTTAAAGGATGAAATGATTGCAAGTCACTGTCTAAAGCTAGGATGTGGTCAAGAAGAGCTCTACCCAAAATCTCAGGAAGTGTGACCATCTTGACAGCTCCACTTTGGACTTTTAGCTTTCGAACTGTGAAATAATAAATTTCTGTTCCTTTAATCACCAATATAGTGGTACTTTATTATATCAACCCTAAGTAATTAATAGTCACTTTCTGTTCTTAAAGCACATGAGGGTTTCCACCCATGTGTCTCCCTCTACCTGGAACCTTCTTTCTCACTTTCTTTCTATAAGCCTGGATTTATACTTCCTGATCTTTGTTAAATGTCACTTTGTAAAAGATGCCTTCTTTGGCTACTCAGAATGAGGATGTTCCTTCTATTTATCTTCTCATGGCACTGTTCAATCGTTGTCCCCTGTAAATCATTTTACTCTTTTGTTCCCTGGTATATGAGGCCTTTCAAGAGTTGGCTCCTTGCCTACCCACCTCTCAGCCCTAGCCTCTGACTGTGACATCAGACTACCATTCTATCAACACCCCCGGAGCACTGTTGCATCAGGACTTTTCCCCTGACTCTGCTTGGTTTTCCCAAGGCTTGGTTCTTGCTTGATTTCAAACCCAGGTTCAAATTTCAAACAGTCATAGAGGTGTTTCACACTATTCTATCCATATGCCACTAGACTTCATCAAATCACTGTTACATTTTTCCAACTAGCCCCTAAGCAATCTATTTTTATCAGTTAATTATTCCTCCCCTATACATATATGTAAGGGAAGTAACTACAGATATAATTTAAAACAGTTATTCCCCAGTTTCTCTAATAATCATTGCAGACAGCAGTAAGTATTCAATATGCAACGTTCAAAGGATGAATGGATGAACAGGTGAAGGAATATTATGTTCTTGGGATTTCTTTTAATTCCTAAACACTGACCTGCATTTCCCTTTTTTGTTAATGACTAAAAATGAATCATCAAAATATCTTTGTTTCCTTGAACAACTCTGAAAGTGAAAAAGCCAGCTACAAAGCAGTTGCTTCCACCTTGAGTGGCTGTCACACAATACTCAGCAGAAAATGATAGATGAAGGAATTTGCATTCTGACATTGCACTTGAGCAAGGGAAGTCCCTTGTTTTGTCAATCAAGGTTTCTCACATTTTGCTGAATGATAAGTGTCTGGGTTGAGTAGCATAATTACCAGGGCCTTCAGGGACTGAATGAGCTTGCTTGGGTAGGTGCTTCCTGGTTTTGTTTTTGTCAGAAACACAGTGGTAAGAAAAGACCGTCTCTTGCTAATTATAGACCTCAATCATTTTACTGCAAACTTCAAATCCCTAGATATTTTTACAAGTGGAATTCGTGAATGTTTCCAAGTTTCAGAGTTCAGTTCAGCTCAAATAGTAAGAAAAATAGGAAGACAGGGAGTGCCTCAGCTACATTGTCATATGCATAAAACTTTCAATAGACTTGTAATGCTGCAGCTTTTGTGATTCTTCATATATTAACACATTGGCACTGAAAGAATGATGAATTATAAATACAGGGAAGTTTGCAGAGTACACTAAGTATTTTTATATTTAGTTTTCAAAATAAGTCTCATCTGTGTAGATGAGCACATTAGACTCAGAATTTTGTTATCTACCCAAATGTGTCACAGCGTATTTAAAATAGTAGGCGAAAAATAATAAATAAATAAATAAATAAATAAATATTCATAAGTATTAAGGCAAAGTTTGTAACAATACCTGATGTTTCCCAGTCTTCTCTGCAGTAGTAACTACAGGCAACCTAGATATGTATGATAATATATACGTGTGTGTGTGTATTTATATGGATTCATAACCTATACTTGTACATAACTCAACCTAAACTTCATCCTTAGCATCTTCAGTGACATAAAACCTCTCTTTCAGATGTGGGCTGAGTTTTTTTACCATCGATATGCTGTGACTCTGAGCAGGTGGGACTGAAACAGGCTGTGCCAATGCAGGTCGGAGGAGAGGCAGTCCAGCGACCTTGTGAAGTCGTGGTGTCTTCACTAGACTGTGGGTCTTCACTAGGATGTGGAACGTTTAATGTGCAGCTCCTCATGCTCGCTGTGGAGGTTCCTTAGAGAAGCACTGAAGAGTGGCTAAGAAGCCATGTGGGTCTTTGGTGGCAAATGTCATTACAGCATTCTGCTGCCGGGTGTGGAAAGACAGAGCTACAGGTGGGGTCCCAGCAAAAGAGCTTTTACAAACTGAGTAAGGCTCAAGGATGATTGCATGCACTAGGAGAATTTCAGAGTCAACAGGTCCAATCTGATTTATTGACTAGGTCTAGTCAAGTGAGAGGTTGCTTGTGTTCTTTGTCCTTCTTCAGAGGATTGGTGACATCCACATGCAAATGGGCTGTTGTGACAACTGGGAAAGCACCCTGAGATTGGGAGTCTTGTTGTGCACCTCCTGCTGGTGCCTGTCTCCAGCCACCAGGAGTAGACACGGGACTGGCAAAGGACAAAGCAGAGCACACATGTGAACAAAGGCCCAGAAAGGACATTCTGATGCTGCTTCCTTATTAGGTGTCTTGGGCCAAGCAGAATCCAGACCTTTACCACCTGTTCTTTGGACTTCTCTCCTCCCCTGCCTCAATTCCACTCTGCTTTTCCTTGTGGAATTGGAGCCTGAGGTGAGGACAGAGCAAGAGGGAAGTGACTTCTGGGAAGTGGCTTCTTGTGTGAATGCTCACTTTCTCTCCCATTCTCTTACATGTGTCTTTTCCTTTCATCAGACCAGGTTTGAATGATGTCTTCCCAAGTCTATCTTCCTAAGAAATATACATAGTAATCCATACCTTTTATTTTAGCATGATTACTCAAAGACATGATATTTTCAGACATATTTAAAGCTGTTATTTTTTAGAGTTGTAAAAAAAAATAAGGTCTGATTTATCTTAATATTTCAGAAGCTCCAGGTCACATTTTTGGTAATTTTGCCTTTTAAAGAAAGCTATTTGGACATGACTAGTGGATAGATTCCCAGGTAAAGTTCCTCTAGTAGCTTTCTGGGTTGAAGTCATATTTCAGGTCTGGTCCCAGGATTTTTGCCTACCATAGATCTTGAGAAACTCTCTCTTAAATTATCTCATAGGATAATAGAACAATGGTATGAGCTTATACTGAAATACTTTCATTAAGTTATCATGTTCCTGACTTTAAAAAATTTAACATACAACACTGGTGCATTATAGGTAGATGGTTGTCTTGTGGTATCTGCAGAGCTTGGTTTCAGGACTCCCCTTCCCCACCCAGGACATCAAAATCTATGGATGCTCAAGTCCCTTATATAAAATGGTATAGTATTTGTTTAAAATCTATATAATTCTACTACATGCTTTACTCATCTCTAGCTTACTAATAATACCTAATTCAATGTAGCTGGTATGTATGTAATTGTCATGCTGTGTTGTTTAAGGCATAATGAAAAAACATAAAGTCCACATACGTTTAGCATGGATGGAATTTTTCTCTAAGTATTTTGGAGCTGTTGTTGATTGAATCTCCAGGTGCCGAGCCTATAGATATACAGGGTTCAGTGTACGCTTACAGAGTGCATTGCTTTGTTGGAAGGATTACACAGACCTGGCTGCAACAGAGTTGCAGGCTCCTGTAATAATAATAACAATAATTAGAAAATTAGGCCACTCTGAATCCACTTGCATGGCTCCATTTTGATCTCTTGGAATTGTAGATCAGCAACTGGAGTCTTGTGGGTGAAGCAGAAGCTGGTCCTGAGCTCTGCTTGTGGCTGAGAAGAACACCCACCTGTGCCCTAGCTGTTGACTCCTGTTCTACCCCAGCTCCTGTGTGCTTGCACCTCCAGCAAAGGAACCATTTCATAACTCATGCCTTTCCCTTACCTCCACAGTGCTGTGTCCTCATACACATCCTCTGCCTCATTTGTGTTCAGTTTCCCTTCTGGAATGTTCTCTAACACATGCTTCTGTAAAATATAAAAGAGAAACAGGACCCTTTATATCCATTACAGAAGTAGGGGGTCTTGAGAGATGTTACCAAGTTCTCATTTGTTAGAAATCTAAGGCTGCTGTAAATGGTAACAGCTTCTTTTTCAAGACATGAAAAGCTATCTTGTTTAGTTTTTTCCCGTGGGATTACATTTGTCACACATGAAAACACTATTCTTAATCTCCAACATGATCCATCCAATATTTTATAGACCCAGTGTCCTCTAGGAAGGAAGACAAACCACATCACACAATGTTTGTGAGGGCTGCGTCATGCATGTGAGTCTTTGATTCATCTGACAGCTGCAGAATCACCCACAACCAGACCACGCTCTAGCATGCCACATGTGTGTCTACAAAGGGGCAGGCTAAGGTGGAGATGAGCTTACATGCAATTTTTCCCTTCTGAGTGGGTCCCTTTTTGCTAGAAAAATACATCTTAATGGGGGTGTACTTAGTGTATGCTCTTCTGGGGACCAGTTTTGGTGTAGGTTATTGCTGTAACCTTTGGAAAGTCTCTGAAGTTCTCCAGGTCTTGGATGAATCCTCTGTAGAGTCTAGGGGTTTCCAGTGTGAAAATTGATAACATGTATGTTAAAGCATCTGTGAGGTGCTTACAGGAGAATTAAAAGGCATTCTTCTAGAGAATGAAATAATTCTTTTTGGAAAACTCCAGCCATTTTTTGATTTATATATGCAGTGGTTAGTTAGGTTGCTTCTTAATAATATTCCACAAAAAAGGAGAGAAAGAAACAGCAAGTTATTGGTCCCCTACTAAAGGTTATGCATTTCTTAAGACATTATATCATCATGACAATTTTGAGAGTCAATGTTACCATCATTGTTTTCAAAGATGAGAAAAATAAGGCTCTAAAATGTTTAACAAGTTATTCACATACCACAGGGCTGGTGGTGCTGTCATTGGACTTGAACTCAGATCCTTTGACCACAACTTCTTTGATGACAACCAAGACTTTAGTGAATACCCAGACCAACAGGATTGTTTTAGCCAGCAAAGCAAAGGAGGTACTGAAATACCAAGGTGTTCTGTCAGGATATTCTGATCTGGTAAGGAGATCTTCCAGCTTTCTGGATTCTTCCCTGTGGCTTCCTGAGGATTATAGGTGTGTCCCATGTTCAACCATTTGAGAACATGCTTTCTTGCACATCTTGTAAAAGGAAGCTGCTTTCACAATATGAAAACAGAAGAGCCTAATGCCAGTGTACCGCTTCCTCCAGACTGACCCTGCTCATTTCCGGGAACCAGAATGCTCCAGAAATGGCAGAGCACAGGGAGAAGTAGCACTATTTTTTACAGGAATAGAAGGGGGTCTTCTGAGGTTCAGAGGTCTTCCTGAGCACCAGTTGTACACATCCATTGATGCTTCAACATAATTCTGTTCTGCCCCCCTACTCCCTGCGCATGTTAGAAAGAGGTTTATTCTGGAATCAAAATTTGCCCCAGTTAATATCCTTGATAGAATATTAAGTGTTAATGGTGTCTATTACATGGAAGGAAGGGGAAGGACTTACAGAAAAACCTTGAAAATTGGTCATAGGTAGGTTTCATTCGCCAGAGTTCAGACTGTCCTCAGAGACCCACAACACCCCACTGAGGGTTCCATGAGGTTCCCTACATTTCAACTATTGTTCCACAAGAGAAAGGTATTAAAGACAAAAGCAGAAGTGACATATTTTCACTGGAGAGCTTACCTTCCAGGGTGTGAGTCTTCAGTGAAGTCAGTAACAGCACTTTGTAAGTTAGTAGTGTTTTGGATATTAACAAGTTAACTATTCACTACCTTACGTGGTCTTAACTATGAACAATCTCATTGTATTTCAAAGGATTTCAGATCATTAGATTTAATAGAATCTGGTGAATACTCAGTAGCTTTCTAATTCATTGTATTTGGTAGCAATTTTGAAGGCAATTATGTATATTGAGGTTTTGGGTGCCAGAAAAATCCAAGTATGTTTTTAGTATCAGAGCAAAATTAACAAAAAGTGATTAAATGGCATGAATAAATTTGCAAGTAGATGATAAGTCATTGAGTAGGGGGTGATAGTGAAAAGAAAAGAAAAACAGGCAAATTGGCAGGATGACAAGGTGGTATAGGAGGCAGAAAAGACAGATTTAAAAGTGGTAAAATTGTAAGATAAGGATTCTGGTTCATTCCCGTAGGGCTCTCTCTTATCTCCTTCATGTGCTTGGAAGAACCACAATAAGAAAGAGTTGAAATTCTGAATTGGATGGCACCCCTTTTTCATGTTACTGGCAAAATGTCCAATTGAGACCATAAGTCCTTTTGTGTTCTTTGTGGCTATTGTACTCATGGTCTTCCGTGTCAATCATTTTCAAACACATGCCATTAGTGGGACATTGCCCACCTGCCATTCCAGGAAAATCAATGATCTTCTAATACAAAGTGACCAGGAGGGAGACACTGGTATTGATGGGGAACTAGTGTGGGTCTTATCTGCTTAAACAGCATAAGGAAATGACTAATTTGCACTACTCCACATCCATCCTGCCCAGCATCAGATGCAGAACGTCAGCCTGAGGTTGTGGCATGAAAACCACTCTCTCAGAACATGGCATGGTGCATGTGCACCAGGTCGGCTGTTAACTTCTCGTGCCTATTGTGTCCCTCATAATCAGTTTTGCTCTCCATCGGGTGTATGTTCTGTTTTTCAATTTAACCTTCCCAAGCCTTAGTTATAACATACCACTGTGAAAATTTCCCATGAATTGTTTAAACCTGTGTTATTTTTATTCAATATTTTTAGTGGACTTACTTGTCAAAGGACTTTTCATTAGTAAGAAATGCCATACATGAAAGCTTGGTATCAAGCTTCCATAGAGGAAGGCAACCTTAACACATAGGCAACATAAGTAACGTCATCAAATTTTAAAATAAGAGCACTAAATGAGAAAGTACGAGGAATAGCCAGTCTGGTTAAGTTTCAGTAATGTCCTTTCTGGCTATGCACTGAAGAGGAAGGACAGGCCCCACCTTGGGAAACTTAGGATGGTGTGATAGAAGGTTCTGGAAGAGAATAGCATCGGTGGAGCACATTGGATCTTCTTACAGCCCTGAGCTGTTTAAGGAACTGTGCCATATTGAATCCTCTGCCCTTATTTTTCTAGTACAGAGCTTGCAGTCAATGTTGAAATGGAAAATTATTGAAGGGAAGGCTATGGGAAAACCCCAAGTAGTTGAAAAATCAATACCCAGACCAAAAAGTACTACCCCCAAAAGCCATTTCCAAAAAAATAGTCCTGAGGTTTTATTCCTGGAGATTTTACTTGCAAAGCTGTCAAAAAATATTTCAGTGCTTTTCACTGAAGTAAACACAGCATTTTCTGCCTGGGTGCTACAATAATAATCTGTGAAATCAAGGTTGGATTGTGCTGGTTATAGATGAATGTGTGAAGAACACCTAAGTCCTAATGTAATTTTAGAGAGTCTGTAAACCACCTTTCAGAATCTTCTGTGCCAGGCTCCAGGAAGCACCGATTTGGACTCCTTGCCATTTTCAACCACCCGTTTCCTTCCGATCCTGAGAGCTCAGCATATTCTGTGATAACCCTTCCTCTGTTGATGAACTCTGGGATCAAAGACCTGCTTCTGCGCTTTCAGGGAAGAGGATGTTATTTTACCAGCCTGGCTGAAAGGAGTTCTCTTTGGGACATTGCATCCCTTGGGAAATACCCGAATGTAGCAGTGACCCCCAAGTCACCTAATTGACTACATATTGAGTTACCTGAGAAGAGAATATGTGTGCACTGGGAACAAATCTGTCTTTCCATGGCTTTTCCTTTGTAGTGCACACTTGGATATGGAACTTGGGGCATTGGAGGAGGGAATTTAACACACTTAATAGTCAAGGATTAATACAGATAAAAGGACAATTGTTACTACCTTCTTTTGGTTTATCACACACAAAATCAAAGAAGTGGCACTTTTCTCTGAGAATTCTCTTCATCCTCAGTAAGCAAAAGAACTGCATAAGGTTCCAGAGGGATCCAAAAGGTGAAGGCGACAATCCTTACCTGTGAGAACTCTGTGAAAGACACTTGAGAATCAACATCTTCCCAGCTCCACTGACTCTGCGCCCCAAAAGCTGTGGTCTGTAGTCTCTGTTTGTCCTTCAAGGGCGGAAACTCCCCTCAGCTCTAGTCTTTTCCTTGGTCAGCACACTCTGTGGTAGAAGTTTGGACTGGGCAAGCTTGGTCAGCAGTGCTCTGAGCTCATGACCTTCCCTTTTTAACACGATACCCACCTTTCCTTCCACTCCATGTCTTTCTTTGTATAGAACTCCTTTTGTCTTTCTATGCCCAACCGTCATTCTTGATGTTAGTCCTCATTGCCTGGGCACTGACTTCCTCTTATTGTACTTTGCAGAACTAGAAGTCAACAGTATCTTGGACATGAGACACCTTTATCCATGGCAGGACCCTTTGGTGAGGATAGGCAGATTTTTAGTGGGCTCTCTGTGTACCTACTGCATATCTCTATCCTTGTATGAAGATTGCACCCATCTACAAAACAGCATCTCTTACTCCTTACTCAGCATCTTGGCTCTCCAGTTCTTCCCTGTCTTTTACCATCACCTCCACCAAACGAAGTTACACATGCCTGGTTGGCGAGCATACCACATCACAGAGCACAGATCAGCCATTCCATGTGTGAGCCAGCCACCATCCAGATCCCCAACTAGTCCTTTGGAAAAATAGCCTGAGATACCTAATGATGTTGGATAGATCTTACCAATTTGTTAGATAAGCATTTTCCTCATAATTAGAAGAGATAATATTCTATTTATCTGTCATATTGTGTCTATTACAAAGATGCTTCTGCTTTTTCTGTCTTATTGAGAAGCATTTTGATGAATTTTCTTCCTGTGGAAGATCTGCCTGTAGTCCAGGGAGTCCCATCAGCCTCTGGAGTCCTCACGATGGAAAACGGGATAAACTGTGTTGCAGAGCATTGGGCAAACCTGCCTGCGCTGTCTGCCTCTGCTGCTTTGCTTGCTGAATGGCCGTAGGTAACTTATATTATCTGTCTCAGTCCCTGATCTCCAAACTTACCTCTAGAGTCTTGTTACAAATATTAAAGTTTGATATTTGTGAAGATGTAGGGACAGATATGTTCTGGGAAAAAAACTCAAAAAATAATACTAGTTACCTCTTTTCTAGGAATGTTAGTATTTTGATACATGTAATTTTTGTCTTGTCTTCTATATAAATTTTTGTTATATTAAGAAAATCGAGATCAATATACCTAATATTATTTTTATTTGTATCCTTTTTTTCCTCTTTAGCAATATATGGTTGACCTGTTTTCTTAGTGAGACATAATCAATTCCAAGTAACAGAAAGTGACACAAATGGTCTTATTCTACCTTTTTGTTTTTGGCAGGGGTGGGGTTTGAACTCAGGGCTTTGCACTTGCATAACAGGTGTTCTACTACTTGAACCATACCTCCAGTCCATTTTTCTCTGGTTATTTTGGAGATGGGGGTCTCATGAACTATTTGCCTAGGCTCATTTTGAATCGTGATTCTCCTGATCTCAGCTTCCCAAGTACCTGTGATTATAGAAGGGAGCCACCCATATGTAACTGGTTCATCTAACTGAACAGGGAAGAAGAGTCTGGTCATTGTGACTGGACCAACACAGATTCTAGAGCTACTCCCGAATAATTCCTAAATCCAGAGTCATATATGTGTGTGGGGGGGGAGCGGTAATTTGCTTAGGGTAATTTGCTAGCTCAATCAATTCCTGTGGCCAAGAAGATATGAGCAGCTGACTGTACTTTGGTGCTTAATCCCATGTAAATAGCCACAACAAAATGGGAGAGGCTGAGGCTGTTCAGGGTAAGTACCTATGGAGCTCTTTGTTGCATTTTCTCTAGATTATTTTTATCCCTGACAAAATATTCAATCAAAGTATATACTTAACCAGTATCTGAACTCTTAGGAAGCTTTCTAGTGAAATAGCACCATAACGAGCACTATTGGGCACGCTCCTTTCTGCTTCATCATCCATTACTCATATCTACCTTCTTGTCCCGTTTTTAGCTCTCTCATGAGTCTAGTCTCATTTCAGCAACTTTTATTCATCTCTACAAGCTTTCTTCAGTTTCACACCTTCTTTTGCTTGGCACCTTCTTATGTATTTTATTTCTTTGCGGAAGCCAGGAAATATAGTAAAAGGCATATGAAATTTCATGGCACATAGACTTGGATTCAAATTTGAGCTCTGCCTCTTAGTAACAGTCTAACTTTAGGAAATTCATTTAACTCCTGTGAATATTACTTAGTATTTTTAGAATGTGGGTAACAGGAAAAAGAAATAAAAAAGAGAAAAATTGAACTGAATTAAAAATTTTTGTAATCAAAGAATACCACTAATAGAATGACAAAGTACACCTAGAAATGGGGGGGGGGATTATTTACAAGTACTATTTATGATAGGGGTTAGTATCAAAAGTATGTACATTATCAAACAACCTGACTAACAATGGAACAAGCAAAGGACTTAACTAGATGCTTCTCCAAAGACAACACACAAATGGCCAGCAAGCACTTGCGATGACCTGCATCACTGGTCGTTAAGAAAAAGCAAGTGAAAACCATACTGAGAGGCCACTTCACATTCGTTAGGGTGTATACTGTTAGAGTTAAAAATAGGATATACGACATGACCTAGGAACCCCATTTCCGGGTATATTTGCAGGGTGTGGAGAAGAGAAGATACTTTTATACCTGTGTTCGTAGAAGCCTAAACCACAAAAGACAAAAGGCATGGGAACAACCTAAGTATTCACAGACAGGTGAATGAATAAAAATTATATTTGTAGCACATGTAATGAAATATTGTTTAGCAACAAGGAGAGAAATGTTGACACACTTTACAACACAGATAAACCCTTAGGACAGTATCCTGAGTGAAATAAGCTAGTCAAAAGATGACTACTGTGTGATTGCACTCAGATGAAGTACCTAGAAACAGAAAGTGGAATGGTTACCAGAGGTTCTGGCAATGGGTAGAGAATTTCAGTTTTGGAAAGTAAAATAGTTCTGAGAGCAGGCTGGTGGATTGGCTAAGTAGTTAAATGCTTGCACAAGGCCCTGAGTTCAAATCCCAACACTGTGAAAAAACACCCAGTTCTTGAGATTTGTTTCACAATAATGAGAATGTACTTAGTCTTACCTGAAAATGGTGAAGATGGTATATGTCATGTTGTGTTTTTTCACTGCAACTGAAAAATTGTATGCTACCTCAAAACTGGTCATTCATAAAAGCATGTGATATTTTTCCTTCTCTACTGAAATAAAAATGTTATAACATCTTTAAAAATGGAGGATGTCAATAAAACAGGGCAAACAGAGTAACATAGGCCCTTAGATCTTGCCTCACCAAAATGCTTGATCACTACTATCTTTATCTCTCTCTCCTGTTTTCACTGCTTTTCTTCACAGTGCTTACCTTAGTTTTAAATTTTCCATTTCTTACATTTGTAATATCTAGCCTATAAAAGTGACACTGACTTTTGTCGTGATTGATACTGCTGTTGTCCAAGGGAAGACAAAGCTAGGACTTGCTGGTTTCTACATGTGTATGGTGGAACTCACAAATATTTCTAGCCTGCTAAAAATAGCACTCAGTGAAGTGTGGGATTTGTGCTTGCAACAGCTCACATTCAGGTTCTCTCCCTGAGTGAAGCCACACATAACCTTTTAGAGGAGACAGGGAAAGAAACGGAACAAGAATACTTCAAGAAACCATAAATCTCATCTTAATTGTGAATTTTAAGTATTTGAAGCAAGAGACAAGTGACAGAAAAAGAAGTCAAATGAATATGATCAAGCTGAAATCAGCCCTGGTCACCAGCAAAGATGCTTAGCTCTTTCCAAGGGAAGTGTTCCTGCATGTTTCCAGGAGACCAGGTGGGATGTTAGGATAGCTATTTCCCTCCAAAATGACTTGTGTTTTTGTCATTATAATGTAACACAAATGGTCAAAATACTGACCTTCTGTTAGGCAAGACCCCATATAAAATGGTTTGATTTGCTATGAGACAATGATGAAGCCATCACAGGATCCGCTCAAATCTCCAGCCCATTAAAGGTTAGAGAGAGAAATTAGGACGAGAGAGTCCATGAGCAACGGATTTGACTTATGAAAGTCAAGTGCGCAATAAAATTTATCTAAAACTACCATTGTGAGGCACCAGGAAGAATGAGAGCAAAATTTGAGTCTATTACAATAACACTTCATTAACATAACAACTTCTGGGACTTCTGTGTTCTCCAGAAGTGAATCTCCAGATAACTAAGGCTTACAAAATTGCCAGATGAATTTTCTCTTCAGCAATTTTTGCTGGATTTGTCAAAAAAATTTTGTGTACTTCTCTAACATTATTAGAAAAGAATGATTAACTATATTGTATTTCCTAATCAATAATTCAGAGGAAATACACCTATAGCGAACTTAGAATGCATCATCTAAAGAAGGATATTATCGGGAGCATAAGGAACACTTTTAGTAATGGTGCTAAGACTCAGATATAAAGCAGCCCTGTCCCAGGAAGTTTGGGTAATGGTCACTGTTCAATTTTATGTTGATATGAGTTTGCTGTGTGCAGTTTTGTTTTTCAACATGTTCTGTCCTTGATAAACTAGGCAGGCACATTGCTGGCATCTAGCAATCTTTATGTCACACATTTCTTCTAGTCACTGCTCCAAACAGTTTGGTATTCAAATGGGAAATCAGAGATCATGCTAAGTAAGGGGCATGACTCAGAGTCAGAGGGGAAGAACAAAGTGAATGACATTGTTATGTCAATTGTACCAGGCATTTCCAGTGAGGATTAGAATCCAGGGGAGTGAGTACAGGTCTCTGCTTAAGTAGAGATGTTGTTAAGAGGAATATATATTTCCGAAATGAGATGCAAATCAGCTAGCATTAATTCTATGTTTTGCTTACTGAGGTCTATTTTGTTCTGCAAGGATGAAGGAGGTTTTGTAGTTGTATGTTCTGGAACATTGTGGTGGTCGCAGAAGGGTGCTAATTGGCTGCAGCCCCTGGTTAAGTTTGCACAGCATCACTTCAGGGTCTTGCTTATGTGTGAGGATGGTGACAGTGCAAGGAGTGGCAAGGAGTGCCAAGAAGTGCTCGACGAACACAATGTGCCAGACACTCTTCACTAATGCAAGCACACAGCATACATCAGCACATGCTTCCACACTTCACACGAGACAATGGGATTGTAACCCCACGTGATATTAATTAATCCTAATTAACATTGTAAATAATGCTATCATGAACATTCCTGGCAGGCAGGAAGGATTTGCTCAATAAAATCCCCAGTAACTGCATCCCAGTGGAATCCTGGGTAAATTGCATAGTCTGAAAGTGGAATACTCTAGAAGCAATGGGGTATCTCCTTTTAGCAGTGCCTATACCTGTTGGGAGTGTCAGGATTCGAACAGCCTGAGTAAATCCTGTGTCTGTCATCAACATTTCAGGGACAAAGGCTGAAAGAGTTCAACTCTTTCAGATGTTTATCGTCAATTATTTTTACTTTACTACCACTATGTGTGAGTTATTAAGATGGGCACTTAATCATTCCTGTGATCATGTGTGAGACGAGCTTTGGCAAGAGCCAGCTGGCCTTACACCTGCTCTTAAGAAGCAAGACAGTAGTAAATGAACTCTACAGACTGCACTCATCTTCCATTACTTTACACGATAGAAAGACATTTCCTTTGTGTTTCTACAGGAAGTGGAGCTGAGATTTCAATTCTCTTTTTCACACACAAAAAATATGACTCTTGTAATCCATATCTAAGTTACCATATATACAGAAAAAGGTGATTTTTGTCTCTCAGTAAACAGTTTTTAAGAAAATCATGTATTACAATATCTAATTCTTTTTCTGAACCAAAGGGTAAAATATGCAGGTAAATAGCATATAGTATGCCATATTGCACAATGTCCAGTTCCTATTTCTTGGATAAATCACAGCCTAGGGAGAAATAAGATGAAGTGTGCTTTGCCAGTGCTGCAGGCAGTCAATCAGTCATCTGAGACATGTGACTATTTTATAAATGTAACACTCGCCCACTGGAATCTTTAGATCTAAACAGACATTTGAGACAGAGAAAACCATATATGGGAATGGAAACACCAGGTAGACTGAGCATCCCATAGTCAAGGTCACTGATACCATGTCACTATTTACACCAGAGGGGAACTACTCTTTGAGGTTTTGTAAGGAGGAAATTCTCCCACTCCTCAGCATGAGTCAATTCTTCATTCCAAGTGACTAGGGAGTTGCCATCCGCGCTCTTGGTGGGAAAGCATTCCTGAGGCAGAAGAAATGGACCTTCCCAAATGCTTTGAAGCTGAAGGGAGTGTACTTTACAACCCTGGGAAAGAGGGCTGCTCCGAGAGAGAGGCAGGTGTGGTGTTGAGTGGGTGAAGCCCTGCAAGGGAGCGGTCAGGATTGTAGTCAAGCTTGGTGAGGGAGGCGAGGGCTCCTGATGATGCTTTGATTTGGCCAATGGCATCTCTGGGTCGTAATAGCAACCTATGATCTCTTGATCTAACAACAGCATACAACATTATGACTTAAACTGGACTTAGTTCCTCAGTTCCAAAGTCAATGTCAGGTCTATATCTTTCATTGATTTTACTGAACTGGGTAAAAAGCCATCATCTCTTAAAAAAAGAGCAAAGCAAACAGCTAGAGAGAATGGTGCATGGGGGTAGGGAACAGAAAACAAAGAAAAATACATGAACCCTCTAATCAGCAGGGTCCACACACCAGATCTGAAGAAGTAAGAATTTAAATAAATGACATCCAGTTACCTATTTACACACCCAGGTAACTGTTCATTCATTATTCTTTACCAAGAGAGCTGGACAAATTTTATACAGACTAAGAAGGTTGAAATCCCTCTACAAGCTCATAT
This sequence comes from Castor canadensis, assembly GCF_047511655.1. Lineage (NCBI taxonomy): Eukaryota > Metazoa > Chordata > Mammalia > Rodentia > Castoridae > Castor > Castor canadensis. The sequence continues at coordinate 6,293,153 of NC_133395.1, forward strand.
CTGATAGGGGATGAATACCTAAAAATCTAACTATGATGTAATATTATAAATATGACAGGAGAAAGAACAAAATATGTAACAGGAGAAAGCAGAAGACAGAGACCCTCGTTGAGTCCGTGGGCTGGAGGAGGGTTTTACAGAGGTGACATATGTGGTAGGCATAGAAGGATGAGTAGGAGTTGGACAGGTGTGGAGAGGAGAGAGCGGAGGGTTCCCAGTATCAGAGCTCCACACCGTGAAGGAAGAATCCAACCTCTGCCTCTGATGAGTCCTGTGTATGTGCAGAATTGACTCAATCTTTCTTTGTCTTGACACTTGTGAGAAAAGGAGATCATACTAGTAGTATGAAGATCATATGAAACCTATTTAAACAAACTTGCAAGAAAGTTAAAAAGGGGGGAGGGCACATGGGGGAGGAGAGATTGGAAAGAGTTACAGAAGGGATTAATATGTTCAGAGTACATTATGCTCATGTATGGTAATACCACGATGAAATCCTTCTCTCTGTACAATTGATACATGCTAATAAAAATACTGTAAAGAATAGTAGGTACTCCAGAGGGCTATTATTAGGAGAGACATTAAGTCAATGATACAGTAACGAGTTACACCATCAGTTTGTGCAGTTTGTGCAAAAGGTAAGTGCTCAAGCTTTGTAGAAGCAAATGCTGAGTCTGAAGGTCCAGGCAGTGCCAAGTATGCAGGTGCAGCTAAGGATTTAAGGTGAAGATGCGGTAGGAAGTCATGGGATGAGTCTGAGCTGGTTGGTGGGGAAAATAACTGTGTCTGCCTTCTTTGAGGAGACCTGGGGAAGCACCCAGGCTGGAACCGGAGAGTGAAGAAAGGGTGCAGAGTCAGCCACCCTTCTAGGCTGAGGCTCTATCACAGTCTGGATCTGGACTTAGGGTAGTTACAGGGCAAGAAGAAGTACAGTTGTGGGACCAATGCAGAATTAGAACAAAATAAAGTTGAGGAAGAGAAACTTCAAGGTGATCATGATGTTTCTCGTGTGTGACAGGGTAGCCAATGTCACCACCAACAGATAGAGGATAAGGACTTTGGAAGAGAAGGTCAAGAAGGAGAAATAAGCAAGTAACTTCTTGGAGGAAAGTTAATGAGCCTGTGTTGCCCTGGAGGCATCCAAAAAGAGAAATCCAGAGAGCAGTTAGATAAGCTGTCTAGAGAGCCAAGAATTCATCACAGAGATGGTGGGCAAAGCCAGGGTATTGTCTGGATGAGGACTCTGAGTGGTCTCTGTGAAGTGTGACCCTGGAGAAAACTAGGGTTGGGGGGTCCTACTCATTTTCTTCAACCACCAGACCTGGTGGCTCTCTGTCTTATGTGGCACTGTGACCTACCCTGTTTGTGATCTTCTGACCTTGTAATGTTCTTCCATCACTTTCCTCAGATGGAGCATTCTGTCTCACCTTTCCACTGGTCACAGTGTGCATTCATATCACCTAGACTTGCTGCAGTCAGACACTCAGGGCTACTGGATCATCTTGTCTGGCCTAGAACAAAACTTCACAAATCAGATTCTCAGGACTGCATTTCCTAATGTGATCTTTCTAATGTTCACCTTCATTCTATGGGGATTCATTTTTATACTAGTCCATATATATATTTGTTCTAAGTCCAGTGGATTTTTCTCCCTTTCTTCTTGTGAACAGACACTGTATAAGGGGTAAGCAAAGGGTTAGTAATGATCACTAATGTCTCTTGACAGCTCAGGAGTGATTGTCCTGGAGTGGAATGTGAATCTTACTCTGAAGGGGGAAGAAAGGTAACAGTAGGTCGAAATCTGGAATATTAATATCATCTGGCTTCCTAAATGGATTCAATGCAATTTAGTATGGGATTCCTGGACAACCACTGTCTTTATGTCAGAATTCTGGGTGTATAGGACTCAGTGCCTGCCATTCTGTGGAGATATTGACAGGTAAGATCATATTTTACATGGAGTTCTATACTCTTTGATATTTAATAATTTAAGGATTTCTTCATGTTTCTAAAATTTTAATTGACAGATCATAATTGTACATATTTATGGGCCATGTGAGATTTTTTAATACACATATAGTATATGTATATCTCATTATTATAATATGTAATGATCAGATCAGAGTAATTGCTACATCCATTGCCTCAAACAGCTGTCATTCCTGTGTGTGGGGAATATTTGAAATCCTATTATTTTGAAATATATAATTGAATGTTGTCCAATATAGTTATCCTACCATGGTCTTTAGAAGTTATTCCTTCTATCTAATTGCACCACTGGACTCATTAATCATCTCCTTTCCAACCATCTCCCCAGGCTTTGGAAACTACTATTCTCTCAATTTCTATGAGGTCATTTTTTATAGAAGTGGGAAAATGCTGTATTTTTCTTCCTGTGTCTGATATTTCACTTAACATGACATCCTTAAGTTTTGTCTGTGTTGTCACAAATGATGGGATTAAAAGCTCATCCTATATAGCATGTTTGAAAACCACAAAATATTAGACTCTGTTGTTTAAACCTTTGGTGGTCAGGGGGTTCTTGCCCACTCAGACATTTAAGCTATGACTGTCACACCAATGTATAGAGAGTGAGCAAAGACCTAGATAGCTCCTGCTTCCAGAGCCTTCCATGTTTCTGAAGCAGACATCCTCAGGGCAAATTCCTTACAAGAATGCAGCTTCTGAATCTTTGGGGCTTAAGTCTTTGTAAACCCACTGTTGTCAACAAACCATCCAGATTTTTTCTTGAGTATCTAAACTCTCTGATATTCCTCTACCCCAGTGAAAAGATAAAAAAAAATTCCTTATCTCTACATATATTTCTTTATGAATAACTTAATCTCATATTACTTCATATTCAATAGTTGCTGCACTAGAAATTAAGGCTAAAAGAATCTTTTTAAGATCCACTTTAGAGAAATCAGTGATTTTGAAAGTTCCCAGGGAGAGCTACATGGAAGGTTGCTCCATCTAGGTATGCATGCACCTGGTGAGAGCAGGAAGTTTTGTCTCCTGTGGTTGCCACAGACATGAAAAATGACATCAACAGGTGTGCTAGGACCGCAAGGTTCAGGCTTCAACTTCTGTACCTCTCCTACTAGAATTTCTGTTATGATTTGGATCTCAAATGTTCCCCAAAGACTCAGATATTGATGAGTTGGTAACCAGCGTGTGGGGTATTGGGAGGTGGTGATGACTTTGGTAGGAGGGCCTAGTTAGAGCAAGTAAGTCATTGGGGATGAACCCTTGAGGTGTATGTTGGGAAACTGATCTCTTTCTTGGGTTCCTGTCTGGCATGAGGTGAGCAGACTTGCTCCACTATACACTCCCCGTCTTGAAGTTCTGCCTCACAACAGGCCCAGAAACAACAGATCCAAGTGACCACAGCCCATAACCTTGAGCTAACATAAACCTTTCCTCTTCTAAGTGAATATATCTCATGTCACTTGCCATACTAGTAGAAATCTGACCAACACAATATCCACGTTACTCACAACTAAAATTGCCATGGTATCTTGGTGGTAAAAATGATACAAATTGAATTTTTTTATGTCATCCAGTGTTAGTGGTGAATTACTCTTTATATAAGTCTACATTTCAATTTTAAACATAAATGATTGGGCTTTGGCGGGGGGAGGGTGGTTGGAATTTTGACTTCACGAGTTTCATAAGTAACTGAGATTCCTGCGCACTGTTCTGGTCTAGAGTTCTCAATGCTTTCATAATCAGAAGTCAGTCCTAATTATAAGCAGAGAATGCAGCCCTAACAAAAGGAAATTGGCTTAACTAAAGTAAATTGGTAGATATTCAGAACCTTTTCCACCACAGGTGCTGTGTTAGGAGGCACTCAACACAGACTTGCTCCCAATACATTAGGTATTGTTTCTCCATTTTAAAGAGGGAGAATGCAGACTGAAGGGGGGACTTCTCTTCCCCTAAGGAACTGGGATTGAAAGGCTAAGGAGCTGCAGTGCCAGCTGTACTGGCCTTGCTGTCTGGCCTGCTTTCCTCCCACCTCCGTTTTAACTCTGGTACTTCTATTGCTTAACAACCCCTTCCCCACCTCAACCATACACTGCTGGGGAATCTCTAGCTGCATTTTTTCCTGAACACTTATTCTCATGTACTTGATCCTGGTTCTGAGCCTCCTGAAGTTGGTTTAGCTTCTCTTGTGCCTAACCTTCCTGGACCAATCCACCCTATGGATCCTTTCCCCTTTAATTCTTGTGATGCTTCATCTGGCCTATGTGTAAGGTTGAGCCACACCTAGTTTGTGAAGAAGTGGTGTTCCACTAAGTTCTCTCTCTCAGAGAAAAAGAGAGAGAGAGAGAGAGAGAGAGAGAGAGAGAGAGAGAGAGAGAGAGAGAGAGAGAGAGAGAGAAATAAGATACAGAAGAACCTGCCCAAGAACCTGAGAGTAACCTTGGTTGGTCACCTGGACAGTCAATCCGATTTGTATTTTATGAGCTTCCCAGCTAATGCCCACCCTATGTAGCACACACGCCTGATGGCCTTCTGCCCAGGTCTGGTGGTTGCTCTCCAGAGCCAGGTCAGGCCAATGTTGCCTCTGGGCCTGGGCAAGACTGAGCATGCTGGTGAATATTCTTGGTAATGGGTGCAGCTGGGAAAGGCAATGCTTAACCTAATGCTCTAGACAGGTTGCAGACCTGGATCCCTACCCAGTTTTCCTTCTTCAATTGCTGCTCAAACCTCAGCAAGAAAGTATCCCAGAGCCTCTGCATCATTTCTGATATGCAGAAATTCCTTTATGCTTCAGCAGTTGGCATTGTTTATAGAAGAGCATGTCAGTGCCAAGTTCAATTTAAAAAGGTTCTTGCCTGTGTCTTTGACATACTGACAGTACAGGCTCATCTTAAACTGCTTCAGCACCTCAAGCCATTAGTGCTAACAGATGCTATGATAATAATTCTTGAAGTTCTTGTTCCAAGAGTGCTTCTTTGAATGATCTCATTCATAATGATGAGGGCCATAAATTCTGAGGAATGTTACACAAATTCCTGCCCTGTCTGTGAGTTTGGGAACTAAGTGTTGTTTCCAGGTAGAGCCCTGAAGTTCAAAGAAAATCAACCCTGCAGCTTTCGTTTTTTATTTGCATGAGTTAAAGTGGAGCCAACCCACTGTGCTTAGTGAGGTTCAAAATGAGGTCTAGAAAATCTTTTCATTCTCACTGTCTGCTTGCTCAATGACACCTGCTCACTACAGATTGGATCTGAATCAGAAGCTGCATAGTCATAGTGCCTGAGGGAATATTGGTGGTTCTTACACAACCAAGAAGGATATGCTCTGAGGACTTCCAAAAGAATCAAGATCCAAATGAACTTTTCAGAAAGAGACTGATGGACAAAGGAGATGAGACAGGAGGAGGAGACACAGAGGTAAAAACTTAATTGGAGAACCTCTCCAAAGCTAGTCACTCACTTTAAATTCACTGACTCTCTGAAGAGCAAGATCTTCTAGTCAAATATTAAATGTCAAGTGGCATGCCTGGGTGTCCAACTGTTTGTCTTCCTCTAATCCCCAAATCAAGTCTTAACTGCCTCAAATTGAGGAATCATGGGAAAATAAATTCTGTCTCTGTGGTTAGGACTTTATGTGTGCCTTGATTTAGAAAGATGAATTTTAATTGTTGGAAGAGCTATATTCTGTGCCATTATGTAATGAAGAAAAATGTTAATTTCCCCTAACAGTAAATAAAAATTGTCTCAATCCATTCATCATCCAGTGTGGGCAAGTTTCATAAAACCTTAAGTGAAATGAAGAGAGTTTTAGCTCTCACTGCAAAATTTGCTTTGGGTCAGTGTAGGATATCAGGATGTATATTATTTAAGTAAAGCCTATTCAACTTTTTTACTTTACAGATTTTTCACTTAACACAGAATTTTGAGAGTTGAATATTTTAGTAACAAAACAAACCAAAGTAATGTTATTAAAATATTTAGATAACTAAATTGTATTCAATCCTCCACCTAACATAAATGTAATTAAAATATCTAGCTGACTTAAATTTTATTAAAATATCTAGATGGTGAGGGCAGAACATTTCTTTAGGAGACTGAAATATTCAGAATTTACAAATCAAGGGTCCCAAATACAGTGTGGAAAGCCTAGGGTTCTGAATGAGAAGAGCTGATATTTGACTCAGTTCTGGCCCTCACCACAGACACTTTGCTATTCCTAATGTAGCATGTTTGAGATATACCTTGAGTATGATTATCTAGGCTTATGCCAAGTTGTGAATGTCTCCTGAAATTCATGTGTCAAAAACGTATGCCTCAGTACAGCAGTGTTGAGAGGTCACACATTCTGGAGATGACTGAGTCATGGATTCATAGGTTATCTTACAAGTGACCTTGCTGTGAAAGTAAGCTTGCTTTGTGTCAGTATATAATGAGCCAGGAGAAGACCCTCAACCAGATGCTGACAAATGCCAGCACCTTGCTCTTACACTTCCCAGCCTCCATGAGCTAAATAAACCTGTTGTTATAAATTACATAGTCTGTGGTAGGCAGAAATGAATTACAGTATCAGCAGATAAGATAATGTGTAAGACAAGGCTTGAGGTCATGCCAAACACTTTCTAAATATTAGTTCTCCTCACTGGTCTCGCCTCAGCTATGTTATTTGACTGTCATCCTTCTCAATCACAGTCCACCAGGTAATACATCCCTGATGAATTCAGGACACACTTTCTAGTTGTTCTGATCACCCTGAATGGCTAATGAACCAGATTCTTGTGTCTGCCAACCTTATTGTGCACTCTGAATTAAGCATCGGGATTTTTGGGGCTGTGCCAATCTTAATGAAGTTGTCTTGTTGTTTTCTAAATACCTTTGGACACCTGAGGGAATAATGACCACACTGGGATGTGTGGTAATGATAAAATGTGGCACAAGCTGATGGTCTGTAGCGTGAGTCAGGTTTGACACAAACTGATGAGATTTCTTGAAGTTTAACCTACTCCTTTCTCGCTTCTTTAAGAAAAGATATAGCAATGGGAGATTGCTGGCTTTTTGGCATGGACTTGTAAGAATTACAAGTCTAGGAGACAGCATTAATTTGTATTGCATGACTCACATTGAATAAAAACAAGTTTGCATTCAAGAATCATACATTCCCAGTTAATTAATCGCCCTTGTAAATGTTGGGATGGAATATTGGTTAGTCACACACATTTTTTGTTCCCAGAATGAAGGCAGGTGTGACACTCTGGCTCACTGTATAATTTTTCATGCCTGAATCAGTCTTGCATGCTTCTGCCACTTTCTACACCCTTTTCATTATGCTCTGCCTAAATACTTAACTGTCCAAGTGTGTTATTATCAAGTGAGACTATCCACAAGTATTTCAAAGTGATTTAGTTTGAGTCTCTGCATTTCATGGCTTGAAAAGAATCTAATCCAATTCTCTTTATTTTGAAATACATGGAGGCAGAGAGAGTGAAAGACTAAGGAAGTCACCCAAGGTCACACTGTTGATGACAGTGTTTGTGATATCTAACAGGATCCACCCCACGAAAGCATGGGGTCTGTGTACCAAAAGATAGCAGCAGATGTATGCACCTTGTCTACATAAGAGAAACTCAAATTTATAAGAAAGAAGTTCCAATTACAAGATAATTTTTGTAATATTTATTGAATAATTATGTATATGCAAATGGATATTTCACAAAATACTAAGTTCCTGTCCAAAATGATTCATAAATTTCTTTGACTTTAGAATTCTTTCAAAATTACCCTTTTATTTATCTTTAAAAATAACTGACATGTTAAAATGACTCAAAGTTATCTTGATTTTACTTCAAAAAATGAAATAATTTATCATAATACTACTTTCAGAGTAATTCTTCTGCTTTCCAGATATTATTAAAAGCATTTTAAGATAGATAAATTGAAGCAAAAGGAAGAATAGAGATAGAGTTTATCAGAAGAAAACATTCAGAGACTTGGATCACTAAATTTCTAATGTATATTCAGATACCTTTCCATACCCAAAGGTATTTTGGAATAGGTGGTTCTGAACTGTAATGTGGTATTACCTGGTTGATGCCAAAAACATGACTGAAAATGTCAAGTGATTGACACTGGGGCAACCCAGATTGATGTTTTGCCCTAGTCCTCCCTATCTGTAAGGAATATGTTCCAAAACACCAGTGGACACCTGAAACCACTGCAGATGGTACTGAACCACACCTATACTATGATTTTTTCCAATTACATACATACCTATGATAAAGTTTTACCTTTTCATTTAGATGAAGCACGGTGTGGGATATCTGAATTGTAAATATCAGTACTCTTGAACTTTGGGGCCATTTTAAAGAAAATCAGGGCTTCTCAAATACAATCACTCTGATATCGTGGTAGTGGATTTGACAACAGGGAAGGCTACTAAGTGATTACAAGACAGGTAGTATATACAACATGGACACTATGAACAAAGGATGACATATCATGTAGGAAGCAACATGTAGCACACAATTTCATTATGCTACTCAGAAAGGTGTTTAAATTAAAGCCTATGGATTATTTATTTCTACAAAATTCCATTTAATCTTTTCAGACTACAGATGGTCATGGGTATTGGAAACCATAGGAAGGGAAATGGCAGATAATGGGGGAATACTGTATGACATTTATTGGGGGACACGATGTGAAAACAGCCATTCAGAGGGTAGAATGTCATGGGTAGAATTGTGAATCCTCCAAGAAGATGTGGAAATCCTAACCAACAATACTTGTAAATATGACCTTATTTGGACATAATATCCATAGGTAACCACAAAATAAAATGAGGTATTTAATCCATTGTGACCAATGTCCTTATAGGAAAGAGAGTCAGAGACACTCACTGGAAGAGTGCTGTGTGATGAGGGGGGCAGAGGTTAACAAGTCACAGAACCCCATGGAGCACGGCCACCAGAGGAAGCTTACAGAGCATGGAGCAGATTCTACCTTAGTACCTTCCAGAGAACACTTTGATGCTGGATGTCTTGCCTCCAGAACTGTGAGAGAATAAATATATTTTTTCTAAGCCATTAAGTTTATGGTTCTTTGTATATCAATCATAGGAAACTAATACACATATTCAGGTAGTTGAAATGGGACCACTTTATCTTAAAAAGAGAGAAGTAAATTACAAAAGTCCTTGACCTTTCTATTTCCAAAAGCATAATCCTAAGCACTAATTTTCTGAAAGGTACTGAAATGCCATTTTCAAGAGGTTACTTCACAGAAGGTTGAACAATAACCATTGATTTATCTGTGCAGTCAAACTGTGAAAGGTGTTAGGTTTTACACTTTTTTGGGTCAGAGATGAGAAGCAAGGTTATTTGAGTTCTTGCTCCAATGGGTGCATGTAAAAAATTAACCAAAATATTTACTAGTTTTCCACTTATTTCAATAAGACAGTTGAACAGTTTTGTACACAGAAGGCAAAAGTATTTTTTCAAAACAATCAATATTATTCTTTAAAAAAGTCTAATTGAAGTGATTTGTGCCATTGACGATGCTTCTATATTGCTAAAGTATTTACTAAAGCCTGTGTCTTACAATGGAGTCACTCTTTCTCCTGAATAGCTCTGTCCTTTGGAATGTGGCTGACATCTCCTTGATACACCTTTCTACTCTCTAGGGTTTGTCATCTGGTTTCAAGCCAATGAATGACTGTGTATTGAATAGTCAATCTGAACAACCCAAATGGTTCTGAATTTAAGTATTTTTCTAAGTTAACAAGAGTCTTCCTACCCAATAAAATATTTTGTCACTATACCTGCTGCTCCTTTTAGGTTGTGAGTTCCATTAAGGACAATGACTAGGACATATGTTTTTATCTCCAGCACTCAGGACACTGCTTGGAACATGGATGACAGTGAGATCAAAGTTTGATAACTTCATAATATCAACTCTGATATCTACAGGTGAGTGAAGAGTGCAGAGAGGTTTAATAAGACTACAATTCCTTCCTTCCTTCCTTCCTTCCTGCCTTCTTTTCCTCATTCTTACCTTCTTTCCTCCCTCCCGCCCTTCCTTTCTTCCTTCCTTCCTTCTTTTTTTTTAGTCATTCTCTAGTTTCTTTTGCAATCACAATTGCCACAATATTTGCTGAGACTTGAGGGTTAGTATTATTGACTGAATTTATTTTTTGGTAATAAAATCCAAACCAACCAAAAAACATGATTAAGGGTATTATTTCAATTCTGCACAGAAAATTTGATCATGTTTTGTGTATTAAAAAGTAGTGGAGACTTGTAACAGCAAGTTTGGATAACTTGTAAGAATTTCTAAATTTGTCATTTGCATGGGTTATAGCAAAGAAGGGATATATGTGTCTGTTTACTGAAAGAAATCCAAATGTCAGATAATAGGAAACACTCAATAATGAGATTTTTATCATTGTTTTTCTCAGTACAGAATTACTTATCATTTTACTGTTAATTTGTTTTGTTGGATTTTGTTTTCTCCTGTGTTAAAGGGTATATTACTAAAAAATAAGCAAGCAAGAATGAAATTACACACACTAAGTATAGGCACAAATTGAGAGAATTAGCTCTATGTCCGGATTTTCTGAAGGCATTAATTATTTGGTTTTGCTACATCAAGCATAAGGAGATTACCTTAAGAACATTAAGAAGCTCTCATCAGAAGGACACAGCATTGTAAAGAGTTAAGAGCACACAACCCAAATTCTAAAGTGGAACAAGAGGAAGATGTTCACTGAAGAAGAATAAAGATTACTTAATGTAACAGATTAAAGATGGGGATGAAGGAAACTCTGTTTTTTTTTTAAAGGGTTAGAATTTGGAAGAAGTCTTCCCCTCTACATCCTCTTTCTCTGTGACTCTTTCTGAACTTCTGTTTTCTTTCTGTGATCCTTCTAGGCATATTTTTTCTGTTCTTCTGGTTCATTCTCCATAATATAGATCAGGGTGATTAAGAGACATTTGTCTTCTATGAATATTTATATAATTGACCCACAGATGAGATGAGCATGAAGACAAAGATAGAGAGAAAGCCATGGACGATGATGGAGAAGCATTTTGGAAACCAACAAGTAGTAAATCAGGAGTTAGAACTGTGACAGGAGAGGCTGGGCCAGTTGGAACTTAGGTGATGCCGAGTCTTGGGGAAACCAGTGAGGAGCTGCGTGTGGGCTCCAGGAGGTTTAGAGATGGATCTGAGAGCCCTGCATGGCCCTGTGTGTAAAGCTGTTTTGACAAACTTCCTACACTTTCATGACTCCATATTCCTCTAAGGTTCATAAAAATCACTCCAATTGTGCCTATAAAAATAAAAATCCAAGGAGTTTGAACTCAAGTTGAGTGACCAACTCTGGAAAGACCTTGTTCAAAGAAACAAGTGAGAGTTTAGGTGCCTGCAATGTTAGTTTTTGTAAACTTGAAACTAATGAGAACATAGAAACTCAATGAAACAGAAGAGGAGATAGAAAAACACCTTTATAAAAAGACCCTTTTTGTGTGTGGCAGACACTAGGCTAGATGATGGAGACATGGAAGTTATTCACTTTTCAAATTAAGTTAGCATTATTTTCCTTGCCTATGAAAACATTGAGTCATTCTTTCTTCTGAATTACCCTTTGTTGTCTTTTCTTCATTTCTTACCACATGACATACAGCACTGTCCACGTTTGTGTATGACTTTCTCTCGTAGGAGAACCTAGAACTTGGACAAATTCTTCCCCATAACTCCATCTTTTTTTCATCTACTCAAGAAAGTGTATTTGCTTATGAGTGAATGATAACACCACATTGGAAGGCTAACTATGAATCTGTTCTAACACAAATAGCTTCTGGTGAGCGATTTTGGGGTGAACAATGAGCTGTCTTACTGGTGTTTTCTCTTTTAATCTTAATACCAGGTCCATAAAGTAAGGAGAACAGGCTCAGACCCTTGGAAGAGGCAACAGTGAAGTCTGAATCCACATCTCTAATTTCACACTGCCACTTTATACTACACTAATCGGTGCTGCTTCCTGGAAATATAGGGCACCAGTAGTGCTAAGCAGTTCATATAAATTTAATAAATATTTGCTATATACATGAATAAATATGTGAAATTATTTACTGAAAAAGTAAGTCCATCTCAATCATCAGTATAATAACTATTAATGCTAATAAAATAATCTCAGTGGTCTTGACCACTAATGTCAACCCATAGGTGAGCCACAAATGGGTGAGACTTCTCCTCAGCTAGTTGCTCTTCAAGGCAAATGATTGCAGTTTTCTGGCAGAGATGAAAAGACCAAAACCAGACAAAGCTGATGAGATGATACGAAGATGTCATTTGGATATGTGCATTCTCCCCAGGGGTTGATATTTAAGAGTTGAAGAATCTTCACTATGTTTCAAAATACTGACATCATGCAGTCTTGGTGATCAATAATAAGAGGCGCAGCCAGGTATTGGAAGAAGAATCAAGATGATAGCTTGATTTATTGAAGGGCAAGCAGATTTTACAAATAAAAAAGCAGGTATCCCAGTTAAATTAGCATGACATATAAATAATATTTTTAATATAAATTGGTCTCAAACATCAAATAGGACATAAAAAATCTTTTATTTATCTGAAGTTTAAATTTAACTGGGAGTTTTGTATTATATCTGATAACCTACTCATTAGAATTGATGGAGATTTTCCTATCTAATTCATACTACTAGCTCCTCACGTTTTATAATCTTATTCTTTCTTTTTTTTTGCTAAGTAGGTCAGGCTGGTCTCAAACTCACAACCTTGCTTTCTCAGCTTCCCAAATGATGGGATTACAAATGTGTACCATCACACCTGGCCTTTAATAAACTTTAAAAAAATTATTATGTATGCTTTTATAGCAACAAACTGATACAAATTTATAATATTACGGAGGGCTATAAAGACTATATTCTCAATTGAGAAATAAGGCTTACTTAAAATATTTAAGCTGGGTGCCCACTGGCTCAGCTGTAATCCTAGCTGCTCAGGAGGCAGAGATCAGGAGGATCATGGTTTGAAGCCAGCCTGGGCAAATAGTTTGTGAGACCCTATTTTGAAAAAACCCATGGCAAGAAAGGGCTGGTGGGGTGGCTTGAGGTGTAGGCCTTGAGTTCAAGCTCCAGCACCACACACACACAAAAAAGATATTTAAAATGATACTAAAATTTTTGTTAGTAAAGATGTGATTTGTCAAGATATTTGCTGTATATCAACCTAATGAAATCAAAGTTCTTTTCCATCCTAGAGATGTTTCAGAAAATGAAAAGGCAGAAGTGTACTTCCTTCCTCATTTTAAAGAATATTGTCCAAATGCCTCTTAGAACAGACTTGGGTTCATAATTTTCTTTCTGAAGTTTTATATTGCCTCATGTTTCACAGATGACATAATTAAGTAGTTAATAACGGTTAAGTGACATTCCTAAGATTATACCTTGAATCATGGCCTAAGCAAGAAGCAACCTTTGTGGCTTTTGGTCTTTAGTTCCCACCTTGGCCCATAATGCCTTGCTTCTGGCTTAAACCTGCTTTATAAAATGCATGTCCCCAACACTGTAACATATTAGCATCATCCATGATTGAAGAGACACAAAACCCCTAAGCATTGAATTCTATATGTGGCTTCTAAACCAACATAAAATTGTGCAAAAAATATATCCTGGGAGCCTCCTTCAAATCTTAGTTGTTAAAAGATACAAATTCACCTTTCCATGAAATAACACACTAACACCTTTCAGCAAGAAATGAAGAAAAGAGAGCTGGTGTTTCTGTATTTCCACTAAATAATAAATATTTATTTGGAAAATGGATCTTTTTAATATCACTTGGATATGAACTCTGCCTTAAAGGGAATCTACAAATTAGATGAAGTAATATGCACTCATTTTAAAAGTATGTACTTATCTTCATGTAGTTTTCAGTCTTAGATGCATGATACCCTCACTCCAGAGTTTGTGGGGAAAACTCACATGACAGTGAAACTTGAGTACAAATCCAAGTCTTTTAAAAATGCATACACCCTTATTTTCTTCCCTAGGAAATGAATAGCTTAATACTGTCAATTACTTCAATAACAAAACCCTGGTATTTTAGTTTATGAGATAACTTTGACATAATATTTGCTAGTTTATTATTTTTTTCGTATTGTCAAAAAGAATCTTTCTCAGTTCCTGGAGACAGATCACCTAGCTATGACCCCATATTGGGGAAACAGTCTCCTTCAAAGGCTAGTCTCTGACTTTGTCTCTTCCAGCCGCTCACATAGCTTCATAGCAGCCAATCTTCTGGAGCGTAACCTTCCCAAAGGCAGTGCATTATGCACTCACCTATGAGAATAGAAGAAGGAGGCTGCTGAAACTATTCCAGGAATGGGAGGAGGAGATAAAAGAGAATGATGGAGGGCGTGAATTCAACTATGATGTATTGTAAGAACTTTGGTAAATGTCGCAATGTATCTCCAATATAACAATAATAAATAAATAAATTGATTTAATTAATTAAAATGGAAACCATAATATTGTGTATGTGTTGTGTAGAGTTTTATATATATATATATATATATATATATATATAGCTTGTATATATACAGATATATAAACAAAGGCCGTGCTTGCACTTAGTGTTAATTAAAAGGACAAAAAACAAATGCCATTACCAAATGTGTGATATGGGCTTTTCTCTGCATTTATTGCTTTTTTAAATTTTTTGCAGTCAATATGTACAATGTTTAGCATCAGAAAAGAAACAATATGGATACTAAAGTTATCCTCAAAGGCTGAAAGTATGTAAACTGCATGAAGATGCCCGAGGGCTCTGGATAGAGCAATGTCTTACAGATAAGAGCACTGGGAGGCAAAGGGTGCTCTAGACTGTGACCTTGGGATGACTGACAGTCTGGCCCACAGATGTGACCTTTAATTAGCTCTCCTTTCTCCTTCCTTAATGGAGCTCATTAGGTTGAGACTACAGCATGGTAAGGTTATCATGCCCCTGTTCAGCAAGATGACTGAAAAGGCAAAGTATTAGTGAGCGTGAAATGTCCCATGGCTGGAAGCAGGGACAGTTCTGGCCTCTGCTCACAGGGCAGGAGGAAGGAACCTCAGCCAGGGAGGCTCAGCTGTATAGTCTTTGCTGCTTACTTATGGACAGAGAAACAGTACAGGTTTTGGTTTTCACTACAAGCCAACTGGGTCTTCCTCATGTACTTTTTTTGGTGTCCACCCACATTCATGCTTCCTCAGGACTTGTAGGAAAGCAGGAGAGAGCCAAGTGGGAACAATTTGATCTCAAGGTCAGGGTTGGAAAGAAGTTTGAGATTCTTTCTTCTTTCCTTCTGCCTATGGAAAGTTGATTTGTTGTAGGCTCTGAGATGACAGCCACCATGTGGCCACTTCTGCTGGAGACCTGGTCATTAAGTCCCTGCTTGGTGCTCTCTTTTCCTTGCCCCCATGGGTCCTCAACATTTCTGACACAAGGAAAAGAGAAGCCTTTTCCCCATTCATTGTCCTTTTTGCCCTCTTCCATTCCTTTTACATTCTGTTCTTGTTTTTTCTTTTTCTGTTTTAGCCACTTTATACTGTGAGGAACTCTATCAGAGGCACACAGATGTGTAGTTGTACCATTCTGCTAAAGACCTGTAATGGAATATTATATTTTTGGTTTAAAGGAGCTGTGCCTGGGAGATATATATTTAAATGTCAGTACATATTTTTATATGACAAAATCTGACTCTTTCATACTTAGCCTTTATGAAGACACAGACTAGTGATAGAAAACATATTTTGTCCATAATTCTGCATTTTTAACTATAAAATTTTGTCTTTAGAATAGGCAAATATCTGGTGGGTAAAAAGAGGAATATACAATAATAACTACATAATGCAATTTTTGTATTAATTATTTATATTTTCATTTTTATTGGAGTGAGGGGGGTGGATGAAGTGATAGAGCTTCTGCCTTGTAAGTGGAAGACACTGAATTTAAACTCAATACCACAAACACACAATATTTCACTTTTACTGATTATAAAAGCAATATCAAAATTGTGGGCATTTAAAAGATACAAAAATCTGTAAATATGAAAGTACTTATTTTATTTCCTAAGAGGAAATGTGTGTGTTATATGTCTCACAGGTACACATACATGCACATACGCACTCATGCACACATGCACACACATGAGCAGGTGAAGTCAGGCTCCCTGGTAGAACCTGTTGGCACAGACACCAGAGCTGTTTAACCTCCCCATTTCTTTTCTGCATACACAGCTAGACTAGTGTTCCTAACGTGGAACTGAACCTAACACTGGGTGACAAAATGAGAGGGGAAGTCACAGAAGCCACTGGGAGGCCTGTCCCATATAGCAAAGCTGCACAGTTCTCCACTCTGTTCTTCTCCTACTGCTGACTGACCATTGTCACCAAGAGTAACCTGGAAGATTACCCTGTTGAAAAAGAGAATTTTTATCAAATGGTCCCTTTAACAATGACTCTTTTCAGGGTAAGAGATAACTTCTATTTGGAAAAGTCTTCAAGAATATTTATCATAGCAGCTGATGTCACTTTAATAATATAAGTCAAACTTTATTATTTTGAGTAGATATTTTCTCATGGAAATATAAAGGAGTAGTTTTCCCTGTCACCACTGCTTGCTTTCTTGTTAGTGGTAAACAGTGTTTGTACAATATTCTACTACATACACATGACACACTTAATTACTGATATTCATCACTTGTTTTGCTCCAACTTTTCACTACTGTATTTTCTTGTTGCTACTTATCTATACACATCTCTGATTATTTCTGTAGGAAACAGCCTTAAACTTGGAATCTTTTCATCAAAGGGTGGGCAGAGACTTTTTATAGCTATTATATATTTTTCCCTTTCTGGCTTCAGAATACAGTTACTTCTATTTATACTCTCATCAGCAGTATTTGATAATGCTAATTGATATTTTATTCTTTATGGAGGTTTACTGGCTGAATTTCAAGGGTGGGGTCATCAAACCATTATCTGATTGATGTTTCATACAATCAATAAAACCTGAACAGTGTTATGATAGGAAAGCAGACCTCAAGGTCATTTATTGATAGAATCCATGAATAACTTTTTCAAACTGCAAGAATCCTCCTCAGAAAAAGCAGGATAAATACAGCATCTGCATTTAGTTTTTGTTCCAAATAATTATTCTTAAAATGTGCACTACTGGCTATGATTCTAATATGCTTTCTTTTCCTTTCTCACTCCCCTGCCACTCCTGTCCTGCCACTCCATTCCTTATTCCCAGATGAGTCATGATAGGACCTAATTATGTGGGAAAGTGTCTTAGCTTCTCTATTTTTCCTAGTTATTCTAAGCTAACTAATTTTTCACTAAGTCACAGAAAACTGGTGAAGAAAACCTTATGTTCTAAATTAACATCACTCAGTGTTAAGTATGAAAGTATGTTAAGAAAGTCAGAGAATGCTCTAAGGCGCATTATCTTCCAAGAAAGATTGCATGTTTCCCGTTTCTTTTTATCATAATAATAACTAACTTATTAGATGTTTATATTTCCTACATGGTCAATTGAATTATGATTTTTAATAGAGAAAAGTAAAGTTGGGCTTCTTTTTAATTAGTGAATTGGATGCTTTATCTTTCCAAATGACACACAAGAGTAAACAAAATAATGGATGTACCATGAGACATATTATTTCTTGTTTTCTTTTTTAAAAAAAACCTAATTCCTCTAAAATGATCTGACAGAGCAAATTATATAACAAATTTTCTCTCTCATATTTTCAATAATTGAAGGTCTAGCAAAACTAGAAAGAATAACCTACAAAATCTAAATAATTCTAAAACAGTTATTAGTCAACTATTTCTAGTAACACTTTGAAATTTACATTAAGTTTTCCATTTGTTGCAAAATTACTTAAATAAGTCTCTAGGTATTGGATTTTTGCAATGTTTAGTGTTTGTTTATTTTGATGGCCTCTGACAAATAATTGTCCATATTTCTGTCTTTCTTTTTTTTTTTAACTAGATCAATATTTATTTAACCATAAAGAAAAAGATACATTTCTACATTGGCTGATTTTTTTTCTCTTTGAATTTAATCAGTTTACATCAAAAAATTAGGTAGTCATTTTACATCTAAGGAATAAAAATTTAAAAAAAATACAAAGAGTGAAAGGATTTTAACCAAGTTTACACTTCTTAGATTTGCTATGGTTTTTAACAATTCCTCTTATCACATCACAATGAGCAAATACATTTGCAGCACCTGTTACAATCATGAGACTAAGTTTAAGAAAGACACACTGTTAATAATTCCTCAGAGGAAACTAATTACCTTCTATGAGAAACTCTACCATGTATCTAAGCATTACCTAATAATGCTACTTAACCATCTATCATCACAAGAATCAAAGTCAACATAAGAATTAAATATTTAAAATGTGAAATGTTCTTCATATTAATTTTAGCAAGATATTTTCTTTTTCATTGCTAAGAAACACTTTAATAGTTTTAAAGCAAAAGCTGTTAAGAGTATAGACAGCTAAAACTGTACTCCTGAGTTCAACCTTACAGATAAGTCTTTTGTAAGTAGTTCTCAATAAAATATCCTCCCTCCCCATACCCCTGCCCCAAATCTTATATTGTTTCTTACAAAACTTTGGTCAAGAGTAGAAATATATCCGGGCAGATGTATATGCCATACAATAGCAAGAACAGTAAAGCCCAACTAATGACCTTGGGTTTCAAAAATAGAAGGCAATTAAGATGTACTCAAAATTACATTAAGAAAAGCTTTCATAGGGTAATATTGAAACAGTCATAAAGGTTAAGAAAATACTGATATCAAAGTACAAATGACCACAATGTTAAAATAGACAAAAACTACTATACAAGAGCTTCTTTTAAAATTAAAAAAGAAAGAACACAACACATGAGTCAGGATGATTTTCCTGTTCCACTCATGAATTTTAGTCTTTGTATGTATAAGGTTGTTTATGTTCATTCCGGTTGAGTTTCTTCTGACATCTGATGAAGTCTCACTCCAACTTCATAAGGTGGATCTTCCCCAAGGAGCCTCTTCTTGGTCACTGTACAATTTCAAAGTAGTGAAGTATGGCCATAATGTGCTGAGGCATGAAGACGTACCCAGTGTACAGTGCCATCCCCACGACCAAAACCAGCATGGAGTTGAACACCATCCGCTCCCAGGGCTCCAGCATGTAAAGCACTGTGACCAGCAGGTACTGGTAGTAGAACCAGGACATCTGTCTCCAGGCCCGCGCCAGCGCCATCCCCGCCATGCGCCTCCCGCGATGCAGCCGCACATCCACCATATTTCTTTAAAAACCTGTCCACATTGTAGTTTTAATCAAAGCCCCTTAGATGATAGCAAGGACTTTGGATCAATTTTGCCCAGAGCTGTGTTTCAAATATCAACTCTTTTATTAGTCTTGTGTGAATAAGGGCGATAATTGTAATCCAATATGATTGATTTATGTGTGAATTTTCATTAATTTATAACAAGTATATTATCTCTATTTTCTGTAACATATTCATTATAAATTTGAGGTAAAAGAGGAGTCTGGTGAAAGGTAATGGAAAAAAATTACATCCTTTCGCAACAAATCTATATGTAATAATATTCTGAAAAACTGTAAGTCTGTCCTGTACGGTGAATATTAACTAATGCAAATCATAAAACTCCTGTACTCACAACCAGAGGTGTATAAACACCATCCTCTAAAGCCCAGTCTGGTTGCTTGATTAAAAGACCAGACTTATTTCAAATGTTAAAATTAAAGTACATCAACAATGCAACTGAAATATTTATGAATTCAGTTGCATCTCATTAACTTGCATCACATCTAAGTAAAATGATTCAGAATTCGGCCACAGGGAAGGAGTTCAGCAATGCAGGTTTGTTTCGGAACAAAACCTGAAACTTTGCAAACCTGTTATGATTAACTCCAAGGTTTTCCCTGAGCTTCCTAGCAGGCAGAGTAACACAGAAAAACATGGGTTTTATGGCTCCCTTTTACTTAAACATGAAAGTAAATTGATCAGGAGAGACAACTTTTTTCTCTCTGAAGACTTTTCACACATGTCTTGTACGACTATTGCATGCCATGGTGAAGACTATCTTCAGAAGCAGCTTTCCCACAGCAAATGCACTGGTGTTGTGGGTACACCACACAATTTATAAAGGCTGATTGGTAGCAGGCCCTGTTTGGTTTCATGAGGGATTAAGGTGCTTGATCTTGTCAGACCATCAGCCCCTAAAAGAATGATTGTCCTCCTTCAGCACATGGGATGCGTAACTTAGAATGCTATAACCACTGCTAGAACAAAGTTCTTAGGTCAGATTATCTGCATCAGAACCCCAGCTCCACTCCTACGTAGCTCTCTAACTTGGGGCAAGGTATTAAATACTTTTGTATGAGAGTGAATTGCTTAGAATGCATCTGATGCATAGGAAGTACAGCACTCAGGTTTGCCATTCTTAGGTTTACTTATCAGCATGATAACACCTTGTCTTTTTAAAACCAGAGATATTCTACCTGTTCAAATACCTTATAATAAAAATGAATTTGAGACCAAGTAGATAACCATTTATTTTGTTTCTTGCCCTCATTTGGCAACCATGGGACATTTTGCAGAATTATGTGCCATTGCTTCAAAGTCATTGTGCAAAGTTTCAGGAGATAGAAACATTTGTAATAAGCTACTCTGTTTATTTATCACACCTGTGGTATTCTTCAACTAGAATGTGAAAAAGAATAAGAAAAGATACTGTATTATAGTATATTATGGGGTACTTTTACATACAAAAAACCCTATTCTTTATTTTTCAAAAGTAGAATAGTTTCAGTGTTGGATAGTGAGGAGGAATAAAGACCTGAGCTGAGGGGCCAAATGGCAGCCATAATGAAGTCTTGGAATATAATGTATCATTTCTTTCACTGCTTTTTGCCTCTGTCTCCAATTGGTCAGACTTATCACCTTGGTTGTGGAAATTATGTAGCCAAAACACAATTCTTCTGTCTTCCCTCACTTACATCACTAAAATCAGCAAAAAGTCCATTTTCCCAGGACATATCTAATGATCGTGGGGAGAGTGTTCAGCCTAAGCGGTGTATCACGTTGATCAACATCAGTGAAAGTGAATTGCATGATGGGATAAAATAGCATCATACACAGATCTCCACTCACCCAGCAAGATTGTTTCCAGCTGACTGGGATCATTGGTTTCACCCATCTGACTCTGAGCTTTACGCTGTTATTTGGTGGTAAAAGTATCTATCCTGAAGTTAAGCTGTTTTATTCATTGATTCTTTCATCTTTTATTTATTAAGTCCTTTTATGTGTCAGATACTAATTTATTACTTAAATGCTGATATGTTGGAAATTTGAATCAGGAAGACTTGACGTCATTGGCGTCACCATCAGCATCATCTCAGCAGTTAGTGGTTTTCTGCAGTTATCTGCTCTTCATTGTGCCTGCGTTCACATGGGTCATCTCATTTTATCTGTGTACCACTGCACTCTGCATAGAGAGAACACAAGGCCCAATTAACTTACATAACATGAATATTTTCGCACAGAACAACTTCGCACTGGTTATTATTAAATTATTGTAATTATTAAATGTTGTTTGGGGCCAGTGAACGTAGAATGCGACATCCATGCATAGGACATATTACCTACTCCTTTTTTATATAATTATGTGAGCAGATGGGAGAGGCTAACGCCTTTAATCCCCATTGCATTAAACAAGATTAAAGATCTTGACAAACACTAGAGATCTGTGGAAAAGATTTCATACACCAGTATCCATGCCTCAACTCATTCAGTCTTGTAGTGGCACCACTGCTCTTTTAGTCTGAAATGCCTACTGTATGTTTGTGTATTTTGGTGGTACACTATCTGGTTTTCCAATGATGTCACAGATCTGTAATGCCAAAACCTGTGGTGTTTTGGTTCTCTCTTCATAGCGGTCTGGAAATCACTGCAGCCTTTGGGTTCACAGCATCATGTCAATTTCAGGGTCTGCTACTCATTAAGTGTCGATGGACCATCTGGGATTTTCAGAGTTTTACATGACATTTTCTGTAACTCACCTTAGAATCTTAGATTTTAGTGAGATCTATGCTTAAGCCATTATAAAACTGTAAGGAAAAATGGACACACTTGATTAACTTGATTTAGAGTCAGCAAAGCTAAAAATGTACAGGTCTGCATAACTTGGAATAATTCTGTTTGCCATACAATGTTCTACAAAGATTTTTAAGGCACAATGCTGCATTCAGTTTCCCTCACCTCATACTGCTTTGTGATTCAGCCTTCCTTCTTTAACTCTGTTTCATTTCCATTTCTGGCAATTGAATAAAAATACGGTATGGGGACATGTTGCAAATATGTTAACTACATTCCCAATATTACAAAAAACATGTTTATGAAAAACACATTGTTTCATACATACTTTCCTGAAATTGGTTGACTGATATATTCCATGTACACCAATGAACCCCTGGTTCATTGTAACATAAGTCACATTCAATGTTGCCTGCTCTCTCCATCACTGTGCAGAAGACATACGTAATGCATTTTCTTATGAATAAGTCTTCACATTGTTAATGCAGTGAACCAGTAACTGAGAGAGAGCCTGGCAGACAGTCATCTCTTCTTCCCTGACCGCATTTGATGCACATGCATTTGTAGAGGGTCATGTGCATTTGTAGGAATGGTCACAAGAGATTGTAAACAGGAAATAATATGTATCCATTTTTCCTATGCAAAGAGTTTTAGACACATTACCATATAAGAAATTTTTTCAGAGCTAATAGGTTTAGGTTGTTCTTTCTAATAAAAATAGCTCATGATTTTTTTTTCTTTTTGGAGAAAGAACATATAAAAGCAATGTATAAAGTGTAAGTAGCTTTCTTTGGTACTATTTACATACATTTGAACAGGTGTTAAAAGAAAGATCGAAAACTAGCAAAAATACTATGTTTTTCTTATTATCTCTTATGTTTTCTCTTCAACAAAATCAGACAAGAAGAGGGCGGAACAGGTTCTGCCTGGATGTGGGGAGTTTGGGGGGGGGTGGCAGGGGTGGGGGGAGGTGGCACAAACAATGTATACACATGTAAGTAAATGTAAAAATGATAAAATAAAAGAGAAAGAAAGACAAGGGAAGATTTTAAAGACAGCAATGGCAAGAAAATGGTCATAGATATGTAAAACATTAATATTCAAAGTTTCATATTTTGTCACTTTCAAAAACAATAAGCTTTTATTTTCATACCCTATAAATTTTTTTAGTAGATTTGGACTCAGGCCTTCATGCTTTCCAAGCAGTAGCTCTAACACTTGAGCCACACCTCAGTCCTTAATACCATATAATTCGGAAAGTCACCGAGAATATATGTCCAGCTGTTTCAACAAAACAAATTGTGAGACTCAAGACTCATGTTCTTATGTAACCACAATGCATGACTGTGAACAAGGTCCAAGTCAGTGGACTCAAGGACAATTGAAATGTGCACTTCATGAAGGAAAGGATGATGAGGACACTAACAGTGGTTATGCTGCTAAATCCAGTGTCAACACTCATAACGTATTACCCTGAGAAAATGGTACATAGTGACTGGAAGTAAATCTGTTGCTATCTGAAATGCTTTTATTTCAAATGGAAATAGTATTTTTTCTCTAAGTCTATCTAGTATGCTTCCATTTTAACTTCCAGAACTTCTAAGGTTTGCTAGCTTCCTAGCCAAATTGCCACAATTTGGACCAACAACAGCAGAAGTTTTTGATCAAGAGTGAAGGGCAAGTTGCTTTTATGCTGCCTGGTAAGTGTCCGTTCAATGAAGCTGTCTCTGACATATGCACATACCACATCTTGATCTTCTAATTTATTATTGTCTGTGGTTTTTCCAAACAAATATCCATCAGCTTTTCCACAACTGTTTCTAACATTTTTATTACTTTAAAAGTACAATTAACAAACATCTTGGTATTCTGAACTTCTTGTTACAGAGAGATGCACTAAGAGGAGTAAGTTTAAATAAGAATACAATATCATTTTACAGTAAATATGGGGAGAAATTCTTTATGCATTATTAACAAAAGCTAGAACATTTTCTCTTACTAAATAGGTTTTTTTGAAAATAAATTGAAAAAAGTGAGGAATATTGAAATACTATGTATATTTACTTTTCAGTTTTCTTCTTACTTGACAGACCATTCCTTTTGTTTGGTTTTATTTACTTATTGCAGTAAATATACTTCTGCATTTTATTACTTAGATAAATTGTTTGGGAAAGAGTAACTGAGAGAATATTAGTTACACTGGAAAGGGAAATTCAAGAGCTTAAACTGAGGTAAATAGCAAAGGGAAGGAAATGCCAAATATAGTAAAAGTCACCATGCCACTCCTTTCTAAGTCAATCAGACCTGAAAGTGGATTCTGACTCTTTTGTTCATTAGCTGATTGCCCTAAGGGTAGCTTAAGTAACTTTCAAATTTGTTGATGTTTAAGCTACTGTAAATATAGTTAGTCCACAAAGATGTTAAGAGATTCTTTATTCAG